>NC_060280.1:44166408-44482208 GCF_021613505.1 Equus quagga | reverse complement strand
TGAGGTTTGTCTGACTTATGTGGTAATAGCCACTCCCCTACCCCTCACTCCCACCTCTGGGGGCTTCTGATTACGCTTTCAAATGCTAAACAACCACCTCTAGAGTGTGCAGTCCCAAGTAGGGTGCTTCAAATGTTAAACAACCATCCACACTGTGTAGAATAAAGCTATCGTATAGACCTCATACCACATTAGACTGCTCCACACAGAGTCCTTGAGCCCACCTTTCCTGAGAGGTCATGCTGCCCCACGCAGCCTCCCACCCTCTTCCTGGAAGCCCTGACTTGCTTCTGGCAGCAGCTTTCCCTGCACTCATGCATCAGTGCTGGGAAACCTTCCCTGCTGCCACGGGATCACCTTCTCAGCTGGAAGCCTGCTGTGCCCCGCAGTTCTCTCTGTTCCTAGCAGTCTGGGCTAGCTGCAGGGCTGACCTGACTGTCTCAGATCCAAAAGGAATCACCCTGGCTCCCACATTTCTCACTTTCTCTCTGTCTGTCAGACTCCAGGGCTCTAAAAAGTTTCCTGTCTGGTTAGCTGTAAGCCCATCTCCTCAGGCCAATTTAGGAGGCTCTGCAGCTCCCAACCTACTCCCCGGGATGGTGGGTGCCTGTAGGAGAGAGCTTGTTCTGGGCTGATGCACAGAGCTCACTAGGCCCCAGCCACTCAGCATGCAAGGCTGCAGCTTGTAGCCCATGATCCTGCAGACTCACTGTGGACACCCTGATCACCCAACCTGACTGAGGCCAGGAGGACAGGGAGCCATTTATCATTCATTCATTCATCTCCTATTTTACCAGATATCCATTGGTGATAAGCGTGGTTGAGCTGGACTGGAGACTTAGTCCTGCCCGCCCAGACCTCGCAGTCTGGCAGGGAAGCAGACAAGTGAATAGAAAGTTATAATATGATGTGAGACAGGCTGTGATAGGGCAACTTCAGGAGGCCATGGACAAATGAAAGGAGGGCCTAACTTAAGGAAGCAGAGAAAACTTCTTGGAAATACTTATCTAAAAAAAGCATGCCTAAAAGCCCAGAGGGGAGCCGGAGCCAGGAGGACCGTATGGCTGGCCTGCAGATTGGGAATGTCAAGAATGGGCAGGTCTTCATTCACCAAAATAAACTCAAAATGGATTAAAGCCCTAAAGGTGAGACCTGAAACCATAAGTCTTCTGGAAGAAAACGTAGGCAGTACACTCTTTGACATCAGTATTAAAAGGATCTTTTCGGACACCATGCCTTCTCAGAGAAGGGAAACAATAGAAAGAATAAACAAATGGGACTTCATCAGATTAAAGAGCTTCTTCAAGGCAAATGAAAACAGGATTGAAACCAAAAAACAACCCACTAACTGGGAAAAAATATTTGCAAGTCATATATCTGACAAAGGCTTAATATCCATAATATATAAAGAACTCTCACAACTCAACAACAAAAAATCAAACAACCCAATCAAAAAATGGGCTGGAGACATGAACAGACATTTCTCCAAAGAAGATATACTGATGGCCAATAGGCACATGAAAAGATGCTCATCATCGCTGATCATCAGGGAAATGCAAATCAAAACTACACTAAGATATCACCTTACACCCGTTAGAATGACAAAAATATCTAAAACTAATAGCAACAAATGTTGGAGAGGTTGCGGAGAAAAAGGAACCCTCATACACTGCTGGTGGGAATGCAAACTGGTGCAGCCTCTATGGAAAACAGTATGGAGATTCCTCAAAAAACTAAAAATAGAACTACCATACGATCCAGCCATCCCACTACTGGGTATTTATCCAAAGAGCCTGAAGTCAGCAATCCCAAAAGTCCTGTGCACCCCAATGTTTATTGCAGCACTGTTTACAATAGCCAAGACGTGGAAGCAACCTAAGTGCCCATCAACAGACGAATGGATAAAGAAGATGTGGTACATATATACAATGGAATACTACTCAGCTGCAAAACAGAACAAAATCATTCCATTTGCAACAACATGGATGGACCTTGAGAGAATTATGTTAAGTGAAATAAGCCAGCGAGAGAAAGATAATCTGTGTATGACTCCACTCATATGAGGAATTTAAAACTATGGACCAAGAACAGTTTAGTGGATACCAGGGGAAAGGTGGGGTGGGGGTTGGGCACAAAGAGTGAAGTGGTGCACCTACAACATGACTGACAAACATTAATGTACAATTGAAATTTCACAAGATTGTAACCTATCAATAACTCAATAAAAAAAAAAAAAAAAGAATGGGCAGGTCTTGGAAAGGCCTCGATGTCAAGCTAGGGAGTCTGGATTTGGTGGTGAGGGCAGTAAAGAGCCATGGAGTGCCCAGATGAATGTCTTTCCTCTAAATGAGAAGTGCAGGCTTGGAGCTGTCTCGAAAAGTCAACTTGGACCCAAACTCAAAAAGAACACTGTGACTAGACCTGACCTGATACTTCCATTCGCTGCTAAGTGGTCAGGGTCCCCTCACCCACTTTCTTTAGGCCTGAGAGGGCCTAGTAATGAAGGCATCCATGTCACTGGCATGGAAACAAAAGAGCAAGACTCCACCAGACTGATAGCCCCTTCCTGGGTTAGAAGCTAAACT
The DNA here is from genome assembly GCF_021613505.1 of Equus quagga. Taxonomy (NCBI): domain Eukaryota; kingdom Metazoa; phylum Chordata; class Mammalia; order Perissodactyla; family Equidae; genus Equus; species Equus quagga. The sequence goes on along the minus strand of NC_060280.1, from coordinate 44,479,623 downwards.
GAAATTCTAAAATGACTCTATTGTTATTTGTCTGAATAGAATTGGTTTCTTCTTTTTTTTTTTTTAAGATTTTATTTTTCTCCCAAAGCCCCCCGGTCAATAGTTGTGTATTTTTAGTTGTGGGTCCTTCTAATTGTGGCATGTGGGACACCACTCATAGCTTGATGAGTGGTGCCGTGTCCGCGCCCAAATTTGAACAGGCAAGACCCTGGGCTGCCAAAGCAGAACGCGTGAACTTAACCACTTGGCCACGGGGCTAGCCCCTGATTTCTTCTTGTATTAAACCAAGTGCCAGATTCCAGAAACAGAAATCCAAGCTGTCATTGCCCATTCATATAAACAATTGGTATTTTGGCCTTGTAGGGAGACCTACCAGCTCATGTTTACAGAGCTGTTTGCATTCGATGATGACAACATAATACAACCAAGACAAGTCACTCTATAGAAAAATCTGTTTTCCTTCTGTACTGAAAAGAAAAATCCCACCACATGAGACAATCACGTCGGCTCTCACAGACAGTGGTAGACTAAGACCCTCAAGGAGAAGTCTGCCCTCCTCCTGTTGACCTATAGGCCACCTGGGAGTTGGAAATATTTCCAGAGAAAAACTTCATACCTTACTCCCTCACATTCCCATTTCCCATAATTAGCCAAGTCCTAATTATTCCCTGTATTGTCTCAGCGGCATTAGTTTCGTGAGACAATGGTGTGCAAGACAATGGTGCATAACTCAAACACAGGGCCAATCTAAATGAGAAACTGGCAGAGGGCTCCAGGGACGACTGCATTATTCACGAAAAGACATCAGAACAATTGGAGGATAACATTAGATTTTAAATCACAGCAGTAATTACAAGACAATTATCCAAAATGGTGTAATTGCCACAGCTACAGGGTGTGTGGCAGAACCTACACAGCGTTTGTGCCACTTTCTGTTAATGCCACGATGAAAACTGGTCTGTACATTGCGAGGGAAAATTCTCCAGAAGAAAACATTTGTATTCCTTCCCTCTATATAGCCAGCAACCGGAGCCTGAGTGAATGAAGGAGCCTAAGGATGCTTAAGTCTTTCAGGACCCTTGCCTTGCTTACTCCAAAATGTGCTGTTCCCAGTCATTCGACCCTGTCTCTGCGTGAATTTCTATCCAAGCATAAAAGCTGAATCCCACTCTTTCTAGATGATGTTCCTCAGCCAAGGACACCCCATATGGGGCAGTGGGAAGTCACTTGCTTTGCAAGCAGCAAGCTGGGGTTTACCCACTCTTTCAATACTTACTGACAGTGTAATTTAGTAGCTCTTTCTAAAGGCAGCTACCATGTACTGATTGCATATAATAGGCAATATACTTTCCACATCTTTTCTTGATTAACTCAGCCTCAGTGGGTCTTGGTTTTCTTTGTATCATTTATTCAACAAATATTTATGTATCCAGCATCTTTTTTTTTATCAAGCTCTGTCCTGAGAGCTTAGGTGGCACAATGACAGAACAGAGTCCCGTCTTCTTGGAGCTTACCTCATGGGAATCATTTTGCACAACCCTCATGGATGCAATATACTGTCTACAGGACTGGCAGAGCCAAATGCGAATTGGTATCAAAACATTCTCCACCTCTTTCCTAATCTCTCTTCTTTCCTTCCCCTTCCATTTCTCACTCCTTTCCTTCTCTGCTATCTTTGCTGTAGAACTGTGTCTTTTCAAATCAATTTAACAAATGCTTCTTTTTTTTTTTTTGCTTTTTCTCCCCATATGCCCCCAGTACATAGTTGTATATTTTAGTTGTGGGTCCTTCTAGTTGTGGCATGTGGGACGCTGCCTCAATATGGCCTGATGAATGGTGCCCTGTCCGCACTCAGGATCCAAACCGGCAAAGCCCCGGGCCACCGAAGTGGAGTGTGTGAACTTAACCACTTGGACACGGGGCAGACCCCTAACAAACACTTCTTAAGCACCTATTAATTTGACAATATCTAGCAACACTTAAAATGAGTATATCCTTTGATCTAATAATGTCTCAGATCTTTACTGCACAGTATACTTGCACAGGATTGCTAAGACATGTTCAGTGATACACATTGCAGTGTTGTTTGTGACAGTCCCAAACTAGAAACAATGCAAAATATCCATCTATAAGGGGACTATAAAACAAATGAGGGTGCATGCATACAGTAGGATATCATGCAGCTGATAAAAGAATGTGCTGGTTATGGGAAGATGTCCAGGGGCTCCCGTGAAGTGAAAAGGCCAAGTGTTAGTGTACGCAGTTGGATAGCATATTTGTAAACAAATTTCACATATACATAGAAAAAAGGCTGGAAGGATATGCAGCAAATTATTAATGTGGGTGCCTCTGGAGAGTAAGTTGGGGATAGGAAAGTTTTTAGTTTTCTTATTTACTTGTCCTCTTATTTAAAATGTGTATAGGTTACTTTTATAGTTAAAATAAAAATATATGAAGAATGTGGATCATCTTCCCAGCCCTGGGCACTGGACATTCAGAGATGGCTAGGAGGGCATGGCTTCCTGCCCTGGAGGAGTGTGATGGTTAACTTTAGGTGTCAACTTGGCTGGACTACGGTGCCCAGATATTTGGTCAAATGTTACTTATAATGAAATCAGCGAACTTCGAGTAAAGCAGATTTTCCTCCACAACATGGGTATGTTTGTGTTCCATCTAATCAGTTGAAGGGCTTAACAGAACAAAAGCTAATCTCTCCAGAGAAAGAAGGAATTCTGCTAGCAGACTGCCTTTGGGCTTGAACTATAACTCTTCTCTGAGTCTCTAGAATGCTGGCCTACTCCATCAGATTTTGGACCTGCCAAACCTCCACAATCACTTGAGCCAATTCCTTAAAATAAATTTTTCTCTCTCTCTATACACACCTTGTTGGTTCTGTTTCTCTGGATAATGCTGACCAGCACAAGGAGCACGCAGTTTAGTGGTCTAGTGACACTCCCTGGGGGAGGGGTGGCTCTTCCAGGCAGCCCCTGAGGCTAAACAGGCGAACAGCGGGCACACCAACAGGTGACTTGGAGGGTGTTTGAGAGCTCCATAGTCTTCAGCGACACTAAAAGTGTGCTTGCCCTGCAGAAGCAGCTTCAAGAAAGTTCTCACAGGACCTTGTAGAGATTGCCTCTGGAGAACAACATATGGAGTTTAGAAAGCACCCATTCCTTGTGACCAGCAGGGTGCTGGGCCCTGGGCTCAAGGTCTCTCAAGGCCCCTTGGCGGCATCCACATCACCAAAGGGTCACATTCTTGAACATAAGACACACCTTCAGCAGTGGACAGGCCCACGATCCAGGGATGTCCAGAGGAAAGGGGTCCTCCTTCTTTCTGATGCCAGCCTCAGAAGGTTAGGAATTCTTCTCATCTCCCCTCCCCTCAGCTCTCCCAGCTGGGAAGCACCATGTCCCATGAAGTCATCCACAGCCCTCAAATGTAAAGAAGGCAAATCATTAAAACTTAATTATGATGACTTTGTAGAAGAAAAATGTTTAAATATACAGAGTGAAAAAAGTAGAACATGAAATGATGTCTTTACTGTGATTACAACTATGAAAAATTATGCAAATGAATGAAAGACTGTAAAGTGATAATAGAAGATAAAAACAGAAATTGTTAGGGTGGTAGACATGTGACAAGTTCTCCTCCCCCACAACAAAAGCTTATTTAGTATTGCTGCCGTTGCCTGTCAATCAAAAAGTGTCAATCAAAAAGTGTCAATCAAAATGGAAGAATGGACTAAGACATGGTTGGTTATCTCCCTGGGCTTGTTTCTTACCTTTGGGTCTCCTTGAACTAGAAACCAGAATCTTAGCATGAGCCAAGCACCTATAGTGTTTGCGCCTAAAAGCAGCATCTCATTTAACCACCACCTCAATTTGGTAAGGTAGACATGGTTTGTTAACACCAGATTTTGAAATCCAGGTGTCAGCAAGCGTGGTTCTTTCTGGAGCTTCTGAGGGAGAATCTATTCTGAGCCTCTCTCCTAGTTTCTGGTGGTTGATGACAATCCTTGGTATTCCTTGACTTGTAGACACATCGCTTCAATCTCTGTCTCCATCTTCACATGGCATTCTCCCTCAAGTGTGTGTCTGTGTCTCTTCTCCTCTTCTTATAAGGACAACAGTCATACTGGATTAGGGGCCACCTAAATCCAATGTGGCCTCATTTTAACTTGCTTACATCTGCAATGGCCCTATTTCCAAATAAGATCACATTCAAAGGCACTGAGGGGTAGGACTTCAACATGTCTTTTCAGGGGACACAATTCAACTCACAATAAAGGCAGTGAAACCCAGGTCTCTCTGGAACCATAGCTATGCTCTTTGGTGGGGCCAGCGGAAATCTTGAGAGTATAATTAAAGTAGGGATTCTATAGGGACAAAATGAGGCAACAGATACTGGAAAATCATTGTAACAGTCTTGAAAATGCACACTGGATAACTGCTGCATTCATAAGAAGCATCACAAGTACACTGGAAATATTTAAATAAGCAGTGCTGAAATAATGTGAAAAACAGGTAATTCGAGCACAGTAGATTGCAGGATATCGTCTATGAATGCTGGGTTCATCAAAAAGTGAATTTTGTTCTTAACTTTTAACTCTGTGAGTACTAATTGGAGACTAAAAAGTGTCAGCTTCTTCCTGTCAAGGAAGGAGAATGTAATTCATTGGTAACTTGACATCACCTCTATTATACACAGGGATAATTTATTCATCCCCTTTGCCCCAGTACATAACATCAAATAATGAAATAGATTTACACACACACACACACATGCAATTACACAGGGAGCAATAGTGGCAGCTTAGTGTGAAGGAAGACATAAGATTCAATCGCAATTTACACATTTTTCAGCTCTGACAATCATTTGCACGATTTAGATTCAATCATTTGATCCTGATTTTTGCTGGAAAATCAAAATCAAAAGAAATAATTTAATTTACGGACTGCACTGTATGAACATTGCTCTGCACATTATCCAAATTTAAAAATCTATGCCACATGACGGGAAAATTAAATTTCCTCATTGTTAAAAATGATCAGAATAATTCAGCAGCATGCCTCCAGGTTATGGTTTCTCTAATTACCTTGTATCCTGAATTCTTAATTAATTATATTCTGAGACATGAAAAAGTTCCTTTGTGCTCAGAGCCCATCCTAAGTCTTTTTCTGTGCCAGGTGAATTATTTACACAGTAAATCTTATCACTGCATTTCAGTTTTGTCCCTGAAGTTGCTGCCCTTTTGGTCATTTTAATCTCATTCCTCTCAGAGTCAATTTCCTGCCATTTAGAACAAGCATCCAGGCCGTTAGCCTTTCCATACACCCAGATCTCGTCACCTGTCACTGAATTCCTTTGTGACCTAGTTAAATGCCATTTCTTTCTGGGTCACAGAAATGATACAGCCTTAAAATCTCTGCCTCAAGAAGTAGCTCCTGAAATTGATCAGGGATTCAGCTTCATTAGAAAATGACTGGGTGAGAGAGATGATGAGCCTCAAGACGGATATGTACCCGCATCAAAGCCCCATACCTCCTATCTGTGCAAAACACATTTATTTAAATAAGATGCTGGATAATGCTCCAAAGAGTTTTCTCAGACAGCATGACTCCAGAGAACACCTGAGCTTTAACTCAAAGAATTTTTCTTTTTTCTTAATAACTTTAATCATGATGAACTGAACTGTTTCTCCAGCAGCCAGACTAGATGAGCCCCCTGGAAATGATTAAAGCCCCTTCTACATAGTGGGATCTGGGTGAAAATTAGAAAAAATGACATGTGGCTACCATTTGAGTGTTCATTTTGTCAGACACTGTACTAAGCTCTTTGCATGCTTTGCATCATTGTCTCCTTGTAACCAACCTGTCTTATAGATGAAACAACTGAAGGGCAGTAATTAAGTAACTCACCCAAGTTCACACAGCTGGTATATATCAGAGTCCAAGTCAAAACTCCAGTGGTGCTTCCCAGACATTAATATGCATATAAATTGCCTGGAGAACTTGTTAACACACAGATTCTGATTCAGTGGTTCTGGGATTCTGTATTTCTAGCAAGCTCCCTAGTGAGGTTGATCCAGCTACTCTGTGGACCACAATTTGATGAGCAAGGTGGTAGACCCTAACTCTACAGCTTCTAAAGCAATACATTTGTGGTTCTTCTTAATGTTCTTTTTTGTTTTCAACTGATGAAAGCTCACAGGGAAATTCATAGTTTAAAGATTGCTTTGTGATTTTCTACATCACAGAGTTAAACATTCTCAAAGTTAAAGCTTGTGAATAATGATCATTCAGACATGGCCTGATGTTGTGAGAACCTCAGCACTCACGATCTAGAGACTTAGGGACTGGCTGGGTGGTGTAGTGGTTAAGTCTGCCTGCTTTGCTTTGGCGGCCTGGGGTTCGCAGGCCTGGAGCCTGGGTGTGGACCTATGCACCACTCATCAAACCATGCTGTGGTGGCGTCCCACGTACAAAATGGAGGAAGATGCCACAGATGTTAGCTCAGTGACAATCTTCCTCAAGCAAAAAGAGGAAGAATGGCAACAGATGTTAACTCGGGGCCAACCTTCCTCACAAAAGAAAAAAAAAGATATGTAGATAGCGTATGTTTTTCTTGTTTTAAAAAAATCATATTTTGTCTCACTTTTTTCTTTCCTTTTTTTTTTTTGTGCTGAGAAAGAATTGCCCTGAGCTAACGTCCACTGCCAATCTTTCTCATTTTGTGTGCAAGCTGCTGCCACAGCATGGCCACTGACAGATGGATGAGTGGTGTAGGTCTGCGCCTGGGAACTGAACTCGGGTTGCCAAAGCAGAGTGAGCCGAACCTCACTGCTAGGCCACCGGGGTTGGCCCTGCTTCTGCTTTTCTTGGTAAAATCTATTTTGCCTGCACCCTCCTGTCCAAATGTGTGGCCTGAGAGCGTAGAATTTAGTGTTTCAGAGAGAATGAGTTCTTGGTAGTTCTGCCAGCCAGCCGTCTGGCCCTCTCTGAGCTCTGCCCTGGACAGGCAAAGAAGAGTAGCACAGCTGGCAATCTTTACAGAAGTGAAGGGTCAGTTCTCACGGTGACAGCAAGTTGCCACAGCAGTCTCCAACTTTGGTTTTCCTGAGAATCTAGAGCGGCTGTATGGCTTCTGGAACACAGGGCCAGTTTCATGCATTTGGTGGAGTGAGTTATATGAGTTGCTACATACTCTGTGTAACTATTAGTCGAATTATTATTTGGTGAAACCATTTTGAAGGCAATTAAAATGGGAGAAATGCTCGGACTTAAAAATGGACATACTCTTTGACCTAAAAATTTTCCTTCTAGAAATGTATCCTTCAGAAATCCTAACACACATGCACATCTGCACAAGGATGTTCATGGGAGCATTGTCATTAATATCAAAATATTAAAACAGTCCATCAGTAAGGGCATGATTAAATAAATTACAGAATGACCATGACATGACAAAGAAGGCAGCCATGAAGAAGAATATAGCACTGACCTGCAGAGATGTTTAGGAAAAATTGTTAAGCAAACACAGCAAGTTTCAGGACAATATATAAAATAGGATCCTGTTATGCAACTCCCTCCCATCTACATTTATGTATTTGTACATATACAGGGAATCTTCATTATCTGAACACCTCCAGTTGGGAGGTTGAGTGGAGAAGCAAAAATATTCACACTAAGAAAATACTCACCAATGAATGAACTGAAAACCAGTAAAAATAGTCTCTGCTCCAGAGTCTGTCCCAGCTCAGCACTGGAGTCAAAGTCTGTGCTGCTCTGGCTCTAGCTGATTGCAGGCTCTGTAAACTTAGTGGCAATTCCGTGCAACTGACTCCAAATGAAAGGACACATGTGGCAAAAGCAGCAGGAGTTCATGAAGCCCGAGAAAGCTACATGGGAGAACTGATTTTCTGGAATTCCTGGGGGCCAATGAGGGTCTGGTAGACCAGAAAACATGTGAAAAGAAAATTATCAGGGAAGACCACAAAAAAGCACTTGACAGAAAATAGTTTGAATATAAAATTTATATTTTTTTACTTTAAAAATGCCCTCTACGTTTTTTTTTTTTTTTTTTGAGGAAGACTAGCCCTGAGCTAACTGCTGCCAATCCTCCTCTTTTTGCTGAGGAAGACTGGCCCTGAGCTAACAACTGTGCCCATCTTCCTCTATTTTATACGTGGGACACCTACCACAGCATGGCTTTTGCCAAGCAGTGCCATGTCTGCACCCAGGATCCGAACCGGCGAACCCCAGGCCACTGAAGCAGAATGTGTGCACCTAACTGCTGTGCCACTGGGCCGGCCCCTCCCTTTCTATTTTTAAAGCAGTGAGTCTGGTTATTTTGGAGTTGGAGGTGGTGTTGGAATGTCAGTTGTAAAGTGAAGGGGACCTTTCATGCTTGGCGTGGATGCCTTTGTACTGTTTCTGTCCCTTTATGAGAAAGTAGTCATCTATTACTTGGAGTAATATTCTAAAAAAACCCAAAAAGCATAGTCATAAAGATGTTCCTTTTTAAAAATAAACATATGTTAATATATATCTACATAGAAAATGACCTGAAAGAATATATTCTGCTATAATTTGAGCGATCGTTTCTGGAGATAGGGGTTCTTTATGACTTTCTTTTGCCTGTCTTCATTTTCTCATTTTTATCATGAGCTTGCACTGCTTTGGAAATCAGAAGAAGGAAGGAAGGAGGGAAGGAAGGAAGGAAGAAAAGAAGGAAGGAATGAACAGCAGGACAAGAAATTAAAGGAACACTTTTAAAAAAAGTTTCTGAATTTTCTATTTTTAAGCCACTTGTTCCTGCTTGGCTTGTTAGGCTGTTTTAATTTTCGTGCCTGTTTGTTTCAAATTATCGTTTATTGTTAGATATTTGGGTTGTTCCAATTCTTCTTTATTAAAAACAGTATAGAACAGGCGTAAGTGGCTGAAAATTAATTAGAATTTAAAAAGCAAAAGAATACGGACAAAAACGGAAGAATTTTGAGAAACTGGCCAAAATGCTTCAAGATGAATATCTAGGTTGGAAAATGGCTCTGTTGTGCACCAAAACTAGCAGTTGTCCAAAACGAGTGTCTGGAGGTGATACTTTTTGCTCCAGTCACTACTGAATGGCATTGTTCTATTGCCCAGCTTGCATTTACCCAGGATGCTTTGGCAGAACTGTGTTGGTTGAATCCTTTGCTTCCACAGAAGGGCATGTAAAGATTTGAGGAGTGGTACCTTGCAGGCCACATGGAGTGCCTCCCGGAAAACGGAAATTGTTAATTGCTGAGAGTTTGGGCAAACGAGGGAGAGTCCAGTTAGTAGAAATTTCAGAAGGACTGTGCAGGGACTAGGATGCTATCCTCTGAAAGGCCTGCTTACAGGGTTGGCCCTTGGCTGGTGTCTGGGAACTTGAATCTTAGGAGGGTTCCTACCCTTTCAGTGTTATTTATGCTAAACACCTGCATTCCTCCTGGGACTCTGAAATTTTGGTACATCCCAGGCAGAGGCTGCTGACGGGAACAGCCTCCAATAAAATGCTGGGCATTGAATATCTAATGAGCTTCCCTGCTTATCAATATTTCATAGCCATGAGCACAACTATATGCTGATTCCTGAGTCCTCCTAGGGAATCATTGAAGCTGGGAGTGGTCCTGGGAACCCCTGATCCAGGCACAGAAAAAGAAAGTGATCTTTCCATAGAGACCTATTTCTAAGCTAGCAACTAGCCCTTTTATCTCAAAGAGCCAGGAGAGAACGAAGATAGGCATAAAAAGTCTTTCTTTTTCCCCTTTACCCAACAGACTTCTTAATGCTACTACTTAATTGACATCTCTGGGATGCTCTACCATTTTTCAGGTGTGGATGGAGATTTAAACAAATTCTCTTGCTGCTAAGGGTGGTCACGTGAAAGACATGGACATGAGTATTTTCTTGGTACTCAGTTCATGAACACATCACTGTGCTGTTGGGTTGAAAGGTAGGAGACTTCCAGCATTTTCAACACTTGTCTCTCTCTCTCTTGAAATCCTTCTCACTGCCATTACTAAATGCACCAAAATGAGGAAGGATTTACGAGGTCAAGGGGATTTGGCTGGAGACATCATTGATCGATGTTTTCAATCAAAAACATTTAATGGGGGCGAGTATTTACTGGGAAGTGGGAAACAAAGACAGGTGAAGACATGTCTCTGCCCTTACAGTCACATGGGGAGACAGTGGTGTGCTGGAGATGGCTCATAGTGGCTAGCAAGAGCCAACTCTTAAGAGTCAGGAATTTTGTGAGCTGCTTCACATTACCTCAGTAGCTTGAAATCAGCCATGATAAGAATATTTATACCACGGAAATTGGCTAAGCACTCTTTTTTTTTTTTTTTTGAGCAAGATTAGCCCTGAGCTAACTACTGCCAATCCTCCTCTTTTTGCTGAGGAAGACTGGCCCTGAGCTAACATCCATGCCCGTCTTCCTCTACTTTATACGTGGGATGCCTACCACAGCATGGCTTGCCAAGCGGTGCCATGTCCGCACCCAGGATCCGAACCAGTGAACCTCGTGCCACCGAGAAGTAGAACGTGCGAACTTAACCGCTGCGCCACCGGGCCAGCCCCAATGCTCCTCCTTTTTTATTGGGTTGTTAAGCGTTTACCTGTATACCACTGCGGGGATGGACAAATAACCAGAGGATCATAGCATACCAAACTCTGCCAGCAAAGTAAGGATTTCAACTAAGGAGAAGCTGAATGCCCAGCCAGGGGCTATTCTGCGGGGAGTGGCTCCAGGGCTCCAGGATCCTGGTCAGGGTGGAACAGGTAGATTTTTGCCGCTAGCACAGGCAGGGCCCACTCTAGTGGAGACCGTGGGCTCGAGGAGCGGGCCTTTCTGGGGCTGGTGCTCAGACAAGGTTGTTTTCACAGCAGGTCCTGACCCTCTCTCACCAAGGCAAGATGGAGGGACATCCTCCCCTTCTGGAGTCCTTCTTGGTCTCAAGCTAGCTTCTCGTGACGTCATGTCCTTTTTGAAAGATAATTTGTCCCTCCCTCCAACTTTTCTGGGATATATTTTGGATTTCATTCTATATAGACAATTTTCTAGCGCTCTGGAGGAAAACTCAAGTGCTAATTGTGCCCCAAACTTGGACTTTTTTTTTTTCTCAGGGAGAGGAGTACTGGAGAAGCTGCCTAGAAGACGTGGGGATGCGGTTAGGAGAGATTTCTGCAGAGGTGGGACTCAATAACCCGTATTTGTCCTAGTCTCCAGCACTGTTTTCATTCTCATCAGGGAAAAACCCCACAGTTATGTGCCCAGTAAGAAGCTGCATAGGATTCCAACACATGTGCGCCAGAATTGATGGAAGTCTTTTTGGAGGCAAGAAGTTTCTGGAAAAAATCCCCATGACCTGCAGACTATGACTGCCTAAGTGCCATGTGTGCAATGAACTGAAGACAAATAAAAGGAAACACTTAAAAAAAGAGTCAACACAATTGCTAGTTTCATTTTTTCTTTTTACTTGAAAACTTGTTTTAACCATCAAATTTTGGCAGTTACAAACCTGTACACTGTTGGTTTTTTTTTTGGCTGTCTTTTTTTTTTGTTTTTCTTTCATTTTTTAGAAAAAGAACACAAGACTGAATACTGCCAACAGCAATATATGCAGAAACAATCCATTTTCATAAGGGACAAGATCCACTTTAAGTGTTGGCTTTCCCCTTTGCATAAGGTTTGGTGTGTGATGTGTGTGCAAGTTTAGGCGAGTGCACAAGTGTGGGAAGAAATGATATACTTCATTCAGAACCTGAAATGGCAGGAGAATCAGATACTCAGTAACTGGGCAAAACACACTCATTTTAAAAAATGTCAATAAAAACGTTTTCTTGAAAACAGAGAAAGTTAAATGAAAACAGTAGAACCGAAGTAAGGTTACAGTACATTTTGAAATGATTAAAAAACATCATTTTCAAATCTAAAATCCTTTGTGTGTGTGTGTGTAGTTACCTCAAAAGTTTGCAGACCAACAGCATGGATGACTTTGAATTATATTCAACCCCCCCCCAAATTAAAGCATCCTGATAGGCATCAAATACAGTATCTACAAAAGCCTGGAAAATTGAAACCATTATATACAATTTTATAAACATTTTAAACACCAAAACATACATCTTTTACAAACCAGCCTGTTTGCAACAGGCAAATTTACAAGACAATCTCTCCGATACAGTGCTTAAAAAGAACTGCTTCCATTTCTGAACACATTTGTCACTTCCCGAAATGCAGTAGTATGGGCTCATAAAATTGTTAAAATAGTAGCAATTCAGGTATTTGTTTGCTGGAAGGGTACTACAGTACATACTAATGGGTCCAAACACGCTCCAAATGACTATATGATTCTCTAGTGCATCCTAAACACCGGAAGAGACTAATTATGGCCTTCGTGTAATATTACATACTTGTAATTATTGCTTTTCATTATTACATAAGGAAAGAAAACCTTATTCTTTTCCTATCTCTTAGCCAGCTGGCTAAATATTAACTGATGCCAAACCCACAAATGGTGACTTCAAACCCTAGAATTATACACTCAGAAGCTTAAAGACACTGTGGATTTGCACCAGAATAATGTGCAGTTGAACGTTGCAGGACAAAACCCAGCAAGAACACAGAACCACCTTCTCACAGACCACACAAAATGATGATGCTGAAGAAATGCCTCTTCGAATCTCCATTTCCCATGGTTTGAAATTAAAAACATAAAACATAAAAGCCTAACCACTTTATCAATATCTGTCCACTGGGAGGGCAGCAGAGTGAAGAGACCAGACAACTATCTGGGCTACCCATGTGAAATGAACACTAGATCTTCCTGAATTATTCCACATGAAAGTGTTTTCTGGGTCTTAAATGATTTATTTTGATAATCTCTTCTCTCAATTCCCCTGACTTTGATTATATAGACACAGCATTAGTGGGGGCTGTGGGTGGGGTGGCGGGGGGAAGTAAGCAGGAGTTGGCTGATGACATATATCTCTTACTTGCTTTTTTCTAGGCTGTGCTAGTGATTCCAAAGGGAAATTCCAGGAAAGTTCCAGCAATGCATCATTAATTCCCTTTCCAGGCCTTCACACTGATTCTGATAGGGCAAACCTCAAAATGCATAGACGTGGCCTATTCATATTACTAAGTCTTCTCCAATGGCATTTCATGAATGGGCAGGACATGAGTACATGGAAAGCTCACACGGAATGGAACTCAGCAGCAAAATATTTGTAGAAGAAAGTGAATAAATTAACCTACTTTATTCATCTCTTACAGCACCATAGCTTCTGCTTACTACATGACAAAGATCAACAGTCCAGCCACTCGCAATCTAACCACAATGTGTGCAATACAAGTAAAGTGCCTACAACAGGCTATGGAAAATGGCTTCCAGGAGGTGGCACATACGTGTTAGAAAAAACAGAAAGACGTTAATTGGTTTAAGTATTTTCCACGTGGTTCCTCATGGTGGAGGGGGTAGGAAGAAACACCAGGACTGGTAGGGGGAAATCAAAAGAGAAACAAAAATGTACCTAGTGGATAAAATTATAATAAAAGTTTCACTACAACTGATGACTGATCTGAGTTCCATTCTACAATTATCATTCCATCTTCATTTTAGAAAACACTCATTTGGCAAAAGCAGCATTTTGAGAAATGTCCAAAGAAATGTGTGACTTCTGTATCTGCACCCTTCCTAGGGGGCTGCAAGGAAACATGAGATCATGAGGCTGCCAGAGAAATAATCTCCATGAGTTCCCTTTTCTAGAATATTCCAAAGCAGGAATGATGGGAAGCCAGGAAGTCCCGCAGAAGCAGGCAGATACCACGCCCCAGGCAGTTTAGAGGTGAACAATTTATACAGAAGGAATATTGGCCAAATGGATGGATTTTAGTCCCTTTTTAGCTACTTAACTTTCTATGTGAGCTTGGGTAAGGCCCTTCCCCTCTCTGGGCATGTTTCCTCTTTTTACAAAATCGGAGGGCTGGACAAGCAGATCTTAAAGACCTTTCCACCTCTCTGAATCAGCAGTCATCCCACCTAGTTCCATTTTGGCCTGACTGAAAACCATTTTGTAATCTACAGGGAAATCTAATTCTCCAAAAAGAGAAAAAATATCATGTGTTTAAAAGGTAATGAATCAAAACATAACACAACCTTATCGGGTACACATTTAGCTGCAGAGAAAATCAGGGGAAGATATCCTGAAGAAAGAGGTATTTTATATAGGTCAGAGAAAAGGGTGGGCACAATTTTCTTGGGTGACTTCACAACCGCATTAGGATCTATTTATTCCTTCATTACTGTGTCAGTCAGGCGTTCTCCCTGGAGGAGATGCTGGGTAAGCAGTAGTGACTCACTGGCATTAATCTCATTCTAATATTTCCTGGGGGCAAGAAATGAATTGTTGGTTTTACTTTGATGGTTTTTATGTCATTGCATTATTAAAAGTGGAGCAGTGATTCCATTCTAGACCATTAGTTTGTCATTTTCTCTGTGATTCTTGCAAACGTGCTTCTTACATAAGAAAAATGCCAAAGACTTTCTTCTCAAAAGCAGCCCTAGTGAAATTCATTTATTTCAAGACCACAGTGCAGATAATGCTTCTAGGAGCAGGTCCGACCAAGACACAGCAAGAGGAGAAAAACTGAAAAATCTGTGAAGTATATCTGTGTATTCAGGAAGCTTGAGAATGAAAGGAATCTTTTTACAACGAACTCCAGAAACACTGACTCCTACGAGGAAGTGAATTAAATACAACCGAAATAACTAAAAATATGCCTGAGTGGATGATACACAAACTCAGGACAGTACAATTTACACACCAATGCCATATGTTATCAGAAACTGTGGACACAGATACTTTCATATTAAGCAGATAGTGCAAATATGCATTTATTTACCGTGGCCACTGTGCACACGGCCATAATCTGATTGAAGCAGAAGAGGAAAGTCACTCAATTTGTCAACTTTAAGCTTTGAATATTGGGTTGCTGTATTTCCAGTGGAATGATTCTCTTGTCAGTTTCGGAAACTCACGGCCAAAGTCCATACGTCGGATGGGAGGAGAACCCCAGGGTATAATTAAACACTACACATTTTTCAAGTAAGAGTTTAGTTTTGGAAAATTATAACAAAATACTGTTGTTTAAAAAGCACAGCTTTGCTTGAAGTTAATATAAATGGCCGTACCAAAATAAAGTTAACCGAACTGGAGTAAAATATGGCATTTGGTGTTTCTCTAACATCATAGAGATCAGAGAAATTAGGTCTGCCTTGCTGGCAGGATTTTCAACTCAGTCTATATCCTAGATCCTTCACGTCAGCTTTCCTCAAGAGCAGCCTTATTGAGGGCAAGCACACCTTTGTACATAGGCCCAGACACACACACTATTATAATTTATACACAAGAACTAATCTACTTTCTTCTTTTCTTTAACGCAATTGCATTTATAATGAATGACGCTACCAATTTAGAATAACATTCAAATTTCATCTGCATTATCAAGAATTGTGATTATCTGCCTGAAAACATTAGAAGTACTATATTTTCTTTTTTTCTCTGAATTTGTGAATTCTGCTTAAACCTCTAAATATCTCTCATTCTAGAGAACAATTCCCCAAATGCTACTTTTTTTCTTTTTATTTTCTGATTCTCAGAACAAAGGCCTATTTCTGCAGCAATGTTAAAATTATAGTTACAGCCAGGAATATTTACTAGAAAACACAAAAAACAGATAATCACATTCTTTCTAATGTTCAAACAATGTTAACCTTCTCCCCAACCCACAAAATGGAACCCAAATGTCCTCATGTTCTTCTTCATTGATACCCCTCTCAGAGATCATAAAACCCAACTATATTATATCGGATGCTTAACACAAACAAACAAAAATAACTAAGCATACTAAACATGTTACTCAAACCTAATTTTATAGCTGAAAATTGGGCAGCTTATTAAAAAAAAATAGAGTTGATTTTAAAGGCTTCAGCCCATTTTCGTTTGTTTAATATTTGTTTCTCTTTCTTTCTGCCTAAGAGACTAACTTTTCCGACAATCATAACTACTATTTTCATTCCCCCCCCATTGGCTCAAAATTACATGCAACAATGCCTCTTTGCTTGTTGCCAGTTATTAATACTGCAGGACTGATGCTGTAACACTTTCCAGGGCACACTGCTGCGCAAAGCCATACAAGACCGACTGTATAAGCTGGTGGGTGAAATTTTTTCCCCCTTGAAAAACTCGGCATGTGTTCTTGGTCATGAACACAGGTACATACTGCAAGGGTTATCAGTCACCTCTCAGAAACAATTTCTGCGCCGTTCCTTTTCACCCAACTGGAGTCGAGCTTGCTTGTGACAGTATGCCTTGTTTAGAAGTTCCTAGCGGAAAATACCGCATTTCCTTCTTGCTCAACACACCACTCTCCATGGAGACACAAGCCCAGCCAGTTCTCTTCTCCTTTTCTGTAACAAACAGCACAAAGCCCTTGAAGTGCGTCCTCTACACTTGGGTCTGGTGCTGAGTCTCGATAAAGGGAATGTGAAGGCTGGCGAGGCTGAGCTCTCCCACGCTCTCATAGTCACTCATGGCTACTTCGGAATCGTCAAAGCCGCAGTTTGCTGACACATCTGAGGACGAGGTGCCTCTGGAATTGTGCAAGGATAGAGACACACTGTCTGCTGGGCCTGCTGTCTCTGTGCCCTGGTTCATGCTCACAGCAAAAGTACTAAATTCACAGCTGGCAGGCGGGCCCACCAAATCTGTTTCATTGGGGAATGGGTGAGGAGGAAGGTACTGGCTAGGATGGAACTGGGGCCTTCTCCTGCAGTCTGGGCTCAGCGTGCTGGCCAGGGAGACAGGCTGGGAGGGCGGCAGGGCCTCGTATTGGTCCGGGAAGTCCTCTGGCAGGGGAGGGGGCAGCTGGTCCTGACTCAAGAACTCCTCTTCATGAGGAGGTGGGTACTCGCTGTCGATGTCATAGCCGCCCAGGTAGTAATCGCTCTCCAGCTCCCGTGTGCTGCCCTGGTGTGCAGACCCTCCCTCCTGGTTCTCATAGTTGGGTACTTCTTCTATGTCTGACAGGCGGGCCCCTGGCATCCAGTCAGAGGTGTCCCAGTGATAGGCTGTGGGAGAAAAGCCATGACAGTTAATTTCCTCCAGACTAGAGTTTGGGCAGGGCTCAGAAAGGAGCAGACAAGGGACCTGACATGCAATTAACATCCAAGAGACCCTAAGAAGCCAGGGTCATGTGCATGCTCCTTATAAGGGTCTATCGGGGCCAGCCATGCTCTGGCTCCAAGAGAACAAGGCCATGGCAACACAGAAATGGTGCCTCATTGCTGCAGAACCTTCACTTGGCCACGCCCTCCCATAAGCAACGGCCAATGAGGGAATGCTGAGGAAACACAGTTCTAGAAGCCATTCTCTCTTCCTAGTCACACGCTAAGTGCAGAGCCAGGCTGGCAACATGCTCGCAGAGAGAGAGATGCATCAGCCACACTGCGGATGACAGAAGGCAGGGAGATGTGCACACAAATGGATGAATCACACGCGCAGGGGAGAGGCTGGGGGAGGGATGCTGGCAGGACTTTCACCTCCAATACAGAGCACACAAGACACCTGGAACATGCAAAATTCAGGTCAAAGAAACTCAGAAAAGATGGAGGGAGAGGGACAGGGTAAGAATGAACTCAGCAATTCAAAACGCATAAGTAGAATACTATGCTGGGGTCGTGGCGGAGTCACCTCGGTTGTAGTTCTGTCCTTGATCCATGACAGACACTGTTTAAATACAAAGTGAGAAGTAAAACTAACAATCCAAGACATGTGAAGAGGGTAAAACCAAACATTTTAGATGACTTAAAAGACATGCTCCTACTTCTCCCCACTGTTATTTAGGAAATAGAAAGATAACTCTCATCTATACTAGGCACTAATTGTATTAAGTCAATAAGTTACCTGATCGAAATCATTCCCCATCATATTGTGGCTTTAAACAATTTCTTAAATATTCCTAGCTCATAGTAGGTACTCAATAAATACATGTTGAATGTAAGAATGGATTTAGTATTAATCTGGATTCCAAATAATTGGGTACTCTTCTCGTGGAAGGGATTTTATAAAAACAGTACCCTACATATTTAAAAAATTGTACACTACACTTTTTTTCACAATTGTAAAATTCACTCCAATACCTAGAGAAACACCCAGCATCTCATTTGAAACCATCTATTTACTGCTCCCTCTGCTGCCAGCGGATGAAAATCACCCCTAGTTTAAAGTAACAAGGAAGCAATATTGCTGAAAGGATAAGTCTTGACAGGAACAAATGCTATGGAAGAAAAAAGTAAATACCTTCATTCTCTATAGTGTCAACTACATTGTTGACAAGTTGAATGACAGTCACTATGGATGCTTGTGGCCAGGAAAAGAAGACAGGAGGGAGGGAAGGACAGCTTCAGGTTAGTTATGTATTTTAAACATATCTTAACTTCTTTTAACAACAACAATGGCAAAAATAAAGGCACAGAATGGAAACACCCAAAGCCTTCCCACCATCTGTCCATTAGGCAATGCTCCAGTGGACAATTTTATCGGGGGGTCCCAGGGCTCCTGGAACAGAAGGGAATGTCAGCAAATCGCAGGCCAGTCCTCCTGAAAGACCTGATTGGCATGGATTGCCGGGTCATAAATTCATACCTCATGGCCTGGTGAAATCAATTTAGGAAAGCAGTGGCTCATCAAGCTCATGCTAATTTCTCATCAGTGACTCCCAAGGCTCTCAGAGGAGGACCTCACTATTCCCGGGGATAATTATTTGTTGGTCAGCTATGCTGCTCCGAACCAAATGCCAGTGATGGAGGATAACCTTTGTAGGACTGATGGCTTTACACTCACAAGATGCCACCTATAGCCTTGACCGACCTGAGGCCCAGCACCTACAGGTGAGGTGTAGACAGAAGTTAGTGTTTGGCCTCTCGAATAGTTAGAATCTGGGAAGGAAATTTCTGTACTCTGTATGGGTTGCCTTAGCACCTGACACCAGCAGCCTGTGGAGAGGTGATCAAACTCAAAACTAATTTATTGAAAATTCCTAACACTGCCTGCCTTAGTTGGGACCAACCCAGAATGTTAATCATGAAAGACCAAGTTTGTGACCAAGCAGAGCCCGTGAGAACAGTCAACCAGCAGCTGGAGCTGCTGCCTGGAGTTGGGAAACTACATGTTCTTGGGTGTTTCTGTATAAGATGCAAACCAGTGACAGCTTTTCTCCTGGCTGGGGATGAGCAAGGGAGTAAGCACCAAGGCAAACAGAGCTGGAGGCATGCCCCTGACCTTTTGAGAATGGTTAGAAGAAATCCACTGTGATGTGGTCTGTTATCCCAGCAGTCAGATGTACCAAGGCTCCTGCACCTCTTGGGAGGGCCAGGTATCGGGGAAGGAGGTGGGAGACGTGGGGGTGGTGCTGATGAAAGTGGACTATTTTACCTCCATGATTGCATCTATGGTTTCAGGGCTCACCTGTTACTGTATTTACCTGGGGGGCAAAGACTATGTCATTTTCTTTTTGTACTTCTGGGTACAAAAATCCCCAGTGTGGGGGTCAGCCCACAGGAGAAATTCAGAAGGGTTTATGGGTTGAATGATTCCATAAATTAATACATATTCAATTTTTGCCTACTGCTGATAAATGGGAAAACGACAAAGTACAGACTAAGGTAAGGTCACCTGTCTCTGTGGATGATTATTTGAAATTATTCTTGGTTCACTACCATATGGTAAGCTTTCACTGTTTTATGACCATTTCTTCCCTCCTCCTCTATCCTGGGGAAACCCCCCATCCTCCAAAGCTGGTTCCTCAGCTCAGAAAACCCAGTCCAGCACTGGCACCTTCTCCATAAACATAAGTTCTCAAGAGGTAGAGATAACAGCTTTGGAGTGTCAATAAGGTCCACGAACCACATGGGATTGCGTGCAGCATTTTGGGTATATGTGCATTTTTCTAAGGAGCTGACCCACAGTATTTAATAGATTCTCCAAAGGCCCATGATCCCAAATGACTATAAGGGGGATTCAGTTGAATGAAGATGCCATTTCTATGAGAAGGAGGTTCTATGGGAAGGAGGTCTGGCCTCTGAACTAATTTCTAATGGTAGGGAGGGTGGATGTAGAAGGAAGAGTGAAGAGATCATCATCAGTAAAATAAAAAAAGAAATCACACTGCTTGCTAGAGAGTGTCACTTGGGATGAGGTGGTTCCATCATGTACCAAATCAAAGATGACGTATTACTGAAGCTCTGGGAGAAGTTTGTCAACCTCCGACACAGATCCCTGGGCCTGCTCACAGCTGCAGCTTAACAGCTGCTCCTTCAGCAATGACACCCAACAATGGAGTCAACGGAAAAGCTGGTGAACACACTCAAAAGTCCATGATCAGGTCAAGAAACAAAACCAGTCACATCACCTTCCTCTGAACTCACCGCAGCAGAGGAAACAGAACCTGCTCGAGGGACGGAACAAACTCAATGACTTCTTACCATTGTCATCGCCAGAATCCGACTGGAAGGAGCTCAAGGACTGAACTTCAGAGTTGCTGCCTTTATTGCTGCCTGCAAAGCAGGTCACTTCTCCCGGGTCATCAACCCCTTTGTCTTCATGTACAGACAGAGAGAGAGCAGAAATGACACCGGTTACCTTGTGCATATTTCCAGCCCTGTCCCACCCCCGTCCCCACCAGAGTTCACTTCTGGGGGCTCTTTCATTTGCTTAGAGAAAATAATTTAGCTTCACAATAGAAAATTGATCGTGCCATTGGGGGCAAAGGTCTGTCAATCAAGTGATTTACATTATGGATTTGAAACCCTTAACCCGTGGTAAATGAGCTTCCAAATAGCTGACAGCTGAAAGTAACTGTTCTCTTAAACTGAAGTGACTAAGTGAAGAGTGAAACGAGGATGAAGTGGCTGGGCTGCTCTTTGCCATTCAGAGTTAATTTAAATTATTTACATGAACCAATGTGGTGTCAACACCAGGTTAAATGAGATTACTTTTAAAATAGGGGTATAAATATTTTATAGGCAAGAATGCCATTAGATTTACCCAAACTTCCCTCTCTCGGGAGTGAGCGGCGTTCTCAGATTTGCCTTCTAGAGGGCAGCATCACATCATTTTTAGGAATGACAGCGTTCTGCACCGTCTGGTAGAAGGGCAGTCAGTGGTATAGAGATGCTCTTTTCCACAGACTTCTTCCCTCTTTGCTGTACAAAATGCCTGAACAACACACTCACACACATGCACACACACAGGCTACTTCTTTGATGGACTAAAGGAAGCAATAAAAACAGCCCATGTCTTGAAGTTGTCAAGTGAAAAGTGAATTAGTCGCCCAGAGATTGTCTCACCAGCTAACTCTGCCTTGCTTAACAAAGAAGGAAATGTATTCAATAAAAACCCAGCAATACTTTGGGGGGAAATGTGAGTTTTGGCCTGAGGTGGATTCTGGAAATAAAGCTGTCACATTATGAAGCCAGCAGAGGGAAATGATCAAATCACCACGTAACGTGATGGTATGAAGACATGGTGACTTGTGCTTAAGGGAAGAGTTCGTCTTCGTGGCCACAGAAATCACTGCTTCTTCCAAATGGCTGATGCCAGTGGCAGGCACTGTGGCTCTGAATCTGCTGTCAGATGCTGAAGCCACAGCAAAACCAAGAATTGGATAAACCACTGATACAACTGGAGAAATCCACCTCCCAAGAGCCACAGCGCAGAAAATACAAAGATGTGCCTCGGCAAAGCACAAGGTGGGCACCAGGCTTAGCCCTGAACACAAGGGAGAAAATGGCAAATGACCCCTCTGCCCCTCGCCCGTGAATGCAGTGCTGTGCATAATACTCCTTTCTCCACTCCTCCATTTATTCAACCCCCCCTTTTATTTCATTGCTAACTAGAAAAGAGCCTTTCTACTAACTAGTGGATTGGCAAGGCTATAGTAAAGTCTAACTCTATAGATAATTGGAGAGGGAATATATTTATATGATTAAAATCCAAGGGCAACCGCTTAAAACATAAGTGTGTCTACAGAAAGACAGAGTCAGCAGACAGTGTAGCTGGGGCGGCCCTAGACTAGAATAGAGGCCCTCCTCTATCATCAAGAGATCCCCTCTCTCTCATGTCCCTCTCCCACCTTCCTCCTAAAGCTCCCAAGAGCAGTCTTGGTAAAAGCAAAAGCTGTGGACCCTGATGCCCCAGGTTTGAATCCTCACCCCTCCTTTTACTAGTTACTTGCTCTCAGGCACGTTCTCTCACCTGTTCACTACTCCAATTGGTGCCCATGCGGGGCAGCTGTGGGGGTTTAAGGAAATGATCCAGCAGATAGCAGTGGTGGCTTTTTATGTTCATCTGCTGCCTCTGTTTTCTCATCAAATCTCTTCATCCTTAACCCTTGCATTCTGGATTCTGTCTTGATGACTCACTGAAACGCTCCTGAGATCACTAAGAATCTTCTAGGCGTCAAGTGCAGTATTTTGTTTTTAGCCTGTGTCCTTGATGGTTTTACTCAACCCTGCTGACCTCATTGATGGTCTTAGCTTCTGCACGGCTGCCCTTTCCTCTTTCCCTGCTCTCTCTTCGTTGGCACGAGTTTGTCTCCCTTCCTGCCCCTCCTCTCTGCCCGCCTCCCACCTGTAGGCATCTCTGGTTCTTTTGGAGGCCCAGTTTGATCACCCTCTCTCTGTTCTTGTTCCCTTAGTGAGCTGATCCTCCTGGAGATTCATCCACCCTGCAGGCAGATGATGTCCAAACTTTTGCCTCTAGCCTCACCCTCCTCCTGAACAACAGAGCCAGACATACCTCAGGTGACCTCTTATGTGGCCTCTCCATTGATCACGCTGCTTCCTGCTTCTGGAAGGCATTCTCCAATAGTTTCCTACCAAAATCTCACTCAGGCTTAAAGACACCAGTAGAAATGCCCCCTTCCTCCAAGAAGACACCCTTTATCTCCTCGGCTGCATATGCTCTCTAGCTCCCTTTGAAACCTGCCTCTCCTCACCCTCTACCCCAACATATATCACAGTACTAGAAACCCAGTCTTTGGAAACTCCCGCTACCCAGGGCATCTCTGCTGCTGCTCAAATACAAAGCCATTTGGCCTCATTAAAAGTCAAAGGATACAACAGAGCTTGCCTTAGTTTCATCTTGACTGATGTTGGGGCAGGGAAAACAATCACCTGCTCTCATCCCTAGATGCTCATAGAGGCCATCTAACTGGTCTCTCTGCTTTCTTCCCTCTTTGGTCCTGTTTAGTCTCTTCTTCACAGATCAGTGAGAGCCATATTTTAAAAATATAAATTAGATCATGCCACTTACCTGCTTAAAACCTGTCCTAGTGTTGCTGTTAAAATGCAGCCACTCTCCCCTGTGGCTCACCAAACTCCAACTACATCCCTGTGTTCTTCAGCATGCCAAGGTCTTCCCTACCCCAGGGCCTTTGCACACGTGGCTCTTCCCTTTGCCTAGAGTACTGCTGCCTGAGGCCAAAAGGGGAGGGAAACACCACCATCTGGCCTGGGCCACTTTTCCTGCCTGTGGTTCACCCTTATGTTTCATGGACCCTGCATTCCAGCCACGTAGAATAACTAGCTTTTCTTCTGATCATGTGGGTCCTTCTATGCAGGATGCCTTCCCTTCCCCAGACCTTCAATCCACCATCGTCCAACTCAAACGTCCCTCTGCTTCCCTCAAGTCTTCCCCCTAAGGCTAGAGATACCCTCTTCTTCTGACCTTCCAGAGCACACTTTTGTAGCTATGCTGCTTGCATTACGGCTAGTGGTACCCTACTGTGAGAAGAGCAGGGGTTTTAGTCTGACAGCTCTGGATTGGAGTACCTCTTACTAGCTGTGTGACCTTGGGCACCTTTGTATGCTCTCTGAGCCTCATTGTCCCCATCTGTAAATGGGGACAGGAACCAGGGGAATTTTTCAGGGCTGATGTGAACACTCAATGTCAGAACGTGTCATAATGAATGCTCTGTCCCTGTGGGTTCTCTCTCCCTCTCCTAATTTCCTTCCAGTAAATACCAGTGGAATAAACAACGATGCATTACTACTGCCTACTCACTTTCAGTTCCTGCATCCCAGCCATTCTTGCGGATGGAATCGCAGTCAGAGCGGCAGGGAGACACGGCAGGGAGGTTGGGAGCCACGCTGCACACAACCACACCCCGCCTGGCTGTCAGGATGCGTGGTGACTCAGGGTGAAACGTGGTCATCTCCTGGTGCTCACTCCCCAGCCCGTCCACGATCTTATCCAGGTTGCTCCTGGAGTCGCTCTGGAAGCACGGGGTGTAGGCCATGGGGCGCACAGGCACCTGCGGGGGCCCCACCTCCTGGTAGACGTTGCGGCCATCCCCGCCGCCCCGCAGGTTCCTGAACGGGATGCCGTTGCTCTTGTTGAGCAGCGCGGCTGTGGCGGGGTCCTGCACCAGCGTGATGTTGTTACGGGAGTAGTTCTTGCGGAAGACCTTCTTGCGGAAGACGATGAACAGGACGATCAAAATGAAGATGACGAAGAGGACCACCGCGATGCCAATGAGCTCCTCCTTCCCCACGTAGGAGTGGCCGGCCTGGATGTTGGGCACCACCACGGGGCGCAGCCCGCAGTACTGTCCCACAAAGCCCGGGGTGCAGTTACAGAGGAAGGAGCCAAATATGTTGACGCAGGAGCCCCCGTTCTCACACTCCTCCCGCTCGCACTCGTTGACGTCCTCCTCACACCTTCAGGATGAAACACACAAGACGCCCCTCTCAAACATCAGGACCTGTGGACGCAGGCTTGTATGTTGGAGCTCGATTTAAAACTGAAGTGTTTAAAAGAAAATAAAACCCCTAAAGGGTACATGAAGCATGACAAAAATAGTGTGAGGGTGTGTGCCTGCCGGGAGGTGAGTGGGCACCTTAAGGAGGTAGCCTGAGTCAGCATCAGGCATGAAGGTACTTCTCCCCCACGATCTCTCCCAGATATTCTGACCCGACCCGGGGAAGGGAGGGAGAAGCTGTCGTGGGAGAGAAGAGAGGGAGCAGAAAGAGAAAGAACAACAGATGCTGTTGAAGAGATACTTATCTCCAAATCCTCAGGACCAGATGCATTTCAGAATTTAAAATTTTGCAATTTTAGAAATTACATACAGTACGTATCTTTCATATTATGTAAAATACCCATCCCACCGCAGGAACGGGTGGTGGCATAGGACCCATAATCAAATACACCAGCGTTTCTACGGTAAAACATATGGATATTCACGCTAAATGAGAGACATAAAGACTAGAAATAGCCTCAGAGTGGTTTTGGCTGGTTTTGCCACCAAATTAGTTTGCCACTAATTTATCTTCAATCCTTTTAGTTCTCAGAGCTTTTAGGATGGTAGAATTGCAGATAAAGAGCTGTGAAGCTATATACCATATATAGAGTTTCCTGAGAGGAGAAAGTCTTTGGTCCTGACATTTTCCTCTAGTGGTTACAGTAATTTTTGGTCTCTCTGGGCGGGGGGAGGGGTGGGGGGGTTGTGGGTACTGGGCATATGTGGATGGGTGAAATGCTACATATCCACATATCTTCCAGATTCTATGCTTATGTTAAAGCTAAAGCATATTATCAGGAAAAAATGACCAAAGCATTCTAATGAAAAATAATTAAATCAATTTGATTCCCTTTAAAGCAATCCATGACTTGCTTTGAGTATAATTATAAACAAACATTTGTCTTATTCTTTCTTAGTTTAACATTTGAAAGCATAGACCTTTTTTCCTTCACTTTTCTCTACATCAGCAATTGTTCTCTTATGCTCATTTACAAGGCCCGATCACCTCTATCTTTCATAATCCACCTTTTAAAATGTAGTCAAACGGCCCTAATTTGAGCAGATTGAGGCCAGGTCAGCCAGAAATTAGTCAGAATCACAGAGTATTTAAAAATAAATGCAGCTTTATTACTTTAAATTACATCCAACGATTCGAAGTCGGCTAAGTATTTCCTGGTAGAGTCCTCAGGAGATTTGCCTTAATGAATATATAAGACTGATCTGTAATTGGAATATCACTTGCTTGAGATTACATATATATACTTCTGAAACCATCAAGGATGGCTGAAAGTGGCGTTTTCCCAAGAATTTAAAACATTCCTTTTCCATTTGGCTGACAGTTTAATTTCTCTCATTTCTTGGGGGACAAAGGGTTTACAAAGGAAAGCTAAGTTTTAGTTTTTCAGAATGGTCATAAAACGCTAGGCAGTACAGACCAGTTGATGAGTTCCACGGAAATGGATAATATGTCTGCCTCAGAATTATACTGGAAAGATTAGGGGTCATAGAGGACTTTCTTTAAAAGAATTGTTTTCCTGATTACAGGACACATGGTAATTACATAAAAATTTGAACATATAGAGAAGTATGAAGTAAAATATATAAATTATCCATAACCCCACTACCCAGAGATAATCCCTGGTAACATTTTAGTCACTTGTAAGCACTCTTCATATAAAGATATCAATTAACCCTTTGCCTGTCCTATTAGTGGTAAAAATTTTACCCCAGTTAGTTGTTTTTCCTGTTTTGTTTTCTTAGCAACAAGAAGCAGTGTAGAGAAAGACTATTGCATAATCTCACTCACGTGACTCCAGTGAGCCCAGCTTTGCAGTTGCAGATGAAAGTGTTTCCTATTGGGTCGCAGGAGCCTCCGTTTCGGCAGGGGTTTGGGAAGCAGGCTGTGATCTCCGATTCACAGTTTTTCCCAGTGAACTGTGAGAGGCAGGTACACTGATAACCTGGGGAAACAGAGGACCTCATGAGCCACGACGCCACTGGTAACGCTCAGAGTGCATGGGTAGCCATAACGTGTCCTCCTAATTCCTTCTGAGCCAAATCTTAGGCAAGGCACAAATTCCAAAGACAATTGACCTGACGTAGACCTGGCAACTTATTATACCACTCATTGTAATATATTACCATATTATAGAACACACCCACTGACACCATGACAGTTTCAACTGCCATGGCTACAGCAGGATATAACCAAATGAGGAAAGAAAAGAGGTGGCACCCTTGCTCTTAAGAAAAGCCTGCCTATTTCCCCGAAGAACTATGAATTTTCCTCCCCTTCATTACCCAGACCCCTTATAACAGCTGCTTAATCACCCCAGGAACTGAGAAGTTGATTTGTGAACATAGTTCCCACTTCTCCATTCTTTGGTCATTGAATAAAGCTTGTAATGTTGAATGCGCAGCTTCAGTTTTGTTTCAAATCTGTGACACCAAACAGAAAATAACCCTCCGAGGAAGAAAAGGGCTGATTGTAGGCTCAAGTCCCACCAGAGGGAAACAAAATTGGCAACAGTACCACCCTCATTTCATTAGAACACATTCTACAGTAGCTTCCTGAGAAGGAGTTTCTAGGAGGTAAACATTGTGAGACCTTGCATAGCTGAGCATGTCTTTATTCCACCCATATGCCTCTTTGATAGATCGTCTATGGAATTCTAAGCAATTCCCTCCGTGTTACTTTTGAGAAATCCAAAGTTGTTTTGGTTTCTGAAGTTTGTATGTGACCTGGTTTCTTTTCCTCTCTAATAGCTTGGAGAATCTTCTCTTGCTCCCAATTTTCTGAGATTTCACAATGACATACTTTAGAGTGGTTATTTCAACCAATACTGGGTATTCATGGACCCTTGCAATCTGGAAATTCTTGTCCTTCAACTCTCGGGAAATGTCTTTAATTATTTCATTGATGACTTCCTTTTGTTTCTTTTCTCTGTTCTGTCTTTATGGAACTTTTATGGTTGGAGCTCAGATTAGATCTTCCTTTATCTTTCTTTCTTATATTAGATCTCTGTGGGTTTTTGCTTTACTTTCTGAGAGAGTTTCTCATCTTTGGAAACTTTTATTAAGATGTCATTTTCCAAGGGCTCCTTTATTTGTTCACTGAGGGTTTTTTCCCTTTCCTAAACACACAGCAACTTGCTCCTGTTTTGTGGTTACAATATCTTCTCTTATCTCTTGGAGGATATTAATAATATCTT
This sequence comes from Equus quagga, assembly GCF_021613505.1. Taxonomy (NCBI): domain Eukaryota; kingdom Metazoa; phylum Chordata; class Mammalia; order Perissodactyla; family Equidae; genus Equus; species Equus quagga. Next base: position 44,451,517 of record NC_060280.1, on the reverse strand, counting down.
TATGTAGTTTTTTCCCTGTAGAATTTCCTCTAAGTTGCTTTTCTCTGTTTCTGTGTTTGGGTCTCTGTGATGGTAAATTTTTTGTGTCAAATTGACCAGGCCTAGTTGTTGGTCAAACACTAGTCTAGATGCTGCTGCAAGAGTATTTGTGGATGTGATTAACATTTACTATCAGATGATTTTATGTAAAGCAGATTACCCTCTGTAATGGGGGTGGATCTTATCCAATCAGTTGAAGGCCTTAAGAAGAAGGAATTCTGCCTCAAACTGAAACATAGAAATCTTGCCTGAGTTTCCAGCTCCAAGGATTTAAAATTCAAGACTGCAAAATCAACTCTTACATGAATTTCCAGCCTGCTGGCCTGCCCTAAATATTTCAGACTTGCCAGTCTCTACTATCCTATGAGCCAATTTCTTAAAATCAATCAATCAATCAATCAATCTATCTATCCATTCATCCATCCTATTGTTTCGTTTCACTGGAGAACCTTAATACATTTTCTATCTTCCAAATTAGAGGATGTCCTTCCTTATCTCGTAATCCTGGTTTATCAGCTCATATTGAAGAGTGTGGTTATGGAACACTAGAAATCTGATGGGCAGCTCTAAGCACATGAATGGGGCTCATCAACTACGATACTGTGTCACTACCTTTGGGTTGGTCAGTTTCCCCAGTAATGATCCTTATCACCGACCCAGAGGGAGAGTGAAGGCCTGGTTTCTAACACTCGGGGATTGAGTGGTGATAGAGGAAGGGTGGTTGTGGGTCTCAGCATCCAACAAGCACATCATATTTACTTTACTCAATACATACTGTAAATAACCATCCTCACTCTTATTTGAAAGGCTCATCTCTGCTCCCCAAATGGTCAATGACTGATGCTGGGATTTTAGAGAATTTTCTCTATAGACACAAGATAGTTAATAATCTATAGATTGAAATAGTGTGTGCTGTCGTAGATGCTTTACTGAATCCACACTACAGAGAACTCTCATGTATAGGAGGACATTAGGATTGTGTGTGGGTTCAGAGAGAGAAGGACTTATCTTCAGGAGGCAGGTACAGAAGGAAAGAAATCTTTACATTCCTAAGAGGAGTGCACTGTGTAGGTCCAGCCTTCCCAGCACCCAGAAACATTGAGGGCCAGAGATTGAGGCTCAGAGAGAGACACAATACTCTTGAATGCAATCTCAATGAAATGCCAGGGAACTAACTTATAAGTAAAGACCACTGTTGATGCAAACTGTGTCCAAAGATGGCCAGCCTGAAATCTGTGGACAGGGTGTAGTAGTCTGAGGTATGCTTGCTTCAAATCATGCTGAGGTGGGGTTATTTTTTTCCAATTTGGGAAGTTGCTCTTCCAAATGGAACTGCGGATTGCCGCAGCAGTTGCGATTGGGAAAAATGCTTCTTTATGTCACCTGGCCAATCCTTGGCTAGGATGGCATGCCATTTAGAGGTTGAGTGACTTGTGAGGATGAATTCGATCCCTTTGTAGACTAAAGAGAGGGGCGGGACAACCACAGTACAGGACTCCGGAAAGCATGTCAGTGAGGAGGAAGGGAAGTTAGAAGGGGAATCTAAGGCAAGGTGGGTCAGCTCAGGGACCACTTCTTCCTCTCCAGCTCCTATTTGGCATGCTTCTGGCAATTTCTCAAATAAAACTATAGCAGAAGCAGCTGAGGGCAAGGGAGGGACAAGGAGGGACCGGCTGGAAATAAGGGACATTTGAATCACTATCATGGAAACTGGATTCTAATGAGGGTTGTGGGGTTTGATTTCTTTGATTTGATGTCTCTGTGCTTTGGAAAATCAGAATTTAAAATGAGGCACTACCTCTAATGCCCTATTTTACTCCCACACATTTCCTGCATTTTGTCATTTTCATTATCTTTTGTGGGATATCTAGTGCTACTTGAGGCAACAGCCAGCCTGACTGATGAACCTATTCACTGACTGAGTGCCTCAGCAACAGGCAGTGGTGTGCTGGAGCCAGCTCACACAGGGTCGTGAGAGCTGACTGTGAAACATTCTGGAATTCGGCAGGCCTGTTATTAAACCACTGGTAGCCTGACGTCAGCCATGGTGGGAGTATTTACACCACAGAAATCAGTGAACACTACAGATCAGGGCTTTTATTTTTAGAGAGCTGGTTTACCAGCACACCTGTGGAACAGGGACTATGGCAGTCACTGAGGACACAAAGACAGGAAAACACCATCTACAAGCAGAGAGGTAAGTACAAAACTACCATGAGAGCAGAGGGTGTGATGAGCGCATACAGTGGGGACATTGGACCGAGGCTGGAGAAAACCATGCATGACTGAGGAGCTCTGTTCTACATCTCAGAAGACTTGCTGTCCATTTTGAAGATGATAATAATGATGATGACAATAGCTAACACTTATATGACATTTATTATGTGCTATGAACAATTCTAAGCATTTTATATATGTTAACTCATTTAATTCTCAAAACAAGGCTATGACAAAGCTACTACTATTATTATGCCCATTTTATAGATGAGGAAATTCGGGTCCAGAGAACGTCATTACTTATTCACAGTCATGAAGCTAGTGTGGATCTGAACCCCAGCAGTCTGGCTCCAGAATCCGGAACTGTTCAGTATTATCCTGAATTGTATTTTTAACAACACACTTTATGATACTCTCTTTCTGGATTCCTGTTTATCAAAAAGCAAACTGTCTAGGATCTGCTCTCATGATCTCTTTACCATGAGGTAAAGGAGGCAGAGACACTTTGGGAGAAATCTTGCTTTTGTAAAGAACTTTAAATTTGGAGGAGTTTTTATGTTAACAAGATGAGAAGAAAAAGCAATTGGATTTTTTTTAAACAAGTGGTCAGATTTTTTTTTTTAAATGAAAGAAGAGTGATATCTATCATTTGCCTCTGTGAAAGAGGCTTGTTGATCAAAATTAACCTGTTCCCACAAAGTATTATTTATGATCTCATTATCCTGGTCTGGGCCCTATTATAATAATTTTCATTATATCGATAAGTCTGCCCCAATGATACTGAGTGACCTAATGCATTACTGGTTTAAAATCACTTTCAGCCATTCTATGAAGGATCAGAATAATCCTATAAAGGAAAAATAAGAGGCCCCATTACCATCCCAACTCCATGGGGTGTTAGAGAGGTTAGTGTTTATTCAAAGATGTTTAGCTAGTAAATGACTGAATTTGAACTGGAATCCAGGCTTTCAGATCCTCAGATCTTTCCACAAGACTGTATTGGCACTGGAACTTGTCAGTGAGTCAGAACTCACTACTTTCTAGGAATAAGAAGGAGGGCTCATAGTTACTCCCTACAATGCTCCAGGGAGCGATGAGAGACATTGAGATGGACAGCATCAGACATCCCTCCTGGGAGGCAGATAATCATTAAATAATAAAGATAATAACATAATAAAGTTTCGCTCTTCCCGAGCATTACCATATGTTGATATAAAACACAAATAAAGGGAACAGAATTTTAAGAGATATCCAGGTATTATTTGATCACAAATAATAATTTAACTTTTGTAAATGTAAAAAAAAATAAAATTCAGTGGGTAATCTTAAAGTCTTATTAAAAACAGTAGATTTTTTTTTCTGGGTTGAAGGAGAATGTCAAATAAGGAAATCATTCGCAACAATAACAGCTTATTATGTGCTAGGAAAAACGCTAAGAACTTTCTATGCATTATCGCATTTAATTCTTGACAACAACCCTATGATGTAAGTACTGTTATTATAGCTATTTTATAAAGGAGAGAACTGAGGCTTAAATAAGATGGTTTGCCCAAACTTACACAGTCAATAAATGGCAGATGCCACTTTATACCAGTTCCCAGATTTAAAAAAGACAATCATCCTCCTAGCATTGAGATACACATTAAAAAACAAAACAAAACAAAACAGAAACAATGTCACAGCTTCTCTCCCCTCAAATCCTGGCAAAATGAGAAGTGTATTTTTAAGCCTTGCCTCAAAGCTGTGCTCTTGTTTACAATCCTTCTAGTGAATGTGGATGCAGATGGTTTTGAAATCTGCATCCAGATGAACTTAAAATGCCCCCTCTCCTTGCTCAAAGAAGAACATTGCAAAAATCTAGTAAATGCAGAAATACAAATGGTTTGAGCAATTATAGAGTGAATTTGGGCTGTATGGGCAAATAATGAAGATAATTCCTATCTTACTCCTTTGACGACTTAGGGGTTTTCCAACCTGATTCATCCAGGTAATGGCCTCACCCTGGCCTTGCTCGCTGGGTGTAGGTGAACATCATTCTCATCAGGTTTGGCTGCCCTGATAAGGGAGCGTCGGCCTGCAGCACAAAGGTGGAAGTAATGACGAATGTGCAACTAGCACTTGGGATCTGAAGTCAGCATCAACCACTGTGCTTGCTGAATTATGAATTTCATTTAGAAACACCCAGAACTTACACGATTTTGGGAGGCCAGCTGCGATGTGGTGAGGCCCTGGACACAAGTGTAAGTCCTGGCTGTTACCCACCAGCTGGATGTGATCAAGGCAGAGCCGCCTGACCTCTAGGAACCTCCCTATTTTTATCTGATAATTAAGCCTCACTAACTCCACTTCACAGAGGATGATAAGGTTTCTGAATTCGTTAACCACAAAGCAGCACACAAACACTAGGTGCTTTATTGTTGTAATTCCTGTAATGACTATGGATTCTGAAATCAGCTTCATTTCTGTGTTGCTCACAAACCAAACAACTGAACAGCATGGGACATTTTTCACTCCGACTTTTAGGCTGAAGGTTGGGAAATACTGAAACCTCTTGTCTGTGCGAATCTCAATTAGTACAAGAAAACCGGTGGACTCATTATCACGTGAGATGCTAGTCCTAAGAGGGGTGAGCTCAGCTGCAGATCACACCCACCACCATCTCAACTTGTAGTCACTCTGACTTTTCTCTTGCACCAAAGCAAGGGACATGCAATACCTTCAGATCTTGTAAAATACAAACCTTTGAAGGTGACACCTGTAACTTTCCATAGGAAAGCTGGCTCACATTTCTTTTATTGCATATTGGGCCAAGTCTCTAATATTTTCTTCAAGGATCTGGAAACATTTAATGTGTTAACAACATTAGGTATGCAGTAAATTCTCACCTTCTAGCATGTTCTTTTGTGTCTGCACATAACCTGACTGCTTTAGGCTTTTGAGTTTTTCTATTAATATCTATATTATATTATTAATGCTGTTACCATGAGGTTTTAACAAGGTACCAAAAAAAGAAAAAGTTTAATGCAGTATTTAGAGGAAAGTCATCTAGGAAAAAAAATTTCCTTTTTCCCCATAAGCTGCAAAGCTCAGTCAAATTGCTTCCATAGTATATTCACTGGGAGCCTGGCTACTCCCTTCTCTGTCCTCTCATGCTCAGTGGGTCAGTGGGCTAAGCACATGCTGGGAACCCTGTTCAATTCCTTTAAGCCAGCTGTGAGGGGAGAGAGGCCACACAGGGAGAATCCATTGGTCACAGACACAGCAATGGGACCCCAGAAATTAACATAGAGCTTGAGACAAATCAGGCACTTAATTAAAGTTTGACAGACTGAATTTATCTAGACTCTTACAAGTTAGGGACACAAAATACTCAGCAAAATGTCACCCAAAGTAGCATGGGTGGCTTTCTCGCTAAAAACACTTCTATGCTCAACTATTTGCCACGTCAAAGAACTGGTTGTTTCATGCAACTTGCTTAGAGGGAGTAGGTAGACATTATTACTTTTATCTTTGAAGGGGAGCTCAGGGTGACCCCAAACTCCTGACCATTTGGCAAAAAAATTTCAATCTTTATACTAAAACAATTATAAAAAATGCAGGCTGTGCAATTGACATTCAGTTCCTGGATGTCCTATGTCTGTTTACCTCACTGGAACTCACTGACTCACGTTCCTGTAAGTACAGTTTATTGGGATTTCCAAATGTCAGTGGTTCTCAAACTCAGATGTGCATAGAATCACCTTGGGGACTTGTTAAAAACAGAGATGCCTGCATTCCACTCTTGTATGTTCTGAGATTCTGATTTGGGTCTTTTTTTTTTACCCCCTGAACTTTTCAGTGGGAAATTTTCTTGGTAATAAGTTCAGGAATTTACAAATTCAGTGACCTAGCCGAAGTTTCCTCTGATATGGACAGAAAGGATAGAAGCAAGTAAATAAATTTTCCTTTTCCCTCAATCAAAAGACTTTTCTCTAACAAGGTCTCATTTTAATAACGTCCCCAGGTGATGTGATGCTTCTTGGAGTTTGAGAACCAGTATATACAATGTGAGAAAACAAAAAAGAACTAGAAGTTTCCTCAGGTTTTAGGGAAGTTCAGAGACAGAGAGAAATCAGTAGATCATCTAGGGATCTTGTCAAGATACAGACTCTGATTCAGTGAGTTTGGGGTGCGATCTGAGATGCTGCATTTCCAGGGATGCTGATGCTGCTGGTCCCTGGACCATACTTTGAGTAACAAGGGTTAAGAGCATAGGCTGGGGAGTTCCACAAACATGGATCAAATCCAGGCTTCTCCACTTTATTAGCTATGTGATGCTGGGCTAGTTACTTAACCTCTCTGGCCTGTTTCTTTTATTTGTAAAATGCAGGGTGGGAGGAGAGAAGAATAGTACTGATCCTAGAGTATTGTTGTGAGAATTAAGTATCATGCTACGTAAGTACAGGCAAAGTAAACACATCACCAAGCACGCAGTGAAAGTCCAACAAACAGTAGCTCTTAATTTAAATATTTACTAACTTTTCACTTTAGGAGTTAGGCTTCCTGTCTCATGCAAAGCTGTCTGCATGATATTTCTGGCCTGGGGACTGCCTGGCTTGCTGCATTGCTTCGCCAAATTATAGCTTAGCCTTAGCTAGGTTTTCCAGTAATGGTCTTGAGTGGAGCAGGATAAGGCATGGGACTGAGGACTCCTTATTCAGATTGTGGGTACTCACTGGGCAGCTCCCTACCCACTGGGTCTGGAAATGCAGGGGTCAGAATGGGACCAGGCCATTTCTTCTCCACAGTGGTTGCTATTTCCAGTTCATGTTTATGAAATATATATAATTTTAAGGCTTTACCAAGAGAGAGCCTTCCCTCTGTGGTTGATTCACAGAATCATGTTTACACTCTTATTACAAGTCAGCGTTCTGGGCCCTGACTCCCTGGGGTTCCCATGGCTTGCTCCTGGGACAGCCAGACTTATAACACTGGTCAAACCTGCTGACTGTGTCATTCCATGCTAGCAGACGTGGCTTCCTTGCCCTTCATGCCAAGAGTTTGAGTGGTTTGGAGGTGGTTGGAGCAGACTGCTGCTTCTCTGAAAGAAAGTGCTTCCTGCTGTGGGCTACCTGCTTTAAAAACTCTTTATGCTCTGGAACTACGCGCTAGGATAGCCACAGTTTGAGAGTGGAGTCTGTCACCAGGAAAGCCAATGACCAACGGTGCTGCATTCTTCAATGGTCAAGGGGATGATTATGCTAAGATATGTGTCCTGGAATTTTAGAGCATCATATAGCACAGGGTTCCAATAACAGTAAGACGTTCAAACAATTCACTTTTGTTATGAACATTCTCACGTGCATGGAGTCACAGTGTAAGCACCTCATTCTACTTTCTCTAGCCCAAATTTCCTTTTTGAATACTGCAGGCATCCTAGCCTTTGATCTGGGGAAGCAAGACTTTCTCCCTGTCATTAGACATCCCTGATAGCCAGGGGGAATTCTTCAAGGCATTAATATTCTTTCGTTAATGACTCAGTCTTACTGTTCTTTAAAAACCATCACTCACAACTAAGATTATTTTTCCTTTATTTTAAACAACCTTATCATTAGCTATATAGTTTCATAGATACAAATTAAAGACCAAATTGTCGGTTCTTTCTTTTCTTGCTTTTTTCTCCCTGCTATTTGGCACCATTTTGCGAATTTGCAGATACGATACAGGGACCTAACAAAAATTCTTCTGATATGAACAGATAATGGGGCAAGAAAATAGAGTCTCTCTCCTCTTTTCTTAGAAGCCAAGCCTTTATTCTGATAGCCAGGAAGCAGGTAGGTACCTCCTCACCCATCGAGGAGGAATCTTCTGCCTTCTACTCCCCAGGGAAGCAAGAGAAGCCCTCTTCTTGGATTTCCTGCTGAGTGGTAAGGAATTTGCTAACCCTGGGCTCAGCACTGCTATGCATGAGAGTCCCAGATTTCCCCATCTGGACCATGCCCTGGGGGCTGCTAAGGATCAACAGGCCCCCTCAACTAAGAGAGGGAGTAGGCTTGAGAGAGGGGAGTTGTGTAGATGGAGGTGAGGAAAGACACTTTCTTCATTTTAGGAAAACATAAACCCCCAGGTACAAAGCAGAGACGAACTGATAAGAGGGTCTATCACTTTAGAAGAAAGAGTAGCTGTTGTGGAATGCCAATTCCCAGGCCAGTCATAGAGGGACGTAGGGAGCAAGGGGACAAGGAGGAGTACAAGACAGCATGCTCTGTAGGCAAGGTTGGGCCCCTAGGGAGGGGAAAGCAAGTTCCTTAGGCCATGTAAAAAGTATATGGCAAGTGGGTCCCAGTGCTGAAATCTGGTTAAACCAAATGAGATTAAAAAATAGAGGAAAATTGCTGTTTCTGATTTGGATCATAGTCATTTAATTAATATTCTTGTAGTAGATATGAAGCTCAAGTATTTCATGGCAACTTTTTAAAAAAATTAAAATGCACACTGAAGAGCAAGATTCCAGTCTTTTTCCTTAATACAGTGATTATTATTATTATTTTAAAGATAACCCATTGTGGAAGGCCATGGCTTTGCCAGCAAAAACAACGTCCTGCCATCTTTAAAAGTACGTTACAATTTGTGGCTGTGTACCCAGCATTTGACATGGAGTGGTGTTCTATTTCAACCCAATTTAATTATATGCTCCTTTTATATATCGTAGGTGGCTCATACTAGCAGAATTGTTTTGCCTGGTGAAAAACTAGCCATGACTTGTCATAATGGGCTGGTTTATAGAACCACTGAAGTATAGTTACTGCCCATCATTCGGGAATTATGGCACCATAACAACCCTTTATTTACATATACTGCTGAGACAGTAAAAACAGCAAATAGATTTCTTAAATCGAGAAGGCAGAAATTTCCCCCCAGGGCACTTGGCCCTCATTGTGGCAGTAACATATGCAAGTCTAAATAACTTTGGTGTCTGTATTTCGGCAGTGCATCATTTCATGGACAGTTTATAACATTCTAATAATAAAATGGACTCTAAATTTGGAGTTGGGTTTCATGACCGTTAGATGGTAACACACACAGCAGAATTTCGAAGTGATTTGTGAGGAAGGTTTAAATTTGCTAATCACACTACCACTGAGAGACTGCAAAGGGCCTGAAGTAGAATCAGCGGTGGGGCTGTTGGGAGGGGGCAAAGCCTTCAACCAGGAGAGTGCCTGACCCAGTTTACGTTAACACAGACGCTGCATCTGGGCAAAGTCAGGAACTCTTTCATCTTCACACTCCCAGGACTTAAATAATCTTGGCTTTTCTCTCAAACAATAGAAACCCTCTATAAATCCTTTTGGTTTGTACCCTGTTCTTTCTTCTTCATGAGTATCTTCGGGGTAAAAAATTTGGGAGGGTAAAGCATCATGCCCTCATTGACTTCACCTGTCCTGAGATTTCATGTGAACTGCCCTCTCCTTATTCTTGACTTTCAAGTCCTTTAGAGAGGGTCACTAAACTTATTTTTAATACACACATTACAAAAGCATACTCCAAAGCATCTCTGCTATATTTCTACTCTTGGGGTGGTGGGTTCACCCACACCCCCCCTTTAGCTTCCAGTAGAGTTACACGTCTCCATGTGAAAGGACTGTGTGTGCACATCATAGTTCAGAGTGCTACCGATCCTTCTGCAGTGACATGCAGGTGGCTCAAGAGAGCAAACACTTAAAAGGGGGTCCTATTCCTCCATGAGGCTGAGGCTTGGAAGGGTGTGGGGTGTGCAGGGGAAGGGGCAGCCGTGATAGCCTCTCTGAGCTCCTGTGGTCACCGCACGGCGCCCGTGGGATGCCGCAAGCGGATTGACTAAACTGGAGACTCCTGTCATTGTCACGATATGCGATTTTCGTGAAGGGGATTAAGAAGGTCAGCCAGCATCTTGGGTGAGTACTCCCCCGTGGGAGAGCACTTGGGTTGGTTACACTTGTGAGAAAGAGGCCCCGTGCTGGTCTAGCCCCCCTCCCGTCTGCCCCCTGCCCCGGGACGCAGGCGCACTCACCCCCGGAGGGCAGGCCGGCGCAGCTGCCCCCGTGCTGACACGGGCTGCGCTGGCAGGCGTCGGGGTAGAGCACGCAGCCCAGCTTCAGCTCGGTCAGGCCCACCACCTCCGCGAAGCTGCTGCGCTTGTTCTGCAGCGGGAGCTCGTTGTTGTTCAGCACCACCGAGTCCAGGCAGCCCTGGAAGCCGCTCAACACCTGCGTAACACGCGTGTCGGTCAAGCTGCGGATGTTATCCGCCTGCACCAGGGCCCCGAAGTAGATGGTGCTCTCGGTGCTCAGCGTCTGGAAGTAGAGGGGCGCCCTGCGCCGCTCCACGTAGCTGTCGTCCAAGGACAGGCTGGTGAAATTGCGGTTGAGCTCCAGGAAGACCGAGTGCCAGCTCCCGTCGTTGACAGCGCGGCCCGAGATGCCCAAGATGCCGGGGCCACTGCCGCAGTCCAACTGGAACCACAGCTTACCGTCCACAATCTGTGCGGGGAACCAACACCAGAGCGTTTTTTAATGAGTCTGGCAATAGATTCCTGTACACCTCTTCCCAACCAGCCCGAGGGCTTCAAAAGAAGGCTCTAGGATGGACATTGATTTTGATCCAGTCATAAATCTGCTGTGGTTTGATGTTTAACAACCTCTCCTCCTCCCCATTATATGCCATGCAAATGCATGGCTGATGTTTCACAAATCTTCTTATAATTAGTAAGATGAGCACAGCTTCAGAAATCCACAATTATATTTAAGAATGTTCCTATTCTTTGGGTCTTCACCCTTTAAAAATTCACAGCAGTATCTCCTTTACGGGTCTGTTTAGGGGTCTCTGTACCCTTCTTACTTATTACCACCATAAGAATGATTTCTGTGAACTCATTACTATTTATTTACAAAATTTATTGAACATCTACTATGTGCCAAGCAGTGGGCTAGCTGCTAGGGAGACACTTGAGCAAAAAGAATTATTATGTCCACCCTCATGGGGCTTATGTTTTAGTGAGAGAGATGGCCATAAGTCAAGTAAGCACACAAATACATATATGCTCCCCAAGTGAATATGTGTGAGTGTGTGGTAGCGGAGAGAAAGAGGCCAGGTAGAAATAAAAAATTTCTGAGTTCTCAGCTTCATATATATTTAAGATTTTGAAACCCATAGAAACACTAGCATATTCTTAAAATAGTTCTTTAGGACTGCCTCTCATCATTTAGGTTAAGATTATCTCACAAAGTGCCCAGGGCTTGGCCATTTGCTTAGAATGTATGTATATTTAATGACATCTGGGCTTCCAGAAGGATCTTCTGGTTAATTGTTCAAACTTCTGGATACTCCCAGCCCCTGCAATGGAGGTCAACTACAATGGAGACCTGCCTGCTTCTTTGATTGCACTGGTGCAGTGAGGGCATCCAAGTTCTCCCCAGGAGGCTAACCCCAGGGGGACATTAAACTCAGGAAGAAAGTGTGTGTTCCTGAAGCATAGTGGCTGGCTGAGAGCTACTGGGTGGAGACTAGTCCCCTATGGAGACCCAGGTTCAATTGTTGCTGAGGAGACAGGGTGGCCTTTGAATCTCTGTTGTCCACCCTCATCTACATTTCTCGGAAATGCAAGGTGGCTTGAGGATCCAGGGAATGAGGGCCGACAAATTAATACTGGGCCATGAAAGGATTCATAGCCAGAAACTGTGAAACAAAAGCTACTGTTGTGGCCTTTGTCTATGACCCAGCAAAAGGATCTTCTGGAGGCCAGCATCTGAGTCCTGCAAGGGAAGCTGGCTTTCCTTTAGGATCTGCTGACATTAGTGGTCTATGCCAAAACCCGGATAGAGAACACCAACTTGAGGGAGGGAAGTGGAAGGGAAGGGAAGACAGCCCTCCCAGGTCACTAATTGCTAAGGAGATATAAATATCAAAAGAATTCATAGAAATAGGCTGACCCAGTCTTTCCAAAATGTCTCTGACTGATGATAGACCTGTTTGGGATTATCACAGCGTCACTCATCTCACAAATGGAGTATTTCTCTGTCTATGCTTCAGTATGTTCCACAGACAACTAATCCTTGGGACTCTCATTTCTGCCTCTGTGGTTCCATGGATTCTCTGGCAGCCTCTCTTCCTGCATACAAAGTTTATGCCACATAAATGTGTGGAAGGCTGGGGGCTCTGTGAACCAGGCAGAGCCTTGGGAATTTAGGAGTGAGGAATCCAATTCAGGCTTTGTCATCTACCACCCCAGGTCACCTGGAGAGAATCGGTTGGCTTCTCTGGGTTTGGGACCCCTCATCTGGAGAGCAGAGACAACTGCTGTGGCTTATTTTATAAGGAGACTGCGTCTACTGCAGAATGGTTAGCCACACCGTACAGAGTTAGAGCCTTCCTACTCTGCTCTGTAATGCAAATGTATGAATGTAAGAAGACTGGAGACAAATATTTATTTTCTTTTCAGAGAGCTTTCATGTATAATCTATGGTGTTGCCTTTGTCGTTTTTTTGGTTGAACAAAATGGACTGAGTGGATATTGTAAATCATACCAGAATACTTGCTCCCGTGACAACTCTTGGATAATATCCATATTTTTATTTCAGTGTAAGTAATAAAATGATCAAATGTGACTTTGGGGACTGCCTTCTTCTGGCACAGTCCATCTGCTGTTATGTTCCATGGCTACAAAGTGGTGTCCCTAGTCTATCAAGGAAAATCTGGTGGTAAGGGTGCAATTCATCTAAGTTTTTGTAAAAGGATGTATTCAATTAATATATTACTTGGCCCATTCCCCTCTCCAACCCCACCTCCTACCTCTTGGGATAATAACCAAGTTACAAACTCACCCAGGAGAATTGATGTAGCTGTAATGTATTCACATACATTAAAGTTCTGAAACTAAGGAACATAGAGTCATCCCACACTAACACTGAGCCTGTTGAAGTTCCTTTTTTCTTTCCGAAGTAAAAAAGAATAACAGCAACAACACTGCTGAATGAATGGAAAACCAGACCTACGTGATTCTCAGCCTTTTGAAGACAAAAATCATTTGCATCTTCAAAATTCAACAAGTTTGGAATTATAGGCCTTGTTTAGATGATAATGATGCCAAAAGTTACCTTGCAAAAAGTGAATCTTTTGCTATTTCACAAGTATATTACGCTAGGGAGAGAAAAGAACCCTTTCATATCTGAGTCCTCTCATACTGGAAAATTATGCTCTGATCTTACTGAGTTTTTCTCTGTCTTCAGAGTAGTGTTTACCAAGTTTTAAAGGGTCTCTCTTTTAAGAAGACAAAGGTTTCTCAAATCAGAGGGCAAGCTATTTTAATAGAGATTGAGATTTCTATTTAATAGAAACTGTAGAGGAAAGCCCATAGGAAGGACACTGAAATGATGTGCTGGGGGGGCGGGGGGGCAACGGCAAGTAGGCAAAGCCTATTTTCATGGTTGCCATTCATTGCTATCTGGCACATAGGAAGTGCTCAAAAAATACACTTTGAATGAATAAATGAATGAATGAATGATCATCCCAGCCTTGTGAATCTCTTTTTTTTTGATAAATACCTCTAGTACACCCAACCTGCTTGCCTCTGTCAGAGGCCCAGATCCACTTTGGGCTAGTCACTGGATCTCTCTGAGCCTCAGTTTCCTCACAGGCAAAAAAGGAGGCACTCATATCTGTGCACAGGACAGTGAGAATAAAAAATATATGTATGTGAAAATACTTTGTTAATTTTTAGGTATTTTATTATTATCATAACATGTTAACGCAGTTCTCAGTGATACTCTTTACAGAGCCTTGAAACTCTGGAATCGTAGGGGAGCTTCTTTGTTACTCTTCTGATCTATGTTAGAAAGATCTGGTCCTTCCAAGTGGGCTGTTTCAAAAACCAAATGAGTTTTTCCTGACCACCTTCCCTTTAGCCCTGGGGTCTTAAGCTAGCCATGTCTGAGAATCATCAAAATGAAGCAATGTGTCATCTAGAACTTCCCCAAAAGAAGAAATTTGTGATGTTTCTAGATTAACAACCAAGGACTTCTTGTGCTTTTGCTTTAATATTGGACATGAAAGACGGGCGTAGGGAAAAAGTTACTTGTGTCTGGCAAATGTCTCCTGGTGATCTGACATTTTTTTTATAGGTTTGAGGAGAGCCATAGAACCTATACCATCATTTTCATTCTTGCTTTGGCTGCCAGGAAACTCAGAGTTATGGTTTGTGTTCAACTGAAGTAGCAACCCTTGGTCTAGATTTTTCAACCATGATATTCTGCCCTTATCCACTTCATTGTTGGCTCTTAACCTTTTGTTTTCATCTTAATGGTGCTTATATTTTATTGCATTTGGGTGTTTATGGTAAGTCCAGAATCTCCTCTGGAAGTAAACAGGGTATCAATGGTAAACAGAAGAACGAGCATCTTTATTGCTACTGAGAGACAGCAGTGCTATTTGTCTATGAGAATTTTTACTTCTTGAGGTCTCCGTGCAATTCTTAACTGTCTTCAAGGTGCGCCCCTCACCCCATTGATTGTCTTAAGTACTTTTTAGAGAATGTGCTCTAACTGGGAAAATATAAACAACCAAGAGGTGCAATTTAAACAAAGCATTTCAGTGTAGTTGTCATTGAACTAAAGTACAAGGCACACACTGTACCTAAAGCCAATGAAATTAAATCTTGCATGAGGCTGAAAATGTTAAGCAAACAGATTCAAATCCCCTAAGTGGACATTCCTGGCGACTGTAGAGGAGAATACATATGTGCAATAGTTCACTACAGCTGTGTCCTGCTATGGGCAAACCCAACATAGGAAAAGCAAACTTAGAGAACAGACAGATTGGGGGTGATTATTCACATCACAAAGGAATTAATGGAAAGGTTCCTTCAAATAGCAACCATCCCTAGTTTATTAGAATTCCATTTACAGAGATTCAATTTACACAACTTTCAGAAACATGCTTGTTTCATGAAATACAATACACCTTAGGAGCTAGAGCTGCCTGAAAGGTTTGACTATTCTTCTTTCTCATCTCCAGGGATCTGCACATTTTAGACACTTGCCAGTGAAGTGTCAAATGACAAGCTCCATTTTAGGATCAAGCCATTCAGGTCCTATATTTTTGTTCTCTCTAAACTTAACACTATGTAAGAGATTTGCTAGTAGAAAGTATTTGACTCATAAGGATGTTCTGCAACCACCAGCCCTGTTAAAGCTTGAAGGAGGAAAGAGGAAGGTTAGCAACATCCAAGCAGAGTCCCCAGGAGCTGGTACCTCTAAATGGGCAGAGCACTTTCCCAAGCAATTATACAAACCCCCACCTCTTAGGGCTATTTAGAAAGTGGTCTACTGACCTAAGGCAGGTTGCTTTAGGGGGTAGGAGGGAATAAAGACAGGACTTAGGTTTTGAATTATTCTTCTTTCACTATGAATATCTGGTTTTAATTCATTACTTTCTAAAATTACATATTCACAGTACTTCTCTTGTTTTCTTTTCAAAACATTGCTTTCATTTCCACAGCTGAAATTATCTCTGAGTTGAATGAGTAAGGATAGTGTGAGATTCCCCATAAGTAGCCAACTTTTAAACTCCAACTTCATACTTCCTCACTCTGGCCATCAAGAAATACCTGGCGATACCAGAAGTGGGGAAGTAAAAGTCTGTGTGATAGGAGAAGCCACTGACATTTAATGTCCTACATACTTTTCTTCCTCCAGGATTAAAGCCTGGGCCACCTAATCAACTTGGATGTGACCTATTAAATAATCTAAGGACAGAAGCTAGAAAGGCCCACCATGATCCCAGTTGAGCCTAGTGATAGAACACTAGGAAGGAACAAAACTGCCAGCCATTTCCATTTGGATGCACATTTCCTACTGGACAGACTCCATATGTCTCTAAACGCACTTACAATGGGCTGGTATAGCAACCTGGTGAGAATAGCATCATATTTAACATGTCTCCCTCATTCTTCTCCCTTCTCTTTCCCACAATGATCTATAGATGCTAGAACATGCTATTGATCAAATGAGTTGGAGTGGCAAGACTGAGAGCTATGGAAAGAATGGAGATTAAGAGCATGGAGTGAGAAAGACTGGAGTGCAGGTTCAAGCCCTTATTAGCTTATTAATAATATTAATATTATAATTAATTATATCAATAATTAATAATTATATTAATAATCATATAATTATAACATTATAATTAATATTATAATAGCTGCCACTTATTAGCTGTACAACCTTGGGTAAATAACTTAACCTCTCTGAATCTCTATCCTCTCCTTGAGCAAATGGGGTTGATCATATAGAACAAATTTATTATATTAACTTTATAACAAAAATCAAATGATGCATGTAAAGCTTGCAGTATTACTGTTGTTGTTTTCATGAAGGCACTGGAAGCTCTGAGCTGAATACAAATGCCAGACTTTCTCTAAAGGAAATCTGGCTGCCTTTGGAGGGTTTCTGAGGCTGGGAATGATTTAAAGAATTGGGCTACTTGGGTCATGACAGGACATATGGAATCTTCTATAGCCCACACCTCCAACTTCCTCCCTGAGTAAGAACAGAAGTTACCTTCAGAGGTCAATGGGGATAGACCATGTGCTAGAAGAGGATACAGCCAATCTTTCTAAAGGACCACCCCTGCCGTGGCACTGATTAGGCGATACATTCTAATGAACTGTTGAGTGATTACCGCTCAAAGGAGGCAAGCCCTTGAACCCACTCTAGAGAGAGATGCCCCAATCTGTGCAGAGGCAATCTTGAAGCTGAATGTACAAAAGGAAATGGGGTGTTGGCACACTTCCCAGCTCTGCCGCTGCTCCCCTCTGCCCTAAAGTCGGCTTCTGGTCTTGTGAACTTAAAAGACAAAATGATTTCAGCAGTCCCCAATCCAAGAGCCAAAATACTAACATGAGAACTGACTGCAGGAAAAGATAATGCATTTTAATTACCTTCAGAATGATGCAGGGATTTGCTCTGGTGTACATTATAATCCCGTTGCTTTGCAGGGTTCGCAGACGCAGAGCTAGCTTAAAGTCCTCTTCTTTGCTATTTTCAGAAAGCCGGTATTTGATGTAACTGTTTCCAGCAAAGCTGAGAGAGGTGTGCCCTGAAAAGACCATCACGAGAAGACATATACACTTTTAACATGCAGAAATGAGCAGGAACACATGAAATCACCCCCAAACCACCAAGCAAGTCGATTAAAGCCCATGGGAAGTTAAGGAAGGCATTGAGGAGAAACCATTTTGATTCAAAACTGGTCTCCATTTCAGGTCACATTCGAATTTCAAACAAAAAAAATATTTACTAGGCAGATGCCCAGAACTCTTAGTTGTCTTATGCCAAGAGCAATTTGTTAAATTCTATAACTCGAATTTTCTTAGTGTCACTAACTTCCCATTTCCTACTTTCTAAAATTAGTACTATTAAAAGATATCCTTTCTTGCCCACCTGTCACTTAGGCACTCAAGAACTTTCAATTCCATGAAACAAAGGAAAGACAAAACCATTTCAAAGAATATCCATATTCTCCAACTATTCTAACACCAAATAGTCAACCTAGGTCATTAGCACTAAGGTGGAGAGAAGGTAACTGATATAAAGGAAGCTCATGTCATGTGCAGTCACAGTTCTACCTTCTGACAATTAATTTCAAGGCTCCCCTTCCCAGAACCTTTAATCTTACCCACATCACCCAATTCTGAGTTCATCCTCTTTTTACTGCCTCCAACTTTATGTTTTAACAAGCAAAGTAATGGCTGAAAAGCTGTCTCGCTGGGGTGAAAGGTGCAAAGTGTGGAAATACACCAAATGGTTGATAATCAAAGACAATCAAGAGTTTTACAAACAGAAAGGAGAAGGGAGATGGGCAGAAAGTGACATCTGAAGTTAGGAGACTAGGCTTTACTGTCACCCTACATACCCACCTGCTGTGTGCACGGCGTGTGTGTTGGGGTGGGGACGGTGTAAGTATCTTTTAACTCTAAGCCTTAGATGATTTCAAAGGCAAATATGCTGGTGAACCCTTCACTTCAGGGGCACCTCTGTTCTTAAAAACAACTATGAAAAAGTTTTGGCTTCCATTTTTAAGAACAGTGCTTCTCTTTGTAAAGGCTGAATTTCTAGAACCCAATGCTTAGCAAGTACCTTGTACATACTAGGAATAATTCTTATTCCCACTACAATTATTCTTATAATCATCACTCAATAAATATTTCTTGGATCAAAATTGGTACCAGTGTGTCTGTATTTTAAATATACTCTTTGACAAAAAGAGGATCTATTGGTACCAAAAATGAATAATACTTTTTTTAGAGGAAAGAAGTGGAAGAGAATATGTGAATCAAATGGAGTCCTAAAATTGAGTGGAGATCAGAAACAGATAGTGATTTGGATTTGAAAAACATAAATACTGAGTTTTTTTCTTTTCTTTCTTTAAGACACAGAAGTGAGCACCTCTCCTTTTGGGGACATGCAGCCAGTTACCCATGTCCAGGGCAGAGTCTGCTTATTTGGTGCTCTGTGCTGGCTTGCCCTAAAGAAGATCAATAGGATTGGCTCAGCTCTACCTTCTGTTGGTCTCCGTTCTGTGGCTGTGGATCTGTCCAGCCCTCTAAACAGCAGAGGCCATCCTGTAGATCCTGTGACTCCTTTGCCTAGCTAACAACCTTCACTTTTCCATAACTTCACACCCTTAACATCCATGCAACATGACTGAAAACACATGTTGTGGTCTCCCCATTATATATGGAGTCCACAGTCATTACATTTTTCCTAGCACAGGCTGTAGCTGTGACAAATTCCAAGTATTTGACGGCGGATGTTAGCTATGGTCCATTCTAAAGGAAAATGTTGCATGTGGACAGAAATGTCTTCTGGAAGGGCTTGGGCAGTGTAGTTTACTCAAGGGCAATTGCTTCAGGAAAACAACATTAGACCCTTGTCATTCCACCCCACTGTGCACCTGAGCACTCTCCGAGCTTCCCTGGTGGACACTGGCAGAGGAATGGTCTCCTGCTGGCTTCGTAGCCGACACACTGCATGTCCCCTGGACACGGCTTCTCCACACAAGGATCGTTGGACCCCGGGCACAGTCCACCTGTGACAAAGGGGGAACACGCATGATCAGTACAAAGTGAATTACCCTCTACTCCAGGTAGCACAGGATTGGTTCAAGACCTGGGCTCTGCAGGCTCTGAGCTGAGAAACAAAGAGGTCACCCAGAAGCAGGAGCACCTGAATGGGCTTCACCTGGTGTGGGTGCCCATCAAATGTCCCTGCATCTGCCAAAAGTTCGCTCCCAGACTGAAGTCGGTTAAGTGCAAAGTGTCAACGGAGCTCCTCCTTTCAGGCTAATATATGCTCAGGTTGCGACTGGACCAACTTCAGGTGAAAAAAGACCACACAGTACACGGTCTCTGGTATATTCCTTGGAGTGGGGTTCTTGCATGTTGGTGGCCATCTGAATATATCACTTGAGTTTAGATTTCTTCTACACCCCTCTCCTGCCCTGAAAAACTTAGGGGTAGACTTCAGAAGATGTTAGCTGTTGATTTCAGAGGGGGATAAAACCAGACTTTTCTAAAGAAAAGTATGACAGATTCTAAGTTGTGAAAGCACAATTGTTCCCTAATCCCTTCTGCTACATGCTGGTTTATTGATTAGCTGTAAATGTGCCCGGCCAGCTATCAAAAATAGTAGAATTATCCTTGGCAAAGAAAGGCTTCCTTTCTACCTGTTCGATGTTCACAGCACAGTGAGATGAAAGGTTAATCCCTCAGAAGGGAGATCCTGGAAAGCAGATTAACTGATTAAGGCAGAATTCAGGACCCAAGTGAGTTATTTCACAACTGCGGTGATGGCGAACGTGGGTCCACTGAAGGAAGTGCACTTTTCAAAGGTCTTGGATATATCAAATGTAATTAGGCCACTTTCATCCTGGTAAGAGTTTAAGTGATAAAAGGACTATAGGAAAGGAGACACAAATTAAAAACAACCCACAACTGGGTTAAGCAGTGGCCTAAAGGAGCGCCTCTTCTCTGTGAACCCAGAACACGCCAGACATCAGCAGCTTTGTTTCTCGGCGAACTCTGGCCCATTATTATACTCCTTTCCATCTAACTCTTTCCTCATCATTAAGCATCTTGTCCCATTATACAGTCATTTCTTTGTCTGGGAGACAGCAGAAGTTTAATGTTAACTACATATAAACATTTTAAGAACTGTAATCCTTGAGAGGAGCAATATAAGGAGCACCAGCAAACTCAGAATTCATAAATCCTATTTTCCACTGGTTTAGAGCTTAGCCATAAAAGATACTCTTGGCAACAATCCAGCTTACAAAGTCTTAGAAGATGAAGGGATTTTTAACTGAAAATTTGAAATGATCTCTACAGATGGTTCTAAAAGATGTAAGTGCCCCCAAATACATCTTCCTATTTTCGTCCCAAGAAATCTTTATTCCTGCCACGTATTTATCAGTATTTATGGAACTTAAAACAGCTGTTCAACCACCTTATGATATGTTTCAAGAAGCTTTTGATAACCACTTTTTAAACAACTTTTGGTGCATTCTTCAACAAATAATTATTTAGGGCCAATGAGGTGATAGGCCTGGGCATATAAAGATCAAAGGAAATGATTCCACCCCTTCCTTCCCTCAGGAAAGAAAATGAAAACACATGATTATAATACAAGACGATAACTGCTTTGATAGAGATACGCAAATGCAATGGAAGTATCAGAGAGGGAACAATTGCATTTCCTGGCAGAATGTCAGAAATCCTTGCAAAGGAAGGGAGAATTTTAAACTCAGGCTTGAAGGATGAGATCCTTTGAGTATCATGGAACTGAGTTTCATGGGAATGAACCAACCATAGTTAGTGGCTTTACTGCATGCGTGTGTTAATGTTTATTCATGCTAAGTCCACAACTCTACCAGCTGACTCTTTGCTATCTCCATGAGTGGCTTCATTTCAGTTTCTAGCGGCCTGCACACCGCTGGGTGGCTCCTAAATGCTGAGTAGTTAGTACATGCTCAAAAATGCAAACTAAGCCCAATGCTAACCTCAGGCAAGTAGAGGTGGCAATGTGCATAAACGAATTACAAAATGCATCCCATCAAAAAGATGTACCTCTGCATTACCTGGAGCTTACCTTCCAGTTAGACACAGAAACAGTAGTTTATATATTTAAAAAATCTGTTACTTTCCATTTCCATGGTCATGCCTTTTTCCATGTCCTATTTTAGCCAGAATAAGAATACCCTTTCTATAAATTTCTGTTTCTGAGTAGCTATATATACTGCATTCATAGTCTTTTCTGCTCTAATGCAATGGCTACATTGCTAAGAAAACTTGCATTATCAAAAATCCATTTAAAAGCCACTGTTTCAAAGGGGAAAAGAGGGCTAGATAATTTTCAGACCCAAGATAGCAAAACTATTTTCTTCTGTAGGAATTATGGTAACACTTTTTAAAAAACCAGGTATAAGTGTATATAACAAAACACTGTATTTCAGAATGAATCCAGCATTTGAGTGCTTTTACCTTTTATTCACGTGTTTTGGCCTTTTCTTCTACTATCAGTTCTGCCCTGGTACTTAGCACGCATTTCTCTTTATCACTCATATCTCATATTGGGTTAAAGCACAAAGTCACCTAGAACAGCACCTGGAGTTCAAACTCACAGATCATCTTCTTCTTTCCTTGTGTCATAACCATAGAACTCATATAATTATCTTTTAAATTAATGGATTATGTCAGATCCATTACCCATTATCAAAACTCTAGCTAGAGGATATATAAAAATACATTAATATAATTTTATAAGTGCATTCTAAAATTAATAATCTTAATATAAATATTAGATACATAATAATGCATATTCCTATTCTTTCCACCAGCCATTGACTTTGGTAGGTTCTTGCTCTTCCTTTTTATTTTTAATAGGTTTTTTAAGATAAAGGGGATAGTTCTTGGCAAGGGATCTGTCTCTTGATGCCTTAAAAATCCTCCGGGGCCTCCTCCCCAGTCCCAGTCTGGGACAGGAGTAGCCATAAACATTTGGCCTCCAGCTGCTGCTGTCAGTTGGCTCTGCTCACAGCCCGTTCTATCGTGGCTCAAGGAAGTATGAAGGCAGATTAGAGTCTGGAGGTCACTAAATGTAATGGCCTCCTTAGCTGGGACAGATGTGAGCATGTGCACCAACCACAGTCTATTCCAAGTAGGGAAAGACTTCTAGTTACTGAAAAACAGGTTTCCCAAAACTAAATCCTCTCATATGCAATATTGTAGTTCTTCCCTTTCCACCAACTATCATAAGAAATTAGGTCTTTTCTGAAATATATTTTGTCAGAGGGACTTGACCTTTGGACACCAACCGTGAACAATGTTGTGTATCCCTTGACCTTAGATGTACCCAGGTCTGGGTCCTGGAACACTTTCCTGGGATAATGACCTTCTTTCCAGCCAGAGTCCTAAGTTCTCTAGTGACTTAAAATCCAGTATGCTTTAAATGGATGCTGAGGGGTTAACCTGTTTTTAGAAATCTTATGTTTATGTTGCCCCTTTCCAGGGAAGTGCATATACTTATGATTGTTAAGAGCCTTAAAGACTCTCTCTCGTGTGGCAGAAAGTGCCTCATCAGCTCCCGAGTAACAGTTAAGAGACAACAGTGTCAGCTTCCATTGGCTTCTGGGAGGAAGTTATCTTATTAACTATCATTAAATAATCCAAGTTTAATTAACTTACACTATGATCAGTGACAGCGTGGGGGTTGGGGGCTCCAGACCTACATGCTCTGCATCTCCAGGCATCCATCAATTTGGTGCCAGAGAGAGCATGAAGGGAGAAAGGTCCCACTTTATCAAACCAAGTGACACCATTTGTTGTATGTCAGGGAAGGGCAGAGGATTACACATTTTTAGCAACTGTTGGATCATAAAGCAGGCAGAGAAATCTCTGTTCCCCCTTCCCAGATCCCCATGGGAAGCCTGGGTAGTGTAACAGGAAAGGGTACTGTGCTGACAAGCAGCAGACTTGGATTTTGACCTTGACTAGTTATTCAATTTATTCACTGTGTGGCCCCCAACAAGTCGCTTGACTTCTCCAGGTCTTGATTTCCTTTTCTGAAAAATGAGGATCAAGATGCTTCATAGAGTTGTGAGAACTAAATGGGTTAATGGATATGAAAGCAACTTGAAAGAAAAACCATGAGAGTAAAAACAAATTACTACAAGGTCCCCAAATTGGAGACACTAACTTGACTCAGCAACATGGCGGAGACTTGAACTCAAGTGTAATCTTTTTCTTGCTGTCCTTTTGGCTTAGATTCATGATTTGTAAACTGATAGATGATATGAAATATTACGTGCATTGGAGACATAAGATAAGGCCTTGAGCCTTTTATTGATCAATGTCACAGGCCATGTGTGGATGTGTCAGCGCCTTCACTACCTTGTTTTGGGTGGAACTGTTCTTTCTCATACAGCCTCTGCACCAGGAGAAATGTGCATGTGATGTGGCTGTTCTCCACAAGAAGGTTTTCTACATTCTGAAGCTTTGCTTAGGTGAAAATTTAGGTCACTTTACAGAGTTGACAACACACAATTCACTTGAGCAGAAGCGACAGAGCCTTAGAAACTTCAGGGAGGAGAAAGGTGATTCTCTTGAGGCTTTAGAAGGATCTCACTACCATATCATGACTCTTCTCATGTCCCCAGCATTCCCACAGCACCTGGATTAAGTCGATGCCTTTAGCTACTACATCAGTATCTAGCTGTGATTATAATCGCTACCACTTTGAGCTGATTCAACCTTTTGATTATACTGAGAATCCAATAATTAATGGTAAACACCCTACACCCTGAATTTAAACACTTTGCCAAGATGCCATGTCTTGGCAAATGCCACATAAGTCAATAGACTTCCCTCTTAATTCCTGGCCTGCATGAAGTTTTAAAACACATTCTCCTAAGGTCTCTTGGCTTTGAAAGGGTCTCTTGTGGTTCTCCCAAAAGCACAGAATCATCTGGAATGGTGTATGCTTGGCTCAGCCATATTTTCTGGATGACTGCACTAACGGCTGAGTGCAGTTTCATTCAAGACATCCTCTCTGGGGCAGCTGTGTGTGGGTGGAATATATAAGGGCATATCCACCCACTGAGAAGCTGGTATCATCACTAGGGTAGACACCTCCAAACTGTCTTGGCACTTTGGGACTCGTGTGCTGGAGACGAGCGATCTGCAAAGACGTATCTGTTATGAAAGAAAATGGAAACTTCCCAGGTTGCAGGAGGAACCTGGTTACAATTCAGAGACAATGCTGAAGGTTATTTAAAACCACTGAGACTGGGTCTGTTGGCTTTCCCCCCTGAGAGTTAGCCTTAACGAACCCCAGGCCAAGTGCAAATTTAACTTCAGATTTTTCTCCGCTTTTAAAAAACTCATCAAAGCTAAGTTTTAAGCATCTTACTCCCTCACAGAAGCCTTCATCATTTTATTTTATTGTGCTCATTAGAAGGGCATTACCACGGCTGCCTATCACAGGTTCCATTTACCTGTCCCATGGTATTCTTTCCCAGAACTGTCCTGATGCCCCACCATCCAGTCCAACTGAGCTCCTTGTCATTTGCCCAATGTATGGTGCTGGTTTGTGCTCCATGAGGATGGGGACCATGCCAGTCTCACTCACAACTGTATCTCTAGTACTCCCCCCAGGCCCTGGCAAAGTACTCAATTCACTGGGGAGTCAATGAGCAAATGAAAAGGTGCCCCAAATCTCTGGGCCTTTCTCTTCACTGCTCTCTCTGCTTAAAATGCATTCCTTGCCTGGCAAAGATCCAACAGGACAAGTCTCATTGCTTCTAATGCCTTTCATGGACTCCTCCAAGTAGGACAGAGGACTCCCTCATTTGTGCCTCCTCTGTGCCCCAGCTATACCACCTTCAACTCTACACAGTTCTTATTTGTTTACAGCCAAGAAGCAAAGGAACTTCTGCTGTTTGTCTAGGAAAAGATGACTCAAGGAGTCATAACAACTATCTGAGGGGGCAGCTTGTAAGGAGGAGTTAGGTTGGGTTCTGTGTGGCTCTAAAGGGTAGAGCTGGGTGATATTACGAGGAAGTTGTATTTTGGTGCACTATAAGGGAGAAGATCGTCTCAAGTCCATCTTGTGAGGTGGTGAGTACCTGGCACTGGTGTTCAAACTTTGGCTGAATTACTGTGCTAAGAATATAGTAAACAGGATGTCTGTGGTGGGTGCGAGGTTGGATTGGGTGACTTTCAAGTTCCTTCCACATTTGTGCAGAAGTAGTAGGTTAAGACTGCCAGGTGGGAATCCTGGCTTGGCCATTCACTTTGCTCTGTAACTTTGAGCACAAGTCAATTGATCTTTCCAAGTCTTAGTTTCATTAACTTTTGAGAGAAGTTAATGATACCCACATTTTAAGGTTATTGTAAGGGTTAAATGCAATTATACATGTTTGAAAACCAGCACAATAACTGGTCATGGCTCAATAAATGTTAGTTGTTATATCTGTCCCTGCCTTTATGTGTGCACTGAATTGCTGACTGATTCTCACTTCCATGCCTTGGCTTTAATGCTTCTCAGTCTGAAACTATCCGTCTCCATCATCTACCTAATGTAGGCATCCTTTCAGACCTAGCTCAGGTGGCACCACCTTCAGTGATGTGCTTCAGAGTTCCTCTTACCTCCCTGAGCAAACCCTTACGACTGTGCCATATCCCACAGTTGAGGGCATGGCTGCTGCTGTACTCTCGCTAGCATGGTCCTTCACCCATGGCAAATGCTCCATTCATTTTATTTGGAACTCCAGGTTCCAGTCTGTGTTCCATATCTGAATCAGGATTTGACAAATCAGGCATCCACTTCCACCATCACTCTCATAAACACACTGCTCTTGAACTCCGATGTCTCATGGGGACTTCATTCTCTTCGACAAGAGTCTACTTTTTGATATATTTCTATATCAGAATTTTGAAAAATCAAAGAAAATTGTAAAAAATGGACAATCAGCACTGCCCCACGGGCTGCCCCTGGTGCTCTGTCCTCTTCCTTCTCCTATGGAGTTTGAGGGCAACTATCACTCTCCATTTGTTTAAGGTGGTGCCAGGCTTTCTTACTGAAGTGCCAATGTTCACTGAACATCTGAAGTTCACCAGGAGCTATCTCATGACATCAGAACTTTGCCCCTCTTTAAGTTCTGTTCAAACATGATGATCCATGGTGGCTAGAATTTAATGTACCTATTTGGCACTAAAATTCAAGTTTGCTTTCTTTTTTTTTTTTAAATTCAAGTTTGCTTTCATTTTGTCAAAGCAAGTCAGCATTTTGGTTCAAGATGCTAATGATGTTAACTGGACCCAAAAAATCTGCATGAGAGAAGGACGAGTGGGGAAGAGAATAGAATATTGAGGCCAAATCTGTATAAATATTACTACACAGCTCAGAATGGGCAGCTACCTCTATTTATCAACCTAATTATTCCACCATGTGGTGGGAAAGGCCATTTATTGTATCTGCTGACTTTCCAGGGTAAACTGATGAGCAGCCAATACTAGCTCTGTGTGCGTGTGTGTGTGTGTGTGTGTGTGTGTCTTGAGTGGGGGCATTTATTGAATTCCATTACCTCTCCTTTCCAATAAATGCCTAATGCTTTCCTTAAGTTCTTCACTGTATTTTTATTTAAGAGGACACTTTAGAAGAAGTGAGAGAGCTGTTACTATTATAACTAAGAGCTTGCCCCCTGAACCCAGAGGAAATTTTTTCTACTTTATCTTGCTGTGAGATGTCTGAAAGTTTGGTTTCCTGATCATCAGCATTAGAAGCACCCAGGCTACATATATAGACTCCTAGGCTCCACTCGAAACCTCTTGCTATATCTGAGTGTGGGGCTCAGCAATGGGCATTTCTAGGAAGCCCCATGCACACTGGAGACTGAGACACCCTTTGCCATATGGGGACGGTATGTGAGGCTGGCGATCCATCTGCCAGGAAAAATGGGGTTGAATATTCTTATAGAGTACATAACACTGGGGTTATGATGCACATAAAAAATAGAAGAGTCTCTGTTCTTAAGATGCAGATAATAAAATAGGAGCCCAAGATGAACCTTTATTGAATCAGCGTGCCACTCTCACCAGCTGTATGGCCCTGGGCACAGCATAGAGCTACCACATTTATAAATTGGGGACGATCATACATCTCCTGCGGAAGACAGGATTGGGCCAGATGACCTTTCGAAGTCCTTTTACCACTAAAATTCAGCATTTTATTTTACTGCTTAATTATAAGAGTGGCTTGAAGGTGAGAAGAGGCTCCAAAGTGGGCCTGAGCTTGCACAGAGCTCTCATTGAGGAAATGCTTGCTTTTCAAACTGAGAAGGCCTCCTTGTGGGATGTTTCAGGGCTGAATCACAAAAACTTCTAGCATTCTGGGTTTACTGGGAGTAGAAAGGTTTATGGAGAGTAAAGAACAGGAGCCTTGGGCAAGGACACTACCTTGAAACTTACTGCATTTAAAACATTAGCGTCTCATGCGAAATGCAAAGCAAGTCCCCAACAAAAATCATCCCTCTAAATCCCTCCATTAAAGAAATTCTAAATCTGCCTTCCCCCTGTCTCTTCCTGATGAACTCATACTCCTCTCTCAAAACCCAGCACATGGGTGGTCTCTGGTGTACAAATGTCATGGAGAGAGCTTTTCTCTGGCCACAGCACGGACTCTGTCCTTCCTAATCCCTAGCATTTCTTTAACACTATTATTGCAAACAGGTGCTTGCAAGCTGACTTCACAATAGCCAGCTCCTGTGTCATTTTTTCACTTTGAAACTTCAGCGCCTAGGACCTTGCTGCCTCCACAGATTTTTGCTGAATCACAAGGATTAATTAGCTGGTTTAGTTTCTCCTGCAGGGTCTGCCCTGTCCTGTTGTGGACCTCTTTGCACCCTGCTGTGAATCATTGCATGAAGGCCCTGGCAGAGCTTTGGTGCATAAATCAGTTTGCCTAACAAGGAAATCTAGGTAAGTTTGGACAGCTGGCATTTATAAATTCTGCATGTTGGTGGCATCTGTCAGAAATGCATTTCACCTAGCATGCATGCTTTGAGTTACTTGGGAGCTAATTTACATATTCCCCAGGTCTGGACATCACTGCATCTACTTGATGAAAACACAAACAGAAGTTACTGGGTACCACAGAGTGAGTGACTGGCACTCTTCTGGGCTGTTTAGAGGTTGCCAAAATGTCTCTTGGAGGGAGCAGTGGTCTCTGGGACCTTCCTCTGATAAACTCATTCTCCAAATGGCAACTAAAATTTTTCTACAAGGAAAGAGGCCAGGGGCCCTGCCTGTCCCCAATTACCTAAAGGGATGTTTTTCAAATGGCCTCTCTTCTGACCACAGTCGCTTTGGGCCAAGTTCACACGGGCTAGAAAAACTCTGGGTGCAATTTTCTTACAAGAGGTCAGTGAATTTATGGCTCCAACGTCAGAGAGTGGAAAAGAGGGAGAGAGCAATGTTTCTCACTGACCACTGTGGGCATGTGACTCTGTGCAGTTATGGCCTTTGCCCAGGAAAGGTCAAGGTCAGTGACTCTAGTTACTTCACCAAACGCAAACCATTCCATCTCTGCCGCTCTGGGGGCTGAATCCATCCCTGACCGTGCTCCCGGACATCTGGCCCCTGTTTTTCACTGAAACAAATCTGACTGCCCTCGCCTTCTACAATAGCTTCCCAACTTGTCTGCCTGCATCTAGGCTGGCCATGTCCAATCCACTCCTCTCTGTACCCAGCATGCTTTTTGTGAAAGACAGATCTGATTCTGTCACTTCTTCACTTCAAATCACCCAAGGGTTCCCACTGCCTTGGGATAATTTCAAAAATCTTCATCCTGGCTAACAGCCCTTGTGTGATCACAGGGCCTGCTCACAAGTCTCATTTGTCATCACTCCCTACTCCTTCCAGCAACAGGAAATCTCTTTCAATCCCCTCAGTGTAGGTTCCTTTCTTGTCCTTAAGCCTTCCTCATACAAGCTGTCCCTCCACCTGGAACGTGCTCCCTCCCCTATCTGTTTTCACACATCTAATTCCTACTTGTCCTTTATCTCAACCTAGAGGATACTCCCTTTAGGAGACCTGCCCTCTCAAGCTGGTCCTCCCAGAGGACTTTGTATTTCCTGTAACAATACTTCCCACATGGGTTCACCCTAGCCTCTTTGTATGTCTGTATTGCTCACTAAGCTATATGTGCCACAGGACCAGGGGCTAAGCTTGTCTTGTTTATCCCTGTAGCCCCAGCACTTCTCAGAGTAACTAGGCACATGGTAGGTGGTCAGTAAATATTTTGTTGAATGGGTGAATGAACGAATGCATGTGTGCCAGGAATGGTAACTCAGTCTGCTTCTCCAATCTCAGGAGATGAGAGGGAACTCTCCAAGCTGGACTCACCATTACAGGTGCAACGCACATTCCTGTAGAAACGCGGACACACGAAGCTGATGCGAGCCGTGCTGTAGGTCATGAGTGCATGGGAATCCAGTGACAAGCCTTGCTCACAATGCTGCTCCTGACACTCCAGCCCTGAGCAGTTCTTCTCCAGGATGGCTGAGATGCGCATGACGTTCTCCAGATGTCTCCTAGCATTGGACAGCTTCTGGATTAGGTAGGCTGGCTTGTAGAACTCACTGCTGTGCATCTCTACCGCAAACAGCATATCCAGCTGGTTGGTGCCCGCCACGGGCTGGATGCTGATGATGCGGAGGCTGTCCTGCTTCTGGGTAAGGACTGCGTTCCTCAGGGTGCGCCGGAACCCATGCATGTGCAGTCCCACAAAGTCCTCGGGGGACACATTCTCAAAGCGAATGGTCACGGTGTTCTGCAGCATCTCGTGCACCAGCTGCTCCACGTGCACGACCACATCGATGGGCACCTGGAAGCGGCCATCACTCACTGACACATTCAGGACATACTTGCCGCTGTCCAGGCCTCCCAGGGCGATGATTTTCCCATCGTGACTATTCACTTTGAACAAGCTTTTCTGCTCCGATTTCAGGGCAAACGTGAGCACATCAT
The DNA here is from genome assembly GCF_021613505.1 of Equus quagga. Lineage (NCBI taxonomy): Eukaryota > Metazoa > Chordata > Mammalia > Perissodactyla > Equidae > Equus > Equus quagga. The sequence goes on along the minus strand of NC_060280.1, from coordinate 44,421,171 downwards.
ACATGTCTTGATCTGTGGCATGGATCTTCCCAATGACCCCACCAGGAAAGTCGTCCTCCATGGTGACAATGAAAATTTCCAGGGGGATGGCTGTCGGTTTGTGGGTACTTTCCTCGATGACCTTCACGCGGATGTAGGAGTGAGAAACTTGCTGAGGTTTGCCTGAGTCTTTTGCCTAAAACAACCAAAAGGGAGAAAGGTGAGGAACTAAGAAAAAAACCATAATAATTTAAAAAAACAACAAAACGCAGATAGGAGATGTCTGTTCCTTTAACCAGGTTTGCTTCTTCCCCCAACCCCTGCCACGATTCTGCAAGATGCTGAAGATGTGCATTTAAGTAAGAGGAGTGATTTATTACCTTCGGCCCCCATGTGTACACTCTGTTATGGACAATATAATGTGTCAACACAATAAAGCCATTGGGGGTGAAGAGGGAAAGAGGGTAGGGGGTGCTATGAGATCCAACATGCCCAGAGGCTGGCCGTGTTTTAATTCTGGAAAGAAGCCACAGGGGATCCTCATAAAGTGGCATTCCCACTGGAGGAGAAATCCTTGTTCTCTTTGGATCTTTCCTTTTGATTGGACCAGATAGCACCTTTCGGCACATTTAAGAAACAACGTTATTTAAGCAACCATATTAAGGTTTAGAATAAAAACTGATACACTGAAGGGAAAAATAGGTAGCCTGCAAAAACATTTTTGGCTTCCTTCTTGATTTAAGAATTCACAGAACAACCACTCTGACAACAGATCTTTGTTGAACACCTGCCATGTGTGAAAAGGAGATAGTGCTATAGGGCTTCAGAGAAGGGCAGATTCTGATGGGCTGGGTCCCCAGGGCAGGTGTCTGAGGATGTGGAGCTGCAGTGGACCTTGCAGGCTAGGTGGGGTCTTTGAGATGTGTCCTTGTAAGTGGAAGGCAGTGTAAAACCAGGGGCTTGGGCATCACACAGACCTCCGTTCAAACCTTGGCTCTGCCACTCACTATATGTCTGGCCTTGCATGAGTTACTTAACCTCTCTGAGCTTCAATTATTGTTATCTTTAATATGAGTAAAATAATAGTATTACTGCACAGGATTCTTGCATTGTGGGGTTAAAAGACAGAGTGATTGCAAAGTGCTTAGCACAGGCCCGTCCCCACAGAAGTACCTAGTACATGAGAGTCAACGTGATTGTCATTTTTATTATTACTGTCTCCACATACTTTATTTGATGAACTATGTGAACTGGAGATGCTGAAATGGAAAAGTCATGTAGGAGGAGATAAGTTCAGTAAATTAGGTTGGATTTGAAGTCAGACTGTGGAGGGCCTCAAAGGACAGTGATGAATTTGGACTTTACAGGCCAAAGGTTGCCCATGCAAATGTCAGAGGCCAGAAAGATGACAGAAAGGCAGGAAGCCGCTGGGTGTAAGGTGAGAGACTAGTGGGCCTGTGGCCTGAGAAGCACTAGGGAGTTGTGTCTGCCTTAAGACCTGACACTCAAAATCTGAAAGAGTCTGGGACCGGAACTCAACCTGCAGGCCAGAAATTTTCAGGCACTAGGGAGCCACACAATGTTTTAGTTTAGGGCAGGAGTTGGCACACATTTTCTGTAAAGGGCTAGATAAGAAATAGTTCAGGCTTTGGGGGTTCTACGATCTTTATCAACTACTCAACCATTGTTCCAGCACGGAAGCAGCCACAGAGCAGATGTAAACAAATGGGTGAGGCTGTGTTCCAATAAAGCTTTATTTATAAAAACAGTCTGAGGGCCGGATGTGGTTCAGGGGCTGTAGTTTGTTGCTGTGTGGTTTAGGGGAAGGACATAATCAAAGTGGAATGATTAATCTAGGGGGGGTGTAGAGATGTATCAGAAAAGAATGAGGCTGAAGTCAGAAGAATCATCCAGGAGGTTCCTGCAATAGTATGAGTACGGGGTGCTATAGAATAAAGTGGGACAATGGTAAAGGGAATGTAACTGATGCACATAGGGACCTTCTGCAGGCAGAAATGCAGGACTTGGTGGTAGTTTAATATAAGGGACAAGGAGGAGAAAGTTCTCTATGGTGTTTCCAAAGTCTGAGATGTGAAACTTGCTCTCCAACAACCAAACAGGCTATGGAAAGAACTGTACAAACTTCTGTGAGAAGACACTAAAAACCTCTCCTTGCCATTGAGTACCAAGTCTGTGATGTAAAATTCTTTACCTAATGTCATTGGAGGAGTGGGTTGCAACTGATGTGTTCACTGACATGCTTGGAGCCAAAAGTTATTAATATGGGAGGTTTCGGGGAGCAGAGTAAGCCATAAGTTATCAAAAGAAATAATGTGTACAATTAAATGCTATACAAATATAAAGAATTGCTATTGTTATTATTGTCACCATTAATAATGACTTTAGGTTGCCCTCTGTGACAATTGTGGGTAAAAAAAAAATCACTCTGTTTCACTGATGGGACCCGAATGTTGGTGCTAGTAAAATTCATAGATGGGAACTTTTTGGTGCTTTCTTACTTCCTGCTCTTGTCCACACTCTTTCCATACTTGCCACTTTGGCCTTTTTGTCCCATTTCATTGGACACAGGCCAATGAACTTGAGGATGCAGGAATGTGGGGGTGCCATTGCCATCTGAGTGCTTGGTCCCCACCTGCCTCACTGGGGAAACTTACCAAGCAGCGGTCTCTTCAAAAGCCCATGATATGGTTCAATCTCCTTCTGACAATGATTGGAAGCTTCGCCCAGTGGGCTGATGTGGCACGTACCACTCAGGAGACAGCAGCAACCCTTGACCAATTAGTTGTCTTTGGAGGTTAGTTAGAACCCCAGAAATTTTTAGAATGTAGATTTAGGCCCAGTGGCTGTCTGCCTGGCACACCCTACAGGCATGTCCCTCTTGAACAATGATGCTTCCCTCCCTTCCTGTTCAATTTCACACACAGAGGCCGCTTTAGTGGTGTGAAATTGAATTTGAGATTAAAAGGGGAACATTCCTGCACAGTAATGAATTACGTTGACTTGCTCAACAAAGAAAAACCAACCAACGGGCACAGAAACAAGTATGAGAGAAAGTCGGCCTGAGGTGGACAGAGAATGAGGCCCTACCTGGACACACAGCACGTATTCCGGAGACTCCATGTGCCGGAAGACCACGGCTGACCGCAGGATCCCATGCGGGTCCAATGTGAACCCCTCCTCTTCGTTTCCCGACAAAATAGAGAACGAGAAGGGAGGCCCATTGTGAAAGGAGTCCCTGTCTGTCACCACCAGCTGCAAGATGCTGGTGCCTACTGGCTTATTTTCCTGCATGAAAGAGTATATTAAAAAGGAAGATAAAATTACACCTTTCTTCACATTTTAAAAAACCCCATCATTACCGGCTGAGAGTGCTGTGCTGGAACATAGGGCTTTTAGGAGAAGGGATTCCCTGTGATATTATCTTGTCTTCTGAAAATATGCTGGCATCTGTAAGCATCATGCTTCCCCTCCTTGGCCGCCTCCCCACTCCTGCCCCATGAGACAATGAGCCGCAGGTGAGAACACAAGGACTCTGTGTTGAACGGGTTTGTAGGTTCCAAGAATGGTCCCTACACTTGGAAATGGCCTGAGTTCGCCTGTATAGCTCCAGGAAGGTGTGGTGCTCACCAGCCTTGGTGACTACATCAGAAATCGTCATGGGCCAAGAAAACTTCAACCTTTCAGGATGGGAAGGCACTTCCTCACACTTGTCACAACACGATTACACTGAGGCCCAACACTGTGACACAGTGTCACAACATCGGACTTTTTTGGGAGGACATCCTGGCAACTTCCAAGTAAACATACAAAAGCATATGCCAGGTGGAAAAATGGGGCTTTACACCCCACCCCTCAGAACACAGTTTTGCCATGTTTCATGAGGAAATAGAAAGGGGGTAGAACATTTCTCAGCTTGAGAATGAAGAGAAAGGAGATCCTGCACTTCATCAGAATTTTTGGAAGCCCCAGTGTTATTATGTAAACATGATTTTTAAATTTTAAAAATTCTTTTTGGTGAGGAAGATTGGCCCTGAGCTAACATCTGTTGCTAATCTTCATCCTTTTGCCTGAGGAAGATGTCCCTGAGCTAACACGTATGCCAATCTTCCTCTGGTTTGTATGTGGAATGCCGTCACAGTGTGGCTTGATGAGCAGTGTGTAGGTCCACACCGGGGATACGAACCCATGAACCCTGGGCTGCCAAAGCGGAGCGCACGAACCTAACCACCACACCACTGGGCTGGCCCCTATGCAAGCATGACTTTACAGAACCTCTATGCCTTTTCCCTAAAATGGAAATAGAAAGGCTTTTTGTCACTCCTTCTTGGGTGAAAGGTTCTCCTCAGTTTGAAAATGCCAAATGAAATTCCTCTGTAGCTCACGCGTTGGTTTCTTTGGCCCACTCTATTTAGACTTCAGCCTTTCCACAACGTGGGTCTCAAGTCAGTTTCATTAGTTCAGGCCTTCTGATGACATTGACTTAAGATTAAATGAATTTGGGTCACAGAGATGAAGACAACGAGACACGGCAGTTTGGAAAGGAGTCATGCATGGGGCAGACACACTTAAGTTTTATGTGCTGAATTAGTCTTATGAAAACCATGTGTTGGAAGAAGGAAATTATTCTGGGTTGGAAAAAGGGAGGAACGTTTTCTGAAGGAGAAAGAGAAAAGGACCTCAGAAACCTCTTTTTTTGCTCCTTCTCTCAAGTAGCCTTTCGGTCAAGAACAACTAGACCCCGTCTCCCTCTGGAATCGGTCGTGGAACAACTTGAGCCCAGTGTAGATTTACTATTTCACACTGACAGCATACTCAGCACCACACAGAATAGAAGATTTATCGATTTGTTTGCTCACTCTATCAAGGCCATTTCCTCCATAGAAGAGAGAAAATGTGTGCCCTATGGGTCATGGTCTGAGAAAGAAGGGTGACAGGTAACACAGACAGGCCCCCACGCTGCAGCTCTGAGCTGCCGTCACAGCCGCGGTTTACAGGCTGCGCTTCTCGGGTTCTTTCCCTGCTGACTTTCTGTCGTGCATGTGAAAACAGTCTGTCAAGCTGATGGATGCATGTCATAAAACCGACTGTTGAGTAGGCAAAGCCCATTTTGTTTTGGGGCGAGCACACAGAGGCGGGGAGAGGCAGAGAGAGCCCCTGTGAGCGACAGTACTGAAGGAGAGCAATCTGAGAGAGAGAAATGAGGAAGGTGCAGACCCTGGGTGAAGCTTTGTGGAAGCAGGAGAGGGGTCAGAATACACGGCTGCTGGAAAAAGCATCAGAGAGGAGCGGAAAACCAAAATACCACCGGGGAAGGAATCGGATTTCGCTGACAAAGGGGTGGGAATGAAGCAGAGGGCTGCGAGCTTTACGACTGCCTCTAGCCTGATTCCTGGACAGCACACTGGTGCGGGGGGAACCCGCTACGGATGGCCAGACTCAAAGTCGTGTATGATATTCCCCTCAAGACCTGGCTCACTCTCATCTTACCTTCTCCCCACAAAGCCCTGGGAACCTGTAGCGTGTGATTCTCAGGCCAAACTGCATCAGGCGAGAGCTGATTCTCTAGAATATCTGTGGCCCCCCAAGACACGTCTATCACCCCCTGTCTCCCCTAAGTCCTGCACCCTGACAGTATTCCTGGACTGGATTTCCTCATCCTCCCGAAGTTGGGCTTCCAGCTTCTAGAAATACAGGGAAGAGGAGGTAGCTTGGCTCCTAGTACTGTGCTCGTGAAATGTCTTCTGAATAAAACACAGATGGGAGAAGAGTCATTTTCTCTGACAGCAGAAAACCAACAGTAAGTTACTCAATCCTGTAGTCTAATTTGAAAGAGCAGGTGGACTTAAAGTGCTAAACGAATTGCTTATGGAAGATTGATTTTAATGAGGAACAGCTCTATCCTGATGCCCAAACTCCCTTGGAGGGGAGATGGTTTGTGTTCATCTTCCTCCCCTGGCACAACAGCACAAAGTAGCTTAAAGGCAGCCTGTTGTTGCGGAAGAGAATAGTTTTTGTTGAAGACTGACCCGAGTTCAAATCCTGACTCTACCACTTACCCCCTGCATGATCTTGGGTGAGCAACTTAACCACTCAGATCCTTAGCAACTTCACTGTGGAGTGGGGCCCGATGCAGCACCCCACTTCACAGGGCTGTGGTGGGGACAGACAGCCTATGCAAAGCACCCGATGCTTGAAAGAATCCCATCAATGATAGCACTTATCAAGGTTTATTAATTGGCTGCAGTAGAAGAATCAGGCCCTTTTCATACCAGCCTTATGACAGGATGAACAGGTATTAGGTAAAAACCGTAATAAACCATGACGAGCAAACCCCAGCAGAGGCAGGAGGCTAAGCGCCTAAGGACAAGTGCCTGGCAAGCAAGACTGCTCACCTGAATCACAGCGGTATAGTTAGCAGGTGTAAAGACCGGGCTGTTGTCGTTCACATCAGAAATGTCAATGTTGACAGTGGCAGTTGATGACATCGCAGGAGTGCCGCTGTCTACTGCCTGGACGAGCAGGGAGTATCCAGACACCTGCCAAAGCACAAAGGGCTGATGGTGAAGAAGGGCAGCACTTCCCTCCTTCTGTGCACACTCAGACTCGGCTGTGCTTTGCTGAAGATCAGCCATCTTCACTTTGATTCTCTAGACCAGGGTTTCTCGACCGTGGTACCACTGACACTTAGGGCAGGATAATTCTTCGTTGTTGGGGGCTGACCTGTGCATTGTAGGATGTTTAGCAGCATCCCTGGTCTCTACCCGCTAGAAGCCATTATCACCTTCTGCCCATTTGTGACAACCAAAAATGTCTCTAAATATTGCCAAATGTGCCCTGGGGGCAAAATTGTCCCTGGTTAGAACCACAGCTCTCAGCCTTTGTTCAAACATGACAGCTATCAACACTGATCTGTCTTATTGATCAGTTTTGACACTTCAAGGGTTATGGGCATATATAACCCATTGAGGTCTTTCTACTTTTGCCCATCACTACTATGACATCTTTTTCCATATTTTTAATTTCACTGTGAAGACACATATTTTTGGTTAAAAGAGATGATATTTAGAAACTTAGTTTAACCTTGGACAGAGGAATTTTCTGGATCATTCCTTCTGACTTAGATACCTTCAGATGATCCTTTTGGATCTGTTCACCCAGGGCTAAAGCTGCCTATGAAACCAGGACCACATGATCCCAATGCTGAAGGTGCTTTTCTGCCTCCTTGCTCTAGGAAGGACCAAAATTCAAACCATCCAGAAAGACACACCTTTACTTTTTCTTTAAACCATCCATAAATAAGAAACACCCAGAATCCATTGGCAGAAAATTCTTTCAAAGGTCTAACCACATACATCATGCTGCTATATTTTAGCCCATTTCTATTCACTCTCACTATTTAGAATGGAGAATCTTTCTATTTGTACTCATGGAGCCCATGCCTGATTCCAGCAAAGGGGTAGGTGTGGTTAGGAAGGGAGCTGGCCTAAACTAGCTTACCCGTTCCCGGTCTAATTTCTTCTTAACCTTCACAAGTCCCAAGACAGGATCCACAGCAAATTCATTGTCCCGATCTCCACTCACAATCGAAAAATGAATCTGTCCGTTGGGCTGGCTATCTGCATCTTCTGCTATTAGCTTCATGGGACACAAGCAAAACAAAGAAAAGACGTGACACAAGAGACAGAGGAAAGGTTTATTCTTAGAGTCCCAGGTCTGTACAAATGTGCACAGCTCTGACAGTTTTCTTAGGTGCTATGCTCACCAATGCCAGTGATCATGCCCCCAGCAGAAAAGATAATGGGTTAGCTGAAGGAGGGGAGTGCTATTATGAGAGCCGCCATTTTATTTCTGCCTACCGTCTGATGCTTGTTAGGCCTGATTTTCCTCAGGTCTTGAGCCAGCAAGGATAGAGCCAAAGGTAACTGATAGGAATACTTTCATATTCTTTCCCAATTCTGCAAAACAATAGTCTCTACCACTGAGCTGGCATTCTCCAATCCTATGCATTTCCATGTTAAGGAAGCCCAAGAAAATTCCCTTTCTCACATGGCAAACACACTGCCCCACTCTCTGGTACTCCATGTTGGTGACACCGGGATTTGTATGTAAAGAAATAGCCTCATAGCATCCAGGAAGGAGAGAAGGCCTGGGGAGTCCACCTTTGATGTGTAAAGAATGCACACCCGCAAGCTGGTGCTGTGGGAGCCAGAGACAAGGACAGATGGAAGGGACCTGTCTTACCTATGAATAGTGAGGATGGGGAGGATGGAACTCATCGTTTCCAAAATGTAATTTATAAGTCTAAGAGAAGCTGCATTCTGCTAACACCTGGTTTGTTCTTACTGGTACTAGAAAAAATTCCTTCTAGAAAGAGCTTCTCTAAGAATGGCCAATCAATCTTAAACTTGCTCCCATTTGTAACTGCGCTACTCTGTGTGTGTGTCAGTGCGTGTATACACAGGGGGTTGGGGAAGGATTTATCCTTAGCCACTTAATAACTTACCATGTAAGGGCACAAACTAGTAAGAGCTATTATTAGAAATTCAATCTATGGTCTGTTTTGTTTTCTCAAAAAACATACACTCCTGGGAGGAAAGTGATTATTGATCACTTACACTGTGATATAAATGACTTTATCAGACCTTTTTCTAATACAGAAACTGGAAAAGGAGCAGTTGAAAGACTGGCGCCTGTCTAGAGTTCTTGGGGACAAATGGACCCTAAAAGGAGAAAGTGTGAATAGAATCCAAGATAGATTTTGCTCATTTTTTCACCCTATTTAAGTTTATTAGCCTCAGACATTTGAACTTCCTGCTGGCACCTACCAAAATGACAGAGTCCCCGACCAAGGCATCTTCACTTATGACAGCACTGTAGACATCTTGGCTGAACCTGGGAGGGTTGTCATTCACATCTGTGAGGTTGATGCTCACTGTGGCCACAGCACTGAGAGCTGGGGTGCCCCCATCTTTGGCTTCCACCACGAGGTAAAATTTTTTGCATAATTCATAGTCCAGGACTTCAGAGACAGAAATACCCCCTTGGAGGAAGAAAAATGGGGAGCTTTAGATTTGATTAGGAAAAACATTGGTCACCAGTTCTATAATCATGGTTAAATTTACACCATCATCTCCAGCCAAGAATTTTAGATATTTAGGAATGTGTTTATTTAATGCCCTACTGAAAGCATCTCAAAGTCTGACTAACATTGTCAGTTAAAACATAGCTATCCATCAAACACAGAACTGAAGAAATTGAGTCTTTGCAAGTTTCTGCAATAGTTTCTGAACTTCTCTCAAGCAGTCTGAAAATCTCTGGCATTATTCACCCTCACGCAACTAAGGGACAGGAACAAGCATTGCTGATAAGTGTCTCGCGATGATTCCTCAAGTGGACCCATGTGGACGGAGAATGAGCCAAGATATGTGGATGCGACTGTATGAGCCCACCCCTCATCAGCAAGTAAATACTTGCAGACTTAAGTGAATTGAAGTACCCACTAAGGTGCCTTGCCAAGTTATAACGTGCTTATCTAAAACCATTATGGCACGAAGAAGGCAAAGATTTCAGAAAGCTCAAGGTACAGTGACACGTAATGGAAAAGAAAATACCTGGGGATCAGTGGCCAAACAGTAAGTGTGAGTTTAGTGTCTACAATTACAGAACAGAGATGAAGCCCAAGTTATTTAAATTAAGCAAGTAGAACAAGGGAAAGCAGCTAGCTGGGTGTCACTGTGAGGGGGCGGCTCTGTGAGTGCTACTTCCCTCCCATTCTAGATCTTTCTGGTGAAGTGATCCAATCCTGCATTCTCAACTGGTAACTGGTCATTGAACTGCCTGCAGAGCAATTCTCAAGGGCATGTGCCTTTCTCCCACCTGGAAAACAATCATTAGGACCAAGGTGAGTATGTCACATCCATTCACATTTCCAGACAGGCGACTTCTCTAGAGGGTAAGGCTGCCCTTCTACTTAAGGTGAGAAACAGAAGTCAGACCTATAACAAGAGGCTCTTTCTCCCATAATTAAGTTTTCTTAGCAATTACCACCCTTAGTGCTTTGTTTTGCAGACCAGTCTCATTATCCAGTGCCAAATTTAAACAGTACTTAACCATTTCCCCATGGTGTTCATATACAATAGCTATAACTATTCAGGCTAAGGCTGACACATATTTAAATGAGGAAAATCCCCATACGTTTTAATTTGAAGTAATGAGCTTAATAAACACTTACTGCTGGGAGAAGCTGCTAATGCAATTCCTCCATCAATATTTCCACCTTCCTAAACTTAAGGGCAGGGACTACACCTCCTTCACTTTTTGCACCCCGCATGGCATAGCAGTGCTATATGGAGGTTAGAACATAAAAGTCAGAGTCAGGAAGATCTGAGTTCAAATCTTGGATTCCCTACTTACTCACAGTGGACGTTGGGTAAATTATTTAACCTCTCTGAAGCTCTGTTATCCTCATTTAGAAAATGTAAGAAATGACTAATGATTTAATAAGAATCTCGCATATTTGCCATATTAAATAAACATTGCCAATTCTGATAGTTTCTTGTTCGTGTTTACTGGACTGTCCCAAGGAGAATGGAACTCCCTTGCCACCTTGCTCAACAAGTGCATATTCCTTGAGCGATGAGGGAATTATGTCCAATGGCCGGAGGTGTGAGAGACTCACCTTTCTTATCTGAAAAATGGGCCTATTCACAGGGGCCTGCAGGTCACTGTACAGATCACTTACAACGTCTGCCTCGGCAGGTGACCAGAGAGTGGCAGCCTGAGTTTGGATAGTGGCAAGCGGATGCTAATCTCCAGGAGCACTTCCAAACATACGATCCAAGGAAAGAAACAGAAAAGAGAGAGAAACAAACAAACCCCCGTGTTTGGTATGCAAATACTGCTTCCTCTTCCCACCTATGAACCACATTACTGCTCCCAAGCCTTGCATCCTCAGAAGCAGAGTGCCAGAGGGCACTCCAAGTTCTGCTGCAGGCCTTGCTAGGAGAAGATTTGTTTCCACTGTGAGGGAGCTAGGAGGAGGAAAAGGAGCCCTAGAAAGGCAGTCAGCGTGTTGAGAGAAGCAGGATACAGTGAAGCCTTGAATTGTAACTGGGTTGCTGTTTACCCACCTGTCTTTGGGTTGATTCTAAATTTCCCTTGTTCATTCCCAGACCGGATGAGATAGGTAATCTCAGCATTTGTACCGATGTCTTTGCTGGTGGCAAAAACAGCAAGGACTTGTGTGCCAGGGGAGGTGTCCTCAGGCACTGTCACCAGGTAGTCCCTCCTTTCAAACACAGGGGGGTTGTCATTAATGTCCAGGACAGTGATGGTGACAGTGGCAAGAGAGGACAGGGCCTGTCCAGGGCTCTGGTCGGTGGCTTGCACGCTGATGTTGTAGGAGGACTGCTGCTCTCGGTCCAGTGGCTGCTCCAGGATGATGATGCCAGATGAGCTGTCAATGGAGAAGAAACCATCGGCCGAGTCGGCCAGGGAGTACACGACTTTCCTGTTGATGCCTGTGGGAGATGCAAGAACGTGAGTGGAGTAGATTGTGGCCTGCCACTCTGAACTAGAATATTATGGCTTTGCCAACTTTTGAAGGGTCACACGAAGAAGAATAGTAATTATAGAAACCACAGCTTTGGTTCCACAAAAATGTAAAAAATATACAGCTAAACTGAGTGGTACAGAGATAAAAAATATTGACAAAAAATATCAGAAATAGTTGGATATTCTTAATATATTAAAGAACCCCACACATCTTTAAGATAAAGTCTAAGATGCCAATAGATACATGGGTAAGGATGTCCCCCAGAAAGAGAAATACAGATTAATTAGTTACTTCAAAAAATATTTATCTAGAATCTATCAGGCACTATTCTAGCTGCTAGAGATTCTAGCAATGGACAAGAGTCAAACATTTCATGAGGAAATTTTTACATTCTAGTGGGAATAAATAAGAAATTAACAATGACAAAGAATCAACAAAATAAAAGGCATGTTAGAGGGTAAAAAGGGAGAAAAATAAAGCCATAAGGGGGAGATCAGGAGTGCTGGGGGGAGAGGGAGTCTGGGAGATAGAGGCAAGGGTGATAATTTTAAACGAAGTGGTCAGGAAAGAGCTTGACACTTGAGTAAAAACCCGAAGGAGGGGAGGGAGTGAACAGTGCAGATTTTGGGGAGAAGAACACTCTGGGTAGAGGGACCCACAAGTGCAGAGGTCTGAGGTGGAAGCCCATCTAGTGTTTTTGAGGAGCATTGTCAAGAAGAGTAGTGTGACTAGAGTCAAGAAGAAAGAAGTAGAAAATGAGATCAGGGTGATAATGGGTCAGGGAACAGATCGAGTGGGGTTGTGGTGGTGAGGTGGGAGGCTACTGGAGGGATTCGAGGAGGGAAGTCATGTGATGAACAGAATCACTCAGGCTTCCAGTTGTGAACAGAATGAAGAACAGCAAGAGAGGAAGCAGGGAGACCAGCTGGCAGACTTTTACAAGAATACAGGCATGCGATAATGGCGGCTTGAACAAGGTGGTGGTGTTGGAAGTGGTGAGAAGTGATCGGGTTCCAGATCTATTGTGAACACAGAGGTGGTGTGAAAATGAGTAAAGGAAACTTCATTTAACTCGGAGCTGGCCAGGCTTGAAGGGGAAGCTCTTAACGTACTACCACCCAGTGTTTGGAGACTCCAGAAGGAAGAAGCTTATCTTGCTTTCTGCAATGGGAAGAAGCTTACTTCACATATTCTAGTAGAAGGAAGGAAGATTTTCTCCTTGCCCAGGAATAGCTCAGCCAGTGTGGAACTGCCACACTCAGCCAAGGAGGTGCTGCCACCATCCTGAACTGTCAGTCTCCTCCAATAGACTTTTGTTTAAACCAGTCCCTCCCAACTTCCTCCTTTACTCCAGAAAACCAAGTCCCTTTCCTTTGTTCTCTGGACTGGCCTGTGGTTCACCACAGTTTGCACGTCCCAAATTGCAATTCCTCTGCTATTTCCAAATAAACTCATTTTGCCGGTAAAATAACTGGCTATTTCACTTTTTAAGGTTGACACTGGTAAGAAGTGAGGCGGTATTGGATGTGTTCTGAACTTGGAAGTAGTGAGAAAAGATTGTTTTCTGATTATAGAGCTGGCAGGATATGGGATGTGAGAGAAAGAGAAGACCCCAGGATGACTCTTAGGTTTTGGCGTGAGCAGCTGAAAAGAGGGCGTTCCATCAGGTGGGATGGAAAGGACTACAAGAGGACTAGGATTTGGATGAATGGTCACGAGACCCATTTTGGACAGATTAAGTTTGAGATGGGCATTTTATATGTAAGCAGGGATCCAAGTAGGAAGTTAGTACCGGAGGCGGGAGATGAGAAGAGAGGTCCAAGCTGGAGCTATAAATTTGAGGGTTATCAGCGTTCAGATGGCATGCAGAGCCACGAGAATGGATGAGATCAAAAGGGAATGTAAAGAGAAAAAAGAAATCCAATGGCCAGTGAGCCTGGAGCACTCTGTCCATCAAAGAAGGGAGAAGATCTAGTCTAGTCAGAGAGTGAGCTCCAGCTCTATAATCTAAGAAAGGCACTTAGTTACCAAAATACCATTTTATCTTAATAAATACTACAGCTAAAAGATATCAACCTGGAAATGTCCCTCAACAACCAACACCGTAGTGAATAATGACTGGATTGACTTCCGGTTCTGAAGACTGATTTAATTGTTTTCATCAGAGGCTCTGAGCATTTCAAAATGGTTCATGTACCAGAAATTCGCTATAAGTTAAGATTTATATGAAGCAAAATGTAACAACTTCGTAGGCTGAAAAAGCATTATTTTGAACCTAAATGCGCTTAATGAAGACAGTCATTAGTCGTGACTTCAGCTATGCAATCACCTGAAAATGTCTTTTGTGAGTCATGGACCCTGGAACATAAGCTGTTAGAGGGGTGGGTCTAAGCCTATGTTGTTTTCTATTATAACACCTTGCCCTGGGACAGACTTTGGCAGTAATAGGAGTTAAACTCTTTACTCCCCCAGTGTACAATTTCCCTTAAGCCAAAATTCCCAGCAAACCAATAAAATCATATATCTGGAGGGAATGACATAAATTGCATTATGTGGCTTTAACCAAAAGGTCAACACTGAGAGCTTGTTCTTGGTTCCATTCCAGAGAGTCCATTTTTTCCAAAGTTTCATCATTTACTTTTATTTCTCTTTCAAAACAACCACCCCGTGGTATATAAACATCAACCTCTGATTTTACTGGTGCTAGGATTAAAAACAAGAAGGCTTTCCTCCTCTTTTGCTGCCCCTAGAAATAAGGCTCCAGAGCAGAGCTTTTAGGAATGCTTTTTGGCTATTTTTAGAGCGGCTGCAAGACTAAATTCTTCAATGTAAATTCCTGGGGTGAATACGCAGTGGGTTGCAGAGGTGATCAAGATTGCACCTGAAAAACACTATCCCCGCCTGGGTGTCAGAGCTGGTTGTGTGCCCCGGAAGCTGCCTTGACTGCCTGGATAGTCTCAAGGTACCTCTCAAAGTCACAAAAATGCATTTATGGAAATGCATCAGTGATTGATGTAAATACACCACATGGGTTTTCAAATCACACATGTTCCCTGAGAATTTGACTTCTCCCTCCAGCATCTGGAAAACCAGTCTTACCAACCCTAGGATGGGATGGGAAATTCACGCAGCGCCTTTCATCTGAGCATCTGCTGATACTACAAAACCCACTTCCGTGATGCATAATCCGAGAGCTGAGGGATTTGCCTGGTGCCGCTAGCATTTTCAGGTGAGCACGAGGGACAAAACCCTGTTTTTCCTGGACTCCTACCCAATCTCCATAAGGATTCCAGGAAATCTGCTCTGGACATGGTTCCTCTTCGGGTCTAAAGTTCATTTAGGAAGAAGGTAATTTCTGACTCTGTTCTAAAAGCCAAGGCACTCCGACCAGCTGAGCTAGAGAGGGAGGGGTTGGGTTTGCACACGGGTGTGCTCTGTGGCAGCAAGGACTAAAGGGAAGGTGATTTAGTGGCTGCCTGTGTTTCCCTCACTAGGACACCGCTAAAATCTAATTAAAAATATCACCTGTGTTCCTGGTCTGCCGCTTTCTCTTCTGGCCCTATTCAGAGGCGCTGGGTTCTGCTCAGATCCCCAAGCAGGAGAAGCTATGTTCCCTGAGCTTCCTGCTTAGCCGGCTAGCCCTGTTGTTGGAGCTGTGTTTACAAGGCTGACATTAATCAGCCACACAAAGACCGTGGCTCCCCTCCGGGCAGATTCTGTTAATTTAAACTCGGTGACAGCATTTTTCTGCTTTACCACAGCAGAAAACTATCCCCTCCCCACCAAGTTGCTGACCCAACTCCCCCCACCTCCCCATACATTTTGCTTCTGACAGTATCTTGGGCATTCATACCACGAGGACCTGGGAGATTGATTGTTTACCTCTCCTGTCTGTTACCAGTTCGACTGAAATGGACGCAAGACCAGAAAAGATGGTGGTGGGGATCCAAGCCAACAGACCTGCTGAATGGCATCACTTATGATTTGATAACACTCAAGAAAAGAGCAGGATATATTTTTGGAACATGTTAAAACTCCAATGTAGACACAACTGCAATGAATTTCAATGATTTCTAGAAGTAAAGTGAGATGCGTAAATGACAATTTGGAGGCAGTATTTTTCGTGTATAACTTGGTCTTTGCTGTGTTACCAGGCGATGGGGTGCTGTCTTTGTTAAAATGAATGCAGGTTATGTCACTAAAGTGGAAACTTTTTTATCCAAGGGCGTTTGATAAATGCCATCCTTCAAGTAACCATCCCTTCGTTACACACCCGGTGGAAAAGATGACCCTGAGCAGAAGACTCGCTTGCTAATTGGTCTAATGCTCTTACTGCATGTCACGATGTGTTATCTGAAGGTATAACATTAATCCATCATTTCACATCTGTGTTTTAAGTATGTAATTCTCTTCACCAATTTGAGCCTAATTTAATGAGGACAGAGCTACTTAGCTTCTTGAAATGCTGAAATGCCAGGCTACCAAGAGAAGCATGACTTTCATTGCAAGTGAAGTTTCTGCACGTTAACTGTGGCAAATGGAGCAGGCAGGCCTTCAGAGGATTAAAATCAAGTGAAAAGAGAATGATTAAAATCCCTATTTACTCAAAGGAAGTAATAGGAAGTGGCATTTTGTGGAGCTGGGGTTGGAGGAAAGAAATAGCACATAAAGATTCCCAGGAGGGCAGGCTGTGAAAGCTGGGGGTGGGTTGCCATGGGCATCTGTATTCCCTCCGTTGGAAGGTTTCTAAATGGAAGCTAGGTTCCTTTCAATTCAGCTAAATGGAAAGATGGACTTTTTGGACATGGGACTGTACAGAAAAGTCAAAGTTTTGAATGCTTTAAAATGAAGGCAATGGTCCAGTCCTGGAAGACAGGAGACCTTGCTTCTAGCCCAAGATCTGCCCAAACTACACAGTGCACTTGGGCAAGTCACTTAACTTCACTGGGTCTCAGGTCTTTTCATTTTTGGAATGACAGAACCCAGGTCAGTTGAGATTTAAGATGATATTCCAGCACTATGCTTCATTTCCAAGTTAAACAAATGGAGCTAGTTTCATTTATATTTCCACAGGACTGCCCGCTCCCTGGCCCCCAACTGCTCACTAAGTTGCTAGAACTTGGCTTAAGTGGGCCAGCATCACCAAAGGAGAAGTCCAAATTAAGCCTGATCATGATGAGCTATTGGAATCTTCTGGATGGGAAGAAAACTTAACATAGCAGATTCCTATCATTCAGTTGAATGTTCAGAGTTCACAAATACAGCTTAGACTAGCAAGGCTTTCAGACCTTGAAGAAATAACGCCCACTGCTAGGATCATCCCCCAGGATCTAACCCAGTGTTAGAAGAACTCAGCTTTATATTGAGATTGTTAAATGTGTTAGCAGCGGCACCAAAACTGAACAGTGAGAGTGTCCAACACAGCAAGTACATTGAGATTTTTTTAACCTGGTCTTTGAATAATGTTTTCTCCCCTTCTCCTAAGATCAAGCTCCCTAAGCTTAAGGAAACTACAAGAGCTCTGTTATGCTTGCTTTAGGTTTTTATGTTGGCAGCTGCTTTGACCTTGTCAGAGCAGGACCTTGTCTGTGACATTCACACTGTACCCTCCACCAGCTGCACAGGATCTGGCCTATAGGTGGCACACAAAAAATGTGGGCTGTACAAATTACTGTAAACTCACTTTTATAAGGAGGTTTAAATTGATATGGAATAGAATCTGAGAAGAAATAATTTGAAACAATCTCAACAATTAGACTAGTAACACGTTGAATTTTGGTTCTAATCACTTATTTTTTAAATCAACTTTATTGATATATTGAGGTGTCATAATTTATGTACAACAACATGAACACATTCGAAGTGTCCAGCTCATAAATCCTAACATACATACACCCCCATGGAACCGCAGCCCTTATCAAGATATAGAACATTTCAATCACCCCTCAAATTTACATCATGTCCCACTGCAGTCAGCCCCCGGATCCCACCTCCCAGGCAATGTAAAAACCTATTTTTGAACCAATACTTTCTCCTTTCTTCATTAATGCCTATTCATCAGTGCTTGAAATCCCACAAGTATATTTAGATTTCACAGTCTTCATGACCCAGGTTTGGTGATTAAGGCATGCTCTTATTTAAGCTATAAGGATTATCCTTTGAAGAGAAATGATAAACAAAGCTTTGGTTCTTGAATATGTCATCGTGTTCCTTTCCGACAGCTTTATCCTTAAAACACAGTAGTTACTTTTGAGAAGTGCAAGGATTCGGTCTTTCTCACAAGAGACACTGGCTATGACCCTTCCATTTAATGAGGATTTGCCAAGTGCCACCTGTTGGATTGCTCCGGGCACTGCATCGAGGGGAAGCGGAGCCCCAAAGACATCATTCTGAACACCATCCCTAGGAGCTTAGCAACATGACGAGGAATTACTTAAACTAGATAGTTCAGGGCATCCTGCATGTCTTCCACCAGGTGCCCTCTCCCATTGGAATCAGAACCCCGGGTTCTTTTGATTCTATCGCTGAGCTATCTCTTGAATGTCTTGTGGCCGGGTCTCATAGCCAGGTGAGGCTCCCATTCTCTCTCACCTAGACAGTTGCAAGAGACTTCTAATTACAAACTACCTCAGACTCTTGCTTCTCTTGGCCAGACTTAACTAGAGTTAAGTTCCTAAAACTTTGGATCCAGTCCTGCTTCAGCTGCTCAAGATGGTCAGGAGCTTCTCACTTTGTACAGTCAGAAGTAGAAACGTTTGAGAATGGCTTTCTAACCTTTGCAGTCTGGTTCCAACCCTCCCTCTCAGTGTCATCGCCTGCTCCACTGCCACCGTGTACCGTCTACTCCGGGTACTCCTGAAGACGCTGTGCACATTCACTCCTCCAGGCCTTTGCTCGTGCTTTTCCTTCTGCTCAGAACGTTCTCTTCCTCTCCTTTGTCAAAATCCTACATATTCTTCGCAAGATCTCCTCTGGGACAGCTTCCTTAATTTCCCCAATTACTCCTTCCTCACTGTGCTCCCTTAACATTATTTTGCATTATCATTAGTTATATTTAAGTCTGCTCTCCCACTAGATTAATGTATTTTTTAGGCAGACGGACCGTGTTTTACTATCTCTGTACCCCAGGACTGAGTGCAGGGCCTGACACATAGTCAGGGTGCAATAAAGGTTGAACTGCAGAAGAAACAGCCAGGGCACCAAAGCGAGTGCGTGAGCGTGCTAACACATCAAATGTAGGTGATATGCGTTCTGCGCACACATGCTCACTGCAAAAGCAAGTGTTAAAGAAAAGTGAAGAACCTCAAAAGGTGCAACACAGAGAAGTCAGGAATATTTAATATTAAAAAGGTACATAAAACATTCATAGATTTATAAAAAGCTATTGCTAAATAGACGTTTGCATTTTTGAAAAAAAAAAAAACTGCTCACTACCCAATTTTCCAAGAATGAGTGGTTGAATAAATCATGGCACTTTCATATCACAGAATACTATATATATCATCATTCAAAAGTGTAAAATAATATATAACATGTTTGCAAGCCAGTGAAAAAAGCAGGTTAGAAAGCAATATATAGTTTAGGAACCTGTTTTTGTAAAGAACAAATGCAGAAGGGATTTCTGTCAAAATGGCAACAATGCTTAGAACTGACTGTTTTTTTCTTTTTGCCTGTCTTTCCAGATTTTACTCAGCGGACACAGATCATTTTGTAATAAGTAAAAGAGCTATTACAAAAATCATGTACTTGGAAAATAATTCTTTAATATCAGTTTTGGAGAGCAGTCAAATTTTCAAGTTATTTTTCAGGCCAGTTTAATTCTCAATGTATATACCATTTGAAATAATTGTAGAAAAAGATACTTATCTATTGTATAAGGCTTCTTTTTCTGGATATTTCCATTCCTCATATTAGTTTGTGCTCAAAAAGACACTCACTTTACTTAGAAAATAAATTTTTGCCAAAGGTCTCATTTTAAAAGTTATTTCAAAAGATACACTTTTTAAACTGTTTTTTTACACTTAAGCTGTAGAAGAAAATGGCTAGCCTAAAATTCTTATCTCATTGTCTGTGGGAGACAAGTAAAATCCCATTACTGTGAAAGGACTCAAACTGACTGGTCTTTAATCTCTTTAAAATATGCCTTTGGATGATATGAAATAAAACAGAAAGTTGCCATGAGGAGGCCCGTGGAATTGCAATTACTTTTTAATTAGAAATGACTTTTAAATAGATTCTCTAATTATTTCTGTTTGAAGTGCCTTTTAAAAGTTTTTCATTGGGTGATGACTAAAGCTGGCACATTCCCAAGGGCAAAATACCAACTCTTGGGGTCATTAGTCCCTTGGCTTTTCGAATAGTCAAAAAAAGACAGGAGGCGGCACCAGTCACAGAGTCAGGGAGATGCCAATCATACCATAAACCTCCTGGGGACTCGCCAATTGGCCTGGCACCAGCTCTGCTGAGTAGGACTGGTGACATGATTGTGCGGTCCCACACAACATAAAAACGCAAGGCCCCTTGTTTAAACAATGTTAACAAGTTCAACACAGCCACAGCAGAGCATTAAATCAACATGAGGCCCTTCTAAGCAAAGGCCCTGTACAACTTCAAGGCTGCACACCCAGAAAGCTGGCCCCGTGGCTGAGCGAGACTACTTTCCGTGATATCTCAAAAGCTGCAGCTCATCTGGGTATGAACTCTTTCAACCATCTATGCTTGGCACTTTGCTAGGCCTGAGATAGTCAAGTATAAGTAAATTAATTCATCAACTAAGTACCCCAAACTCCACATCTATTGGTACGTAGAACTTTTATGTTGGACTGCTATCCAACAATGATACTAAAAATGTTTCCCAAGGGGGTCATTAAGTATGACCATCAGATCAATTCACTCATCCAGCCAATAAGTACTCATAGGACTTCTGCGGTACGCTAGCTATGGGGGCTGCAAAGAAGAATGGGTCACAGCACCTCGACTCTCAAATGGCTCCTATTTCTCAGGAGACAAGCATGTATATAGTTGATTGTTGGAGAGGGGTGGCCAAGGGAAGTTTCCTAGAGAAAGTGAATTGAGTCATGAAGGAAAGACATGAGTTGTGAGGAGTACCAAAGTGGAAAAGTGACAAGAAGAAAGGGCATTTCATGTGATGTGAACGAATGTGAAGTTAAGAAGGGTAAGATTGCAAGGTGTACTCAGAGAAGGGTAAAGGGTTCGGTATTGCTAAATTAGGAGTTCAGAATGGCAGAAGCTAATGTTGTTTATTTTCAGAGCCACTAGCAAATTACCAAAGCTGTTATAAATAATTATAGCTGGAGTAACTGGGCATAAGTTAATGGATAAATTAGTAGAGAGAGAAGAAGAAGATTGGAAGGAGTGAGTTGGAGAGGGTGTGTGGGTGGGAAGCATTTTGTAATATGTGAGAAGTTATTTAAAGAGCTCCCCAGCAGATGATGGACAACATAATTGTGTCTGTCAAGGAGGCTTCGCAAGATGAAGTGATAGTGTGTATCCTGCAGCAACGCTGGTAAGCACACTCCACTGAGCCTCAACATACCCTGCAGAGGCAGGAAGCAAAGTTGGGGTCGTTGGATTCTGTAGAAAACGCCCAAAGGTATGTGTAAATCCCCCCAAACACTCTAGCGCTCCCTTAAACCCGTCTTCTGCCTTGCGTTGTGTTGGATCAGGATTGATCCAGTTGAGTAGCTCAGAGGCATTACCGACCTGTACTGATGAGGCATCCTGTGAATGGGTGAGCTCATGGGAATGAATCCCTGCGATTACCTGTTAGAAATCAGAATTCTCTGCCCATGGGTGATGCTAAAACACTTCACTAAGATATCCCTTTCTCAAAGGAATTAGCTGTTCCATATGACGGTAAGTGTTTTGACCCCCAATGTGGAAGAAATTGGATTTTAAGAAGAGTAATAACAACAACTTACACGCGTTAAAGGCAAAGACTCCTAAACCAGGCGAGGCATCATAATCAACCAGAGGGAAAAACTATATGTCCAGCCTTATCCCAGACTTTCTGAATCAGGTTTTGGAGACGGCATCCTGGCCTGTTTGTTTATTTTTGTCTGTTTATTTGTAAAGTTCCAAAGGGGATTCCAATGCACAGCCAGGGCTGATAACCAGTTTGTCTGACTTTTGAGCATTATTTTCTCTCTGCTGCTGGATCCTGGAATCTGGGAGGAGGTGGTTTGTAGGGCCCTAATCAACTGAAGGGATCCTATTTTCTTGAGCATGGGGGAGAGGGGTGGTGACTTTGTATTCCCAAATGAAGCCTTGTGAGACAGAAGACATTCATATTCTCTCCAATGGAAGTGGAGAGGGGATTTGAGGATTCCTACACAAGGGAGCGCAGGCTGAGTGTGTGACAGTCCCTGGAAGAAGGAATCCACATATGCCCTAGACATGACATTAGGGAATTTAGGTGGAATGTCTAACTTTGTTCTCCTGACAACTTGGCAGTTCAACAGACACATATCAAGCATGTACTGGGTGGCTGGTGCCATGCTAGTGCTGGTGAAACATAAGTGAACAGGCTGGTATCCCAGCCCTCCAGGAGCCCATGATCTGGTGGGAAAACAAGGAATTAATATCTCCATTTTTCCAGGGAGGAAGTGGAGGTTCAGAGGGGTTGGGGAACTTACTGAAGGTCAGAGAGTAAGTGTTGGAATTGGGATATTTAATCTGGTCTCATCCCAAAGTCACTGTGTGATGTCACTTCCCAAAGTGACAGACAAATGTGACACAGAGGTGACGGGGTGTCACAGTCCACCATCTAGTCCTGATGCTGGTGGAGGTAAAGAATTCAGGAAGGGGCTCACAGGGCCCTGGAGCCCTGTACTCAGGACCACTATCCATTTAACAGATGCCTTGGGAGAAGTCACTTAACCTTTGAACCTCAGTTTCTCCATCTGGAGGTGGGAGTATCAAGATTTGTTCTTGCTATAGTAAAATTACATGTTTAAGTATTTTGGGCTCTCAGGAGAAGAGCTTTGAACATAGGATGATATTTTTTGATATCTACAACAAAATGCTTCGACCATAACGTGCTCCAGAGAATGGCTTGTATCTCTTAGTCTTTAGGGGGATTATTTAATTTTTATGGACATTTTAATAGCCCCTCAGCTGCCTTCAAAGATTTAATACTTCAGAGAACAACAGAGCTTTGATGAAGAAAAGAAAAACGTGTTGAATCACTGGCCTATGCAGCTTAGAGGTAACAATTTGTTTTCTTTTTCCCTTGAGGAAGATTAGCCCTGACCTAACTACTGCCAATCCTCCTCTTTTTGCCGAGGAAGACTGGCCCTGAGCTAACATCCATGCCCATCTTCCTCTACTTTATACGTGGGACGCCTACCACAGCATGGCTTTTGCCAAGCGGTGCCATGTTGGCACCCGGGATCCAAACTGGCGAACCCCGGGCTGCTGAGAAGCGGAACGTGCGAACTGAACCGCTGCACCACCGGGCCGGCCCTGATAAGAATTTCTAAGGCGTTAGGAAAGATATAGAATATATGATACTTAAGAACAGATAGGCTGAAATCAGAATTGAATCCCTCTTGAAACATCTTCTGGTAGAAACTACTAGAGTATAGAAAAGAGCATTGGCCTGAGATGTCAGGATACCCTCCTTTTAGATCCAGTTCTGCTACTAAGTCAGTCATCTTGGGTAAGTCTCTTTGTCCCTGAGCTTCAGTTTCCTCTTCAGAAAAAGAAGGATTTGACTGGATTTTTCCTCAGCAGTGGTAACATTCTCAGATCTACTAGGACTACAGTTCACAGAGGAAGTGGGCCTAAAGCCCCAAGGAGAACCCATAAATCCACGAGAGCAGCAAGAAGGAGCAGCCAATAGCCGCTCACGCCCTCACGCCCTGCCCACGTCAAAGCAGCTGTGTTCCCCACTTGGCTGAACTGCTCCTCCTCGAGGGTGGGCCCTATTTTGATTGCCACTGACCTGCATGAAAACCCTCTTCCTCACAGAGTGGAGCCTGTGGAAGGATAATAGCTATGGTAGGGGACTCTTAAGGATATACGGATAAAATTCAGGATGCCCATGAACTTGCATTAGTGTATTAGTTCTCTATTGCTCCATGCCAAGTGAGCCCAGAACTTAGCAGCATAAAACGGGGTGAGTGATCCAAGAGAGAGTGAGAGAGAGTGCTATGTACTGAATTTCGTCACCCCCAAATTCATGTGTTAAAGTCCTAACTCCCAGTCTGACTATATTTGGAGACAGGGCTTTTAGAAGGCATTAAGGTTAAATGACGTCATAAAGGTAGGGCTCTAACCCAGTATGATTGGTGGCCTTTAAGAAGAGAAAGACAGAGAGAGCTCTTTTTCTCTCCACAGCATACACTAAGGAAAGACCACATGAGCACAGATTAAAGGCGGCCATCTGCAAGCCAGGAACTCAACCTCACCAGAACCTGACCATGCTGGCACCCTGAACTTGGATGTCTAGCCTATAGAACTGTGATAAAATTAATTTCTGCTGTTTAAGCTGTTAAATCTATGGTATTTTCTTCTGGCAGCCCTAGCTGACTAATATAGAGAGCATGCCCAAGTTGGAAGGCACAGTCTTTTTTAACCTAATCTCAGAAGGGATATCATCACTTCTGCCATATTCTCTTCATCAGAGGTGAATCAGTAAGTCCAGCCTAGTCTCAAGGAGAGAGGTGTGACTACCATGAGTTGGGGGTCATTGGGGTCATCTTAGAGGCTGCCTATCACAGAGGAAGAAAAATTTACACCTTTATTTTCAATAACCTCTAACTGGATTTAGCATCACATTCAATTATAAATGTAGGCAATACATCACTATAGTGTAGCAGCACCCGTGACTTGTAACCAATAGAAATCACAGCTATTTTCACATAATTTTACGGCTGTTGCATGTAAATTCTGCTTACCACTTCTCCAGAATATGGAGGTTATTAGATCTACGGTGTTAGATCTTGTTACTGAATATATTAAAGCAGAAGTTCATATTACTATGTAACAACTTTAAAAGAACATTTGGACAAATCTATTTCATTTGTAACTTCTATATTTTAAGAATTATACAATATTATCCTGAGAAGTGATCTGTAGTCACCAAACTGTCAAAGTATTTATGACACAAAAAGATTGAGAATTCCTGAGCAGGTGGCTTTCAAAGTCTGGTCCTTGGAACATCAGCACCAGCATCCTCTGGGAATTACTCTGAAATGTAAATGATCAGGTCTCCTCCCAGACTCATTGCATCAGAAACTCTGGGGGCGGAGCCTAGCAATCCTGGCTTTACCAAGTCCTGTAGGTGATTCGGACGCACACTGAAGTTTGAGAACCACTGGTCTAGAGTCTCTCATTCAGAGTCTGCATTTCCAAGAAGCTCCCAGGTGATACTCATACTGTAGGTCCAGGGACCACTTTTTGAGGACCACTTCCCTTGGCTAAAACACGATTAGCTGGATATCTATCTGTTAATCAACCCTCCTTTGGCTCTGCCACTAACTAGCTTGTAGTTCAGGGCAAGTTAACCTCTCAGAGTTTATTTATAGGTTAAATAGAACCACAAAAAACTATATACCAACATTCAGGGTTGTTGTGAGAAGGGGAAATACGTATCTGCAGTACTTGGCACAGTGCCTGGCATGTAGTAGAAACTCAAAAAGTAAATGTTATTAGCCATACTATGATTATCATCATTTAAAATTCTTATTAAGCACCAATCTTGCCTTGGCGGGGTTAAGAGTAGTAGAGAAGTGACATGCAAGCAGTTCCATGTCAGGACGGTCTCGAGGTGCTGCGGGAGCTTAGAGTAGGGAGATCTAACTGCAAAGAGGGCCAACTGGGTCTTAGATGGTTCACTCCTCTCCATTCACTCCTGGGCGAACCTCACATTGACCCTTCGAGGTTGGTAAAGCAAGCATAACTACTGTCATTCTCACATTATAAAGGAGGAAACTGAGTCTGAGGGAGGCCAATAACTGGCCCAAGGTCACACAGCTTGCACATAGCACAGGACACTATCAACCAGGGCTTTCCCCATGCCCATGTGGCCTCTTGATCAATGAGGTTACTAGGAGATGCATCCCTTAGGGAGATTTGGGAACATCCCCCTGGCCTGATCCGCAGGGTCCAGAGGAGGCCAGGGTGCTAGCTCAACTGGGGTATGAGGCTGCAAAGAAGCTGTCCACATGGGAAGTCCTAGAAGGGAAAAACAGCAGGCTGCCTGCGTGCCTCCTTGTGGGATCCATGGATATAGCCACCTCTTCCTGATCCCACAGACTGTCCCTCCTCCGTGTCCCACACACCCAGGTGCCAAAGGCAGTGGAAAAATGTGCTTCAGAATTTACCTCCTCGGTCTGGTATGACTTTTTTTTGCTTTTGCTTTGGGGCCCAGTGCAAAAGTAATATATTCAGGAGCTAAGTCATTCAGAGAAGGCATACTGAACGTATATTTGCTCTCCTCCATGAGACCAGAAGGTGATGATGGAAGATTTCAAATCTAACACCATCACAGGAATCAAAACTTTGCTTGGGCCATCAAACCTGAAGTTAAGTGAGAGCCCCACGTGTAGACGAGCGTTTTTGATTCTTACAGATTAGTGTGAATGACACCCTCAGACTTTGTCCCAGAACAATGCAGAAAACTGCTAACCCAGAACACTCAACCTGCTTTTCTGTCATAGTCGTGGACTTACCTCATCTCTTAGCATTTTTTCCCGTCTCTTTTCCTGTCTTTTACCAAGTGGCAGACCTACAAGCCTAGGACGAGTCAGAAGAGGCAAGAAATAACTTGTAGATTCATTTAAAGTGGTTTGGTCGGAAAGATCTCTGTTTAGCAATGCTCAGTGGTTATTTTCGTGAACATTCCTCTCAGATAAATAATTTCCTCCTCCTTCATAAGGAGGTACACTCTTAGAGCAAGGATGCTCCAAGTCACTGGGCCAGCCCCTGACTTCCTCTGACAAGATCTGGGCTTTGGAAAACCAAGTTTCTTCTAGCTTCTGCCCCAGGAGAGCACAGCACAGCAGTCAGGATGCCATCTCCCTCATGAAACACTCAGAAAATGAACCCCCCACATGGACAGCAAGCTTGCATAATTACAGTGAATGACAGTGCAAACTTAAGGATGCTGAGGGCTGAGGAAAAAGAAACACTTGGGTCAAAATGGAAAAGTTTTGTCAAGAGGTAAGTTTTCTCTGTCTCTTCCTATTCTCTGTTAATATGAGGATCTAAGTATTAACGTTAGAGGGAATGACATAATTCTGGAAAACTCTGAGAGGGAATTTCTCACATTTTCTATTAATGTAGTTCACTCTACTGATTGGTCCCACCACGCATTCACATAACCCAGCACTTACACAGCTTTCACGTTCTCTTCCTCATTTCTTGTTGACTCCCTCTCATGTTTCCCCTAGCCCCTGAAATACACTCCCTACGTTCTCCTCAGTGCAGCAGCCCAGCTCCTGCCATGTTAGTCTCCTTGGATGACAGAGCGTCTTACCACGTGGAGATGTCTGAAGGAAGATGTGTCCGCCCACTGGGTTATCCTCAGCAACTCCCTCATAGTTTCTTCTTTTGGGTTTCAGACTTTTTCTTTCTTCTTCTCTCCTTTCTTTCAGTTCTAAGGTCAAGTGGCCTCTCCATGTTGCTGAGGCTAACCCACCCGTACCCATATTAGTAATGTCACTCTCTCCTGCCTCTTTGGGACCTGCTGGGCCAGTTGCCCTTTCCTGCTTTCATCATTGTGGCAGAGACAATGGGTGCTCACCACATATCCCCATGGCCTTCCCTACATTTCCCAGCCTGTTCTGACTAGTGCTGGGCAATAGACGACGACAGAGTGACATAGGTCTCTCCCAGGCTGAGGCAGCTAAGAGCTGGCATGCCTCCTTCATCCCTCTCTTCTGCTGAGGTGACCTTGGGAGCCAAAGATCAAGAAACTGGTGTTGACGAGATGGACCAGATCTCCAAGTCACTGGATGGACTCAAGCCAACCTGTACTTCACATGGGTGAGAACGAAACTTTGGCTGTGCTAAGAAACTGAGTGTTTTTAAAAATTACCTCAGCCTAGTCAAGCCTATCCTGGCTAATACAATCCTTATCTCTCTCTCGGTACTGGATCTTTCGCTTCTTCTTGCCTATCCAGGTTCAAGCCCCAACCCTTAAGACTCATTTATTAAGTAAATGCTAATACCACTTTGTGAATCCTTCCTGAGTTGCCCCACTTGAAAATTCACTACTCACGTTTTAATATTCCCACAGAGACCTGTGCTAGCATTTTACATGTGCTGTCTGACTAATCCTTTAAAAATCCCTACTTTTACAGATGCAACTCTATTATAACATTTTTTACATTTTCTTTGAATGTTCACTTATGCATGCCTGTTTCCCACTATGATTGTCAACCCCTTGAAGGCAAGACCTCCCCACTTTGTCATGATTACCAAACTTGTTATCTTGACTTTTTTCCTGAAGATCTATACTTTAATTCCCAACATGTCTCCAATTTTTCATCTTTCTCTCTATACCAGGTCCTACGTCAGGCCACCTATGCTATTACTGCTCATGCAGCACCTTCACCTGGCGCCTAAGTCTGAAATCTTGTCTAGCCTGTCTATCTAGCCTGCAATCCAATCAATTGCCAAAGCTGACAGATTTCACATCGAAAATCTCTCTCTCATCTGCTCCTTCCTTTTAAATCCCAAAGCCACCACTCTAATTTTGGCCCTTGTGGTCATTCTCAACACCCTCTTAGGAGCTTTCCCCATGCTCATTTTGGAGGCTCCTATCAGATTAGCATTTCCAAAACGCAGAACTGGACTTCTTTTCTCAAAAATGCTCCACGGTTCTTTTCTACCTGTTGGTTTAAGCACACAATTCCTGGCCTTCATTAACCACCACAGTCATATCTCAGACTACTTTTCTTATTTCATTTACCCCTCTCTGTCCAGGGGTCTCTCTATTCAGTTGGGTCCACACCTTCCCAGCTTTATGACTTTATCCTTATGGTTCCTGTCTTCCTGAATGCCTTCCTACCTCTGCCTGTTGAAATCCTATTTATTTTAGGAGCTCTGCCTTTTATTTCAGGTATGTGTGTTTCTAATTCATGCCCGTCACTACTGCATATGACCCAAGGCTTGCCACTGCACATTCCTCATCCCCGAGAATCTTGCAGTTCCTTCTGTAGTGCCCAATACCTAACTACTCATTAAATGCCTGTGAAATTGAATGGAAAATAACTGTAATGTGTGTTACGAGCCTCCAAGTTCCTCTGAAATCCCCGAAAGAAGTTCCAAACCTTGCAGAAAATATTTCACAGGAAGGGAATAAGTGAGTTGCTCATTAGAACATTTCTTTGTTTTATGTCTGTGATCCAAAAGAAGAAAAATGTCCTCTTGCATCTCAAATAACTGGAAATTGGCCTCTCAATATATCATAGACTATAGTATATTTTATAGTGGAAATTTACATTTAATTTTCACGTCACTTTGCCTGAAATGGTTGTAGATTTTAGCTCATGACTGCATATTCCCTTCGCTAGCTTAAAAAAAAAAAACCCTCAAAATTGGGAACCTGGACACAAATCCTACCACTAAGAGGTAGATTAAATCATAAGATATTGACCCCAAAGAGTAGTGAAACGAAAGGTCTCCTAATCTTTACTGAAAAGATTAAATTTTTATAAGTATTAGGTCATAAAGTCATGGAATTGAGGATATTTCCATTTTACAGGAAAACTAAGAATTTAATACTAAAATCTAGACGGTTGCCAAACTATTTCTTAGAACTCATAAAATGGGTGTTAAAATTATCTTGTCCTCTTCTGTTTTTATTTTATTCCTGACCTAGGCAGTTATTCCAACATTAAGTCTTGGTTTATTATGAATAATTAATTGAGCATAAGAAAGAGTTGTTCAGCTAAAAGCAATAATATTTCTAAAATTAAAAAGCCAGGATATGAAAATTTGGTAAGGCATCATGTAAGAGCTTTGAATTCATGAAGCTATGGCATCAGATTGCAGATGAATATATAGTACTTGTCTTTCCTCTGCAAGCTACAGTGACTTAGTATATACTGTAGCCAAATGCTTTGAAATAATTTAGAAATTCAGGTAAAAGAATATGCTTAAAAGAAGTTTCATGAAGCAAATAGCCCTGTTATTTGCACAAATGGAGCCAACGTTCTTCACTAGGATCAATCAATTAGGCAACTTGGATGGATCTCAAGGGAATGACACTGAGCGAAAAAAGCCAATCTCAAAAGGTTACAAACTTATATAATTCCATTTAAATAACATTTTTTAAAAAAGATTTTTAAAATTTTTCCTTTTTCTCCCCAAAGCCCTCTGGTACATAGTCGCATAATTTTAGTTGTGGATCCTTCTGGTTGTGGCATGTAGGACGCCACCTCAGCATGGCCTGGTGAGTGGTGCCATGTCTGCCCCCAGGATCCAAACTGGCGAAACCCTGGGCCTCCGAAGCAGAGCACATGAACTTAACCATTCTGCCACAGGGCTGGCCCCTAAACAACATTTTTGAAATAAAAAAAATTACAGATATGGAGATTAGTGGTTACCAGGGGTTAGGGACTGGGAAAGATGTTCAGGAAGGAGGTCAGTGTGGCTATGAAGGGGTGGCGGGAGGGAACCTTGTGGTGGATGAATGTGGTGGTGGTTACATGAAGCTGCGCAGGTGAGAAAATTGCACAGAAACGCAGACATGCCAAAATCTGATGGTGTACTTCAGCTATGCAAGACGTTATCATTGGGGGAAGTGCTGGGTGAAAGGTACATGGGACCTCCTATAGGTTTTTTTGGCAACTTCCTATGAATCCATCATTATTTCAAAATAAAAAGTTTTTAAAAAATCAGACATTTCCTTGTCATTTAGAGAAGGGGTTGTGAATGCCTATGAGGTCAGGCAGTGACAAATAATTGGAGTGGCCAGGAACTGGGAGGGGGACCACTGGCTGATATCAAGGAGGCAGCTGCTATTTAACTCCTACCACTGGGGGACTATGCCTGGAATTGCTGAGTCTTCTCCATACTGTTGCTGTTTTTATAAAATGCCAGAAACTGAAATTTCTAATAAAAATCTCCTGACTTGTAAGTATTGACCACTAATTCAAACTTCTTTGAACACTGTATACAAGTCAAACTAAAGACACTACAGGGCTGGATTCAGCCTAACGATTCATGTGCCAGCGCAGCCTGAGGTCGGAGGTTCAGTGTGGCCCCAAGGTGAATGGCCCACTCGGCAACTTGGTAAATCTCAGTACACAGCTCATGCTTGTCTCTGGTCCCTTACGAAAGACGGAGAAATGGGTACTTCGGGGGAAGGAAGTGTTCTGATCAGGCTGCTAATGACAATGGCATAAGCCACCAGTCACTGACACCCAGGGACTCTGGAGAATGTCGGTTTGATCACAGCTCAGCCTGATGCCGCTGCTCCTGGAATCCTCCTGCAAGCTCTGACCTGGACCTTCATACCCGCTTCCTCAGCATGGGGCCTGGGACCCAGCAGGTGCTCAGTTTGTGTTTTCAGAAGTGCTCATTTGTTCTTCCCCAGCTATCTTAGTTATTGCATATTTTTAAAGCTAAGAGAGTCCTACAAAAACTGAGAAAATGAACCAGAATCTGGTGTGCTATGCTAGAGTTTACTGGAGGCTTACACAACAGTCTGGTGAGCGTGCTTTATACACAGGGGTCAGCAAAACTCACAACCTCTGTCTCTCTTTGAAGCTCTGAACGTAAGACTTTTGCTAATAGTGCAAATGAGCAGAGGGAGGTGCTGATAAGCTCCTTATTCTGGTTTGGTCCTTTAAAGGCTTTATCATCTCTGCCCTGCTAAATGCCCAGAGTCTCGTCATCCCTTCTTCCCCAAGTCCCAACCCAGCCAGCTGACTCACAGAGTGAAAAGGAGGCTGCAGCTAACTGCATCTTCTTCACCACAACCACGCCTGTGAGTCAGTAACATCTCCCCACTCCCACTGTCTGAAATACCACGTGC
This sequence comes from Equus quagga, assembly GCF_021613505.1. Taxonomy (NCBI): domain Eukaryota; kingdom Metazoa; phylum Chordata; class Mammalia; order Perissodactyla; family Equidae; genus Equus; species Equus quagga. The sequence continues at coordinate 44,389,606 of NC_060280.1, read as the reverse complement.
ACTAACCAGACTCCTTCAGTCTCCAATCTCTAGCACACATCCAAGTCCTTCATAACGGAACTGAGTAGAAAAATTCTAATTTTTAAAAATTGGAATTTCAATTCAATTTAAAATAAAAAAAAATTTAAATCTTAAAATTTCATCTATGGTTCACAGAGTCAAATTTAAATTATTGAGACTCATTTGCATGATTTCTGTCCTCTTTTCCCCAAAAATCTGCTAATAAGACTCCAGAGAATGTTTGCTAACCCTCCTTTAAAAAAGGGTCTTTGTAGGTATTACATAATTATATATCAATAAAAGAGTCTTTTCCTGTTTACCATTTTTTTTACCAAGCTTTATAATATGCAGACTTTTGAAGGGTTGGTTCTCAGCCTTGAAAATTATGCTAATGAGGTAAGAGCAATAATTCAAAGTGTAGCCACTAATTTCTCTAAGGGGAAATATGCAGAGACCCTGGGTTCTACGTTTGTTTTCAACTAATTATCATGTATTTACTTTTCCATTAGTGCAATAATTTTTCTTTCAATTCGGAATTAAGCGATAAGACACTGAATTATATAAAGGCCTGTTTAGCATACCAGACACACCCCATCACTCCCTAGTCCTCTGATTTACAGCTCTTAGAATGCACCACCAAGAGGCTGTCTATACGCCCTTTCGTATTTATATTCCATCATGCAGTCACCTCAATAACTTATGCAGTCTCAGAATGACTACCTAGCAATTAGCTCCAGTCTTTTCTAACTCACCATCTCATTATGTAAAGTGGATTTGAACACAAACTTTATTAGCAACTTTCCATTCGAATTCCTTCTTATCTCCCCCACCCCCACACGGCCTAGTAATGTCAGTTTGTATGTGACCAAAATACTCTGGAAAATGACAGTTTAAAAAAATCCACAGTGGACCGGCAGCACATTTAGTAATTGGTCTTTGCACTATGGGGCACTACAATAAATTGAGATTGTCATATTTCAGCTGAAGCATGTGATGCAATTCTTTATAGAAATGGAAATGAATTCTCCCTGCTACACAGCATTTTAACTATGTTCAGGAGGAATGGGCCAGTAAGAAAGCTATTACTTATATTCTAAAGGTTAAAAAAAATCCCCAAACTCTTTGTTAAAAGGTAGAAGAATTCATACTATCACTTCTTCAAACCCTAGAAAGAGGGCGGACAGCCTTCAGTGCTCTCTCACTGACTTACCGACGTCGGGATCCGTGGCTTGAACTCTGGTCAACAGAGCCTTGGTGGCCGTGTTCTCATAGACACAGGCATTGTAGTGGTCGGAAGAAAACACAGGGGGGTTATCATTCACGTCTTCCAGGATCAGGTGGACATCAGATTGGCAGAACCTGCCACCCCCGTCGGTGGCCCTGGCAATCAGGCTGTACACAGGGACCCTCTCCCGGTCCAACTGAGCCAAGGTTTTTAACTCACCTGTGAAAATATATAGTGGCATGGTTGGCCTGGCTTTTCAAAAACTGCCTTTCTTTGAAGAGCAGAGAACCAATTATATAAAGAATCCCCAATACAGGAAGGACCAATGACATTTGGCTCAAGTGCCTCATACTTTGAAAAATAGAGCAAATTCAATTTTTTTTTTTGAGGAAGATTAGCCCTGAGCTAACATCTGCTGCCAATCCTCCTCTTTTTGCTGAGGAAGATTGGCCCTGAGCTAACATTTGTGCCCATCTTCCTCTATTTTATATGTAGGATGCCCATCACAGCATGGCTTGATAAGCCATGTGTAGGTCAGCTCCCAGGATCTGCAGTGGCAAACCCCTGGCCACCGAAGTGGAGTGTGTGAACTTAACCACTATGCCACTGGGCTGGCCTCAAATTCAATTTTTTCAAGCATCAGGGAAAAATTTATGGGACTCTGGATGCAACAGTGAACCAGGCGTATGATCTTCAAATTAATTAATCCCACCGTGAAACCTCTGTTACTAGTGGTTCTTTCTTTTGGTTACATGGAGAAGCCCTGTACCTCTTTATACCTCTCAAGACCTGCTCTGGAGATCAGCTATGACTCTGGATTTCTGCTATATCTCCAGAAAAAGCATAGAAAATGGAATAGTTCTCTGATGCTCAATCACATCAATGATCCGTAGACCCAGAAGGGGCAGTCTCTTTGCTTCCAGATACTCAACATCTTTTTACCCCATCTTTTAGAGGAAAATGAAATATTAAAACAGAGGATGGCTTTAGCAGAAAGAAGTCTTGAAGGACTCCTACTGTGCCAGGGTGAACCCTACTTGCTGGATTGTGGAAGGGCCTGTGGTTGCTGGGAGAGGGTTCCAGTGGGGGAACACTTGAGGCAGCAGCTATTCAGCAACCAGCATGGAGGAATGTTATGTCTATATTTTAACCATTGGAGCACCTGTACTGGTGCTGGGCATCAGCCCCTGTAGAGAGTTTGTTGTTGTTGTTGAAGTTTCAATAGATAATGACAACAAGTACAGAGACAGACCTGAATACATGGTATTTGGTGAAAAGCATGACTCATGAAATATTATTACTCTTAAATGAAAATAAATTAATAGACATTGTTTGGATCAAGCCATCTATACTTACAAAGCAGTTCCTCCTACAGCTTCCCTGCTACAGCCAGTTCTTAGACATAGGCTGGATCATTTCCCTCTTCTACTCAAAAATGTCCAGTGGTTTTTCAGTTGGGTATTCAAGACCCACCAGGATCTGGCCTAAAGTTATTTTTCCCACTACTTTTTTTCACAAGCCATTCTATAGCTCCTTTCACCAGTGACAATGTTGTACATGACATTACCTGGATGTGCCATGCTCTCCGCTCATGCTGCCCCCATGGCCAGCAGCGTCCTGCTTTAGCTACTAGAATCCTGGCTCAGTTCCAATGCCAGCTCTTCTTTAAAACAGTTTCCTCTTCTCTCTTGTCAGAATATTAGCTGCTTCTTCCTCTGTGCCCACATAGAACTCCCCTGATATCTCTCCTGGGCATGCATTTCATTCTGCCATTCATTATTATTATTGGCTTACTGGTCTGTCTTCCCCACTGGGTTACAATATCCCTTGGGCATGGTTTGTTTTGTTCATCTTGGAGTCTACCACAAATATCCCAAAAGTTCTTTTACATGTACTACCTACTCAGTAAATGTTAGCTATTGAATAATCACCAGGCCCATACAGCCAAGCAGTATGTTCCTGCATAGCTCAGTGCTTCCCAGTAGGATACAGATGACATGGAGGAGGGCAGGGAAAAGCTACTACTTTTTGGAGACTCAATAGCTATTGTTCACTCGAACCAACACAACCCTGGAAATATGCAAGCTATTCGATCTTTATACTTCATTTAAAAATTGCCATTTGATGGACTATCTAATACACAACACTGAGATAATTTATTTCCATAGAAAACGTCTTTTCCATTAGCTCTGGTCTTCAGTGCGGGCATCTGCCTTTAGCTTACATAACCTTTCACCTTATAAATTTTACCTGAATATGTAAGCAAATCTGAGGGCTCGTAGCTTTGGAGAAACTAGGCAGGAATGTTTAATAAAAACCAAACAACTGTGTTAATAAGCATCAGGAAAGGATCCAAAAGGGACTTAGAGAAAAACTCTCCTTACTATGCATTGCTGTTTAGTTTGCACAGCAACGTGTTTGTGATGAAACTCTATGTATACTCTTTTTAGGACAGAGGCCTTAACTCATGAATATGAGAAACAGGAGGAGCAAAGAGACATGTCTGATTACTTGTCATTAATAAATGTAGGTAAAGTCAAGGCAAGTTTTATAAGCCAAATAAAGTTTGTGTGTTCTGGATCGCCCATTATCAGATATGTGCAACTAGTATTTCCTAGAGGGCAAGACAGCAGGGGGTCATATCAAGCCTCTTAGAGGACCTGTCATAACTACCCATTAGTGATGAGACCACACGAAAGTTTAACTTCTCTCATGGACTAACAATGGCATTTACCCAAAGAATAAATTTCACCTTACCACTTTCTGGATCTAGAAAAAATTCATTGTTTCCAGATCCATAGAGTGAATATCGTATATCTCCATTGGATCCAATATCGGCATCCTTAGCACTGACCTTCAAGATGATTTTATTTGATGGAATGTCTTCGGGAAATAATGCTGTATATGCAACCTAGGCAAAGGCAAAGAGCAGTAATTAAATCATCACTATTTCTGAGGCAATTGCCATATTTAGCATTATAAATTATTTCTTTAAAAATGCATTCATATAGGGGCTGGCCCCGTGGCCGAGTGGTTAAGTTCGTGCGCTCCGCCGCAGGCAGCCCAGTGTTTTGTTGGTTCGAGTCCTGGGTGCGGACATGGCACTGCTCATCAAGCCACGCTGAGGCAGCGTCCCACATGCCACAACTAGAAGACCCACAATGAAGAATATGCAACTATGTACCTGGGGGCTTTGGGGAGAAAAAGGAAAAAAATAAAATCTTTAAAAAAATGCATTCATATAACTTAGCTTTTGCTGTCTTTTTCCTTCATCACAGAACTATCTTTCAATATGTGATGAAACATGGTATATCTGCTGCCCCACCCCTTCCGTGCTCATTCAGTCAACAAATACTGATTGAGCATCTATTACGTCCTACATATTATGGAGATGCTAGGAAAACAATGGTGAAGAAAACAGGCAAAAATCCTCGCCCTTGTGGAACCAGGACACACATCACATATTGATCATGATTCTCTTTTTCTGTTAAGTGCCAGTGAGTCCTTGGGACGCTTTGACTCTTAAAGAGGCACTACTAACACTTGGCATTAGTATGAGAGATTAAATCTATTTGCAACACTTTTCTAAGCTAGAGAATACCAATACTGTCTCTCGCTCCACATGGTAAAGAAAAGTAAATTAATTGTGATTCACTTTCAGTAAGAAAGAATATAAATCTAGTTCTGGCACCTTGCATTGGCTGTCATGTTTTGGATTGTAGTGGAAAGGCTAATTCATGAGGAGCCTGGAGACCTGGGTTTACTACCAATATTCCCACTAACCAGCTGTGTAAACTTACACAAACAAGTAATTTACGCTTTCGAATGGTCCATTTCTTTTCTACAAAATCAGTGATTTAGACAGAATAAGTCATAAAATCCTTTATGATTCCTTAAAAATTATTTAATTTGAAGACTCATGGTTTTGCTTTTGCTTTTTTTGGGGAGGGAAGGAGCAAAATTAGGTACTTGATCTTGCTACCTATTCCTTTTTCTTGTTTATAACATTTCGTCCTAGACTCTACCTCCTAGCCTCTTATATTCAATTAGAGCTCACTAATCAAGGAGATAAGAGCAGAAATTAACCTGGCCGTAAGAAGAACAGAGAAATGGGTTTTGATTTAATTGTAGAGAGGAAGAATAAGAAGCAGGAATGCATCCGCAGATCTCACCTGATCACACACTGGGCTGTTGTCATTCACATCACTGACAGTCACTTCGACCATGGCCTGCGTGACAAAGAGCCCGTCGGTGGCAGTGATATTGAGGAAGTAAATGTCTTGTTCCTCTCTATCTAGAGGTCTCTTCACATAAACCTTCCACTCACTCTGCACCAGGCCCAGGGCAAACCTTCCTCGAGGGTTCCCTCCTGCAGTGAGAAAAAGAGTTTTTGAAGCTGTGCAATGAAATGCTTTGATCTACACCTACAGTGAGAGGCCTGTGTGGGGTCATCCAGGTGCCCCTCAAACTGTATCCTTTATGATACTGAAAAGAAACTGATAGTGTGTTCTGACTCAACTGCAACAAAGCATGATATTTATAGGCTTGGTTTGTGTGAAAAGTAAAACAGTAACTTTCCAAGAGAATACAATGCACTTAGAGAAGCTGGAGATGATCTCTTGTTTACTTTCCCTTAAGGACAATCAAATTCAAACAGTGAACAATCAATCCTCTTCTCCGGATGAAATAACTGTCTTTCCACTTCGTCTCAAGAGAGGATGTAATACACTATAGCGCTTGTTACCAAGACAATTTCATTAACTGTTGATTATGTAATCAAAGACAGACAGTCAGTTCTATTAAGGAATCTTTTAATGAAGCCTTTATCATACAGCTGTGCTCTTCTTATAAAGCCCAGAGTTTTGGAGGGAGAAAAGTTTGTGTGACAGAGAGGAAGACCCATTAGTATTGAGTAGCCCTAACGAGGGGTCATTTAAAGAGCAGTTCAAAGATAAGCACTGCAATTAGATCAAATACGTCAGAATGAAGCTGGCGAAAGTATAAGAAAAGTAGAAGAGATGAAGTGGAACACCTCGTTATGATGCTGAAAACATTGACAGTGGTCCCAGCAACATCCCTTTCCTACATCATTAAACTACATGGAGACAGAAGCAGCTTGGAGAACAAGATAGGAAGGGGAGGGAAGAAAACTACCTTGACCTTCTAATCCCAAAGAGGGAGATAATGCCACTTCAGACTTGGAGGAAGACTGGACAAGACAACTGGAAAGAAGCCAGGAATCCAGTTAGATCATCAATATTTCATTCATTTGCATCAACAAGTATTTATCACCTGCTCTGGGCCAGGCACTGTTCCAGGCAATAGGACTAGAGCAGTGGACAGACCTGACAAAAATCCTTGCTCTTGTCATGGAGCTCGCATTCTAGTGGGGAAGACTGACAATAAACAAATAAATAAGGAAAGCATATTGCAGACTTGCTGCTACTTGGTTGAAAAAGTGGAGTCATCTCACCTTCTTACAATGAATCTACAAAAGAGGAGAGGGCAAAAATCAGGGTGCTGCCAGAAGGACTGAGTGGGAAGTAGTGAATTCTGAGTGCTGCACTGCACTCTCGATTATAAGGCAGGGAAGGGGGTTAGTCTAGGGGTGTCAACAGCATGAGGAAGCCATGGGATAAATGGACCACATTTGGCAGACAGTGCAGAAAACCGGAGGGCTGCACATTCCTCTAGTGCAGTGGGTCTCAATTGGAAGTGGCTTTGTCCCCCCTCCCCCACCCCGGGACATTCGTCAATGTCTAGAGGCATTTTTGAATGTCACATCAGGGATGGTGGTGGTGGTGGTGCTACTGGAATCTATTGGCTTGAGGCCAGAGATACTGCTGATTATCCTACAATGCACAGAACAGCCATCCACAACAAAGACTTATCCAGCCCCAAATGTCATAGTGTCACGGTTGAGAAAACTGCTCTGGTGAGGCTTGGGGTCCTCCCTGGGATATCACTTTCCTCCGCCACTGGCTAGGATTCAACTATGCTTCACTCAAATATTATTTCAGCACACACAAATTTAACCTCTCTATTCAATGCTTTAGGTGCAGGCCTACACGGTTCTTTTGTTAAATAAAATGATTAATGGTCCTTTGTTAATCTGAGGCAGCACAGCCAAGTTGTGCTGCATCAAGACCAAAAGTTAAATCTAATTAAAGTCAGTTGGTGTTTGGCACTGCTCATAGCAACAGTGGCTTTAAACTACGCTGTTCTCATCACTTCGGTGAAGTCGATGGGATGGTCCCTTTAAATCATCCACTGAGAATTCAGAGACAATGTATAAATAATTAAAGTTGAACATTTAGAATTCTTCCAAATAAAAAAGTATCCTTCAGAATGCCTAAAAAGCTTATTGTCTGAGACTGAATGCAAATAAATCAAACTGATGCTTTACTCACCTTTCTTTCTTTACCACTATTGCTCATGTCCTTACTGCAGAAATATACATTTTAATGAAAAAAAGGAAGATATTGAATAAAGCATAAATGCATAAAGCATATATGCATAAAGAGCTTTAAACAGAAAACACCATCATGAAAACAGTTCCATAAAGAACAAGAAGAATAAAGAAAAGAGAAGTGTGGCAATCTCAGGCATTGACACACAAGCTCTCCCGTGGATCTTATTCTGCAGTGATTAATTAACTTTCCCACTAAGGTACTTAAGCAGATTCTGTGTCCTGAGGGCATTCTAATTAATTCATTTTTCACTTTGAATAATGTAGTTTTTCTAAAGGGAAGCCACCTGACTACAAGTATTGATGGATTCTTTAAAATCTTTAGGCATTTTGCTTATGTTCTGTCTTTGAATGTCACAACATCAAAATATTAGCTTTAAAAACTCCAAATAATTTTTAGAAAGACTGCTCCCACACCACCAACCCTCTCTTCTTTGCAGTTGAAGGCCAATCACCCCCAGAAAGCTATTCCTGATCAGTGACACCCCTTCTTCACTCTGACATGAAATCCTTGGCCCCTCAGAGCAACAGTGACATTTTTTGTACACTCTGGGTGACCTCATTTGTCTATCTTGTGCTTTTCCATTGAACCGCTACTTACTATTTGGAAAGACAGAAAAGAGATCTAAGAAAATTGAGTTGTCAGCAGAAACACCCTTTGACTTAGAGTTATAACTTAGGATTTTCCAGCAAAAGGTCAAACCATGCTATCTAATTTGTACAACTGTGTACGTGTGTGTGTGTGCATATGTATTTTTAATTCCAGGAGAAACATGTAAGTGAGACTTCCTGGAATCCAGCTATTGTTTTGTAGTGGAAACCCACTACAAAAAGTAGGAAAAAGGAATGTAGTTAAAAATCTCTCTCTCCATCAAAAAATGCTATTTTCGGGGCTGGCCCCGTGGCCGAGTGGTTAAATTCATGTGCTCCGCTGCAGGTGGCCCAGTGTTTCGTTGGTTCGAATCCTGGGCGTGGACATGGCACTGCTCATCAAACCATGCTGAGGCAGCGTCCCACATGCCACAACTAGAAGGACCCACGACGAAGAATATACAACTATGTACTGGGGGGCTTTGGGGAGAAAAAGGAAAAAAAAATCTTTAAAAAAAAAGCTATTTTCATTTCTTCAGCTGAGATATATGGCTGGACTCCTTTTTAAATGATAAAATGTGATGTGAGGACTAGGTACCAATCTGGGTAATCTGTTGTAGGCAAACCAGTGAATTCCAAACTAAGGCTGAGTCAGCAGCAGGCAACAACTGAAAAACTGTCTACTCACAGATCTTTTACTCAGTCCCAGAGAGGTATTATTTCTCTCAATTGCTCATCTCATCTTCCTTCTTCTCTCCTACTCTTACCTCCTACCACCTTCCAACCCTCTTTAGAAAGTAGCACAAAAAGTGAAAACTGAGAGTGGCAGACTCACCTGTAATGTGGTAGCTCACTTGGCGATTAATGTCGGAAGTGTCTCTGTCCCACGTGCTGAGGACGGCCACTACCTCGCCCGGTGGGTCGCTCTCTTTCACATTCCCTCGGTACACCTCATGGGCAAAGACTGGTGCATTGTCATTTATATCTGTCACCCTGACAGAGACCAAAGCCGTGGAAGAAAGAGAGAAGGCCTCTCCGAGGTCAGAGGCCACCACAGAGAAGGTGAATGCGGGGTCTGTCTCATGATCCAGGTCCTTTAAGGTACTGATCCAGCCTGTGTTGCTGTCAATATTGAAGGCTTCCATTACCTTTTCGGGCTGGGAATCCGAGTGAAGGGAGTAAGTGACCTGCCCATTGGCTCCCCAATCCATATCGATAGCTCTCACCTGTGTGAGTTTGGTGCCAATAGGCATCCCTTCCATTATGATCGTCTCATAGCTTGAAGTTTCAAAGACTGGCTTGTTGTCATTCAAATCCAATACCTTGATATCTACATCTACGGTAAACACAATGTCTACCTTGTCCAGAGGTATAGTGGCTGCTACTTTAAAGTGGAAAGCTGGGCTGATTTCATGATCAAGGCGTTTGTCAAGCTTGATCGTGCCTGTTTCCTGTTCTATGATGAAGACACCCCCTTTGTTATTTTCTAGTCGTTCCCCATTAACCATGCTGAACCTGACATTCTGGCTGGGCAAAATCCTCAGGGTGTCCACCGTGCTCCCAATGGCTGTATCTTCTGAAATGGTAAAAGAATATTGAGACTGGGTGAATGCAGGCAAGAATGTTTCAGGGGGCAAGACGTGGATATAGACAGGAATGAGGGAGTGCTTTACTGGAATGCCGCCATCTACTGCTTTGACAAAGAATGACAGTACTGTGTTTTTCAGCTGGTTAAAATTGCCCTTTGTCACCATCCAGCCATTGTCAGGATCGATTTCCAGGAGGTCAGCCACCGAGACTGAGGCCTCGCTATACAGGGAATAAGCAATCCTTGAATTTGCTCCATCGTCTGGATCCATGGCTTGAACCTGAGTGACCAAGTGTCCCCTTCCAACATCTGCCCTGACGCTGGCTCTGTATTCCACTGTTAGGAACTGGGGAGCATTGTCATTTTCATCCACAACAATCACCCTCACGGTGCAGAAAGTTGTTCTCCCTCCACCATCGAGGGCCCTCAAAAAAATGCTGATGTCTCCTTCCAGAGGGTTTTCCCTGTCGAGTCTTTCTGTTGTGATGACCTGTCCATTGCTGTCTATGAGGAATCTATCCTTAGCAAAGTCATTGATGATGGTGTAGCTGATCTGCCCATATGTCCCTGGGTCCCCGTCCGTGGCTCGAACGTGAATTACCTTTGTCCCAGCAGCCGCATTCTCTCTCACCTCAGCTACATAGGTGTTTTGTGAAAAGGCAGGGCTGTACAGGTTAGCCCCTAGTACCCTGATATGCACCTGTGCAGTGCTGGTGAACAACCCATCAGAGACTGACACATTGAGACTGTACAGAGGCTCCATCCGCTGCTTCCGGTGGTTGGACAGTGTGATGATGCCACTCTTGCTGTCCATCAGAAAGCTTGTCCGGTCATTCCCAGATAAAATGCTATATTCCAACCGGTCAAAATCAGAGCTGTCTGCATCAGAGGCTTGCACACAGGTTACAAAATGGCCCCGGGGGGGCTAATTCACTCACATAGGACTCATAAATGAGCTGATTAAAAACTGGAGGGTTGTCATTTACGTCTGAGATGTAGATATGAACCAGGACCTCGCTGCTGAGTGATGGGAAGCCATTATCTGTTGCTCTGACTTTCAAAGTGCAGTGTTGCACTAACTCATGGTCCAGCATCCGTGCTGTCAGTATTAAGCCACTTGCACTGTCTATGTGAAAATAATCTGTGCTGTTGTAAGTATCCTGGACAATCTGATAATGTACCATTTTATTGTTTTCTGAGTCTGCATCAGTAGAGACAACTTGCAAAACAGGTGTTCCAATGAGGGATGCTTCAGATAATGTTGTATTATATGTGAGTTGATCGAAAATAGGGGGGTTGTCATTTACATCATTAACTAACATGTCAACGGTGACTTCAGCCCTGGCACCAGTAAGGGCATCACTGGCTCTTACTGTCAGCTTGTAAACAGATGTAATTTCATAATCCAAAGGGCTAACAACTTTCAGTACCCCAGTGTCAAAGTCAATATTAAATTGTTTATAAGGATCCCCATCAATAATGATATATATTATGCCTTGGCCTTCTGGACTGGTGGCGTTGATGCTTAGAATGGGGGTGTCCATTCTGATGTCTTCGTTGATGGATGCTGTATAAAAGGGCTTATCAAACACAGGCATTGCTTTGTTGACAATAGTGATGGGAAGTTCCACAGAAGTGGACAAAGAGGGTTTTCCACCATCTTTGGCTAGGATGGTGACTCCATACTCAATGTTGGACAAGTCAGAATTGAATGCTTCTTTTAAAATAACATTCCCTGAATTAGGGTTAATTTCAAAGTGGCCATAGTCATCCTGTAGGACATAGGTCACTTCTCCATTTGCACCTTTATCTTTGTCAATGGCTGTCACCTGGTAAATCAGAGTCCCAGGCTCAGCATCAACTTGCACAGCAGCATAGTAAGGGAGGCCCACAAAGACTGGAGAGTTGTCGTTTATGTCTTCAATGTTAACCCTGACCACCACTCTAGCCACACGCAGATGGTCCAGCTCGCGGCTGGCTTCCACCACCAGCTCATATAACTCTTGTTCTTCACGGTCAAAGGGGACTCCGGTGGTCTGAATGACCCCTGAGGTAGATTTTATCTTGAACTTATTTCCTGGGTTTAAGATGCTATATTTTAAGGGCTCATTAAGGCGATTTCCAACGGCATTGACGATTGCAACTTTGGTTATGTTAGTGTTGTTCTCTGAGATCGAGGTGGAGTAAAAGCTTTGTGTAAAGTGGAGGCCGCTGTCCATGGCTTCTTTAACCAAGATGGTGACCATGGATGTACTGTAGAACTTTCCGTCAGACACTTTAACTATCAGCATATAGTGATCTTTGGAAAGGTTGTTGTTTTTTACGGTCAGCACTCCACTATTTGAGTCAATTAAAAAATGATCCAAGCTGCCTTCCATTAGGCTGTATGTCAGTTCAGGTGGCACCTCGGAGTCAGGATCCATAGCACTAACTTTCAGAACCTCCACTCCAACATAGGTAGGTAAAAGTAAGACAGTCTCAAACACAGCCTGAGTGAAAACAGGTGGGTTATCATTCACATCTGTCACTTCTATGTTCACCTCAACGGGACTCTCTGCAGTCAGCTGGGGGCTACCACTGTCTCTCACATGCACATGAAAATGGAAATGGGCAATGGTTTCATGGTCCAGGTTGGCAATTGTTCTGATTGCACCTGTATTGGAGTCCACAGTGAAGAACTTCTTGGCCGTGGACTCCACAATCTGATACACAAGCAGAGCATTCCGGTTGCTGTCAGCATCAGTGGCTCGAATCACTAGTGGGCTGTTATCCATGCTCCTGACAATGCTATTGACTGGGGCAGCTTCACTTAGGCTGCCTGAATACTGAGAAAAGAGAAAAACTGGGGCATTATCATTTTCATCAACAATCTGAATATTGACTGTGGCATTGGAGGCCATTCCTGCCATGTTAGTGGCTTGAACGATGAGCTGATAAGAGGACGTGCGCTCATAATCCAGTGCCTTCCGAGTGGTGATGACTCCAGAATATGGATTTATGGTAAAGATCCCATCAATGTTCCCATCTTTGATTTCATAAATGAGGGTAGATTGACTGATGGCAGAGATTAGAATGACTGATGTTCCAATATCAACATTTTCATTTACCTCTGCTTGGTAGTCTTTCTGAGTGAACTTGGGGTGAGAATTATCAGACATGGTGACAGAGATGCGCACAATTGCAGTGGCAGACATCGGCGGGGAACCCTGATCTGTGACTTTGACCGAAAGGACAAACTGGCCCATCGTTGTCATGTCTGGTTCTTTGGAAACAGTGATGATGCCCAGGACTGGTTCGATCTTAAATGTGTTCCCAGTGTTCCCTACAATATAGAAATCAATGGGGAAATGAGTTACAAGTGGGTCATTTTTTGAAGATTAACTCTTTATCTAAAGGCTCCTTTACTGCAACATGGACATAGAAAGAAATTACTTGTATTCATTCCATCTCATTCTAAATAAAATGAGAGACTCCTCTTTTAGGGGTATTCAAAAGCAAGTGAAATGAGTTTTTCAGTAAAATTGTGAATTTCAGATCAGTATCTTCTTAATCTAGGTTAATAACAATGACAACACAATACTGTGTACATTCAAACTGGGAAACAAGAGTTTGTAGGAGAGATTGTCTGTTAAGAATGTTTAAGACTTCCTTATTCTCAGCCTTGTGAGAAGAGTAACGGACTGGGCTAGCACATGCTAGTGCCACTGGTAAAAAGGTATTTATACCTACACCAGTGCCATATTCTGTGTTTTACCTTATGAGAAAAAGGGTTGTAGGAATTGTTTCAGAATATTATAATGTAGTCATTTGGCTTCAGATTATCCCAAAAGTAAGCTTTGCTATAAGGAGTTGATCTTGTTTCAGCCTATCAGAACCAACTCCATCCCGAACACTACTTTGGCAAGGGGGATTTTGTGGGACGTGAACAATTCTTCCCAAGTCCCTGCTTGCTTTGTAAGCTGTGAGGACTTTTTCTGACTAGCCTTCTATTCTTCACTTCCCCACGCCCCAAAACACACATCCACACACGGATACAAAACTAGACATAAAAAAAATGATAAGGCAGTTGCTCCAATCTGTAACCATTCTATTCACTAAGTATTTGAGAGGTTTCTGGTGAAGTAGGAAACTGTTGATACTCTGCACCAGCATTGAAACCAAGAACTTGGAGCATAACTCTTATGGAAGTGAGAAACTGACACTCCACTTTGACATATCTGAAATGGGAAGGGCTGTGAACCGTGACACTGTAAGAGTTTAGAGCTCTGCCTCTGAAACGCACAGTGGTGTGAAATCTGGGATTGTTGAGGATGAGGAAAATAAGAGAGGAGTCAAGAATGAGGAACGCAAAACTTGAAGAATGTAAAGAATGTAGCTCAAACGTAGTGGACAGTATGAAGCAGAATTCTTCACCAAGCGGCTTTTTACTTCTCTCCTCAGGCTTTCTGACAGTTCTCAAAGAACTCACATGCTTGTGTGTCCAATTGTTTTAAATCAAAAGTTAAAAATATTGAATAAATTGAATAACGTTATATCTGGATTTTTCTTTCTTTTTAAAGTACTGTAGCATGGCAAACATATAAATGATTTAATTGTCATTATCCTTAAGATAGGCTCCAGGATTGAGAGGGCAGCTATATGTGTCTATTGAAATATACAGCAAATACTGCTGTATACATACTTACTAAATAAAGTTTTCCATGTCTAAAAATGAAAAAGTCGTGTTCAGATAAAACTTGTTTCTATAAGACACCTGCTTCTTTTTAGAAGAGGTAAGGAATTTGATAAAGAAACAATAATAATAAAGAGATAAAGAATTTGATTCCAGCCCCCCAAATGTGAGTATTAAACAATGTTATCTTTGATGTCAGCATAATTTTTTGCTTTGCCACTTAAATGTGACCATTTTGTGATGACAACAACACAAAGTTCAATGGTCTCATGAACAAGCTTCAAATTTTCAATAAATAGGACTGTGGAATTGAGTGAGAGTCCAACATTTGATTGATAAACCCTCACAAGGAGGCAGGAATCATTTCACTTCAGCATCTCAGAGGAGGAAAATATAGATACCTGAGCAATAGTCACCTTCCAGCAATGGCTCCAACATGCAACCCTGAATGATGAATATAACAGAGCCAAGTCTCTCTGTGTTCGTCAAGTTTGATGTGCCACTGCAGAGTTTCCAGCTAAGTCCTCCCCGCCTCTAGGCCCAGTACATTTCTTCAGGTCCAGCAAGACACACATGGCAGAGTTGAAGAGAGGCCAGCTTCTGACCTTAAGGAGAACTTCATAATCCTGCTTTCCCATGACCTGCTTGTTACACCCCTCCAGGATGCTGTGCTCATATGTCAGGTCCAAGAAGGCTCTCCATCTCTTTCCCTCTTCAACATACTGACCCATTTTCTAAGAATCCACTTCCTGCTTGTTCCCTCCTGCTATACTTGAATCCTTGGAAACTAACTTCTTGTTTTCTTGGAATCTATGGCTTCTTGTAGACTTCTGGCAATGGGATAAAAGCTGTGCTTATCTTACCTAACGTTATTTATCTAGTACCAAGCACAGTGCCTGGGGACAAAGAAGGTGCTCAATAAATATTTATTGAAAGAGTAAGAGGAGAGGTAGATCTAAAAAAGATTTTTAATTCGCTATCTGTATGCATCTTGGAATCCAATATGCCCCCATCCTAACTCAGTTCTCAGTCCTGGTCTCTCCCGTACTGCCCTGTCTTGGAGCCTCCCATGAACCAAACATAAACCCGAACTAAATATAAGAACTGAAGCTCTGTACTTGAACTCTGCCTCTGTCCTTTGGGCCAAAATAAAAAGCCTTAGTAGTTACTTTAAAGGCCAGGCAGTGGAGAAAATTTATGGCCCACCAGTAAACAGAGTAAAATCTTGCTTATCTGAGGTTTGTGAGAGAACTTAAATAAAATGTACACTTTACACAACCACTTGTCATTTGCTTCAAAACGTTGAAGCATCTGGGATCTGCCTCTCTTCTACCATGATCTGGGAAGACATCTGCTTGGCCAGGACCCGTCCAGGTCTGGTGTAGGCCTGTCTGTCTCTGAAGGGCCCAGGGACCATTTGAGACTTACCGTGCACACTGAAATTGTCATTAGCTTTTTACACATACCATCAAAGATTGTATGATTTTGAGATACCAATTATTCCTGTGGGTTTCTAGAAAGTTTTCTATATAAAAGATGTTTTAAGGTAATCACTTGTCTGTCTAGTTTTAGTCAGCTGTAAAGGAATGACTGAATTCCTTCTCTCTGCACAACACCAGGCTGTAGTCTGTGGAGGCTAAAAGATAAGGGAGGCAGTCTTTTCAGCTGCATGGAAAATTACTCTTTAAAAACCTCCAGATTGGCTTAAAAATTATGTGGCTATCTAGGAGGAGTATAAGTAGTAGCCTTAACGACAAATATAAAAAGCGAGTAGACACACAGACAAATGCTTAGAAAATGTTAAGTAAAAAAAGTAGAAACAAAACCCTATAGCTAAATGATTACAATGACATGAAACAATGTATATGCATGAATGAATATGGGGAAAAGAAAACAATAGATAAGATTAGGGAAAAATTCTAGAAGAGTTGATTTGGCGACAGTTTCTGTGACATTATTTAAACATTTGTTTCTGAAAAAGAAGTTTCCCTGTATTAACTGTGGAACCAGAAGAATGAGGATTATATAATTAAATAATAAAAATATATTAAACAAGAGATGCAAACTAGCATTTTTAAAAAAGCATTGGTCAGGCTTTAGGTTGAAAGAAAATTCCATGGAAATCTAGAAAAGAAATGAGTGAATTCGCTTGGGGCACTTGGCTGTTAAGAACCATCTTTTCTTTCTGTTTTTTTTGTCTAGAACTTAGCTTAGACTCATAAAATGTGGGTGCCTAATACAGGAAATAGTTTAAATTACCATTCGATGTAGCAGCTTTTTTTAAAAGAAAGTTCTTGGCCTTTCTTTTTCTAATATTTTTCAGTCCAAAACTGTCATTCTAGCATTCATATTTTAATTCAACCCCTCCCAAAAATGCTCCACATTTAAATCATGAGAGAGAAGCCTTTCCAGTGCTGGCATGAAAGGAGACGGCATTTGGCATTATGCACGACAGACATAATGTTGCAGAACATTTTGGAAATGTGTGGCTTGGATGTTCAAAAAAGACAGAAGAGGGGAAGGGAAAATAGAGCAGATAAAGGATACTTGTAATTTTTAGGTTCACAGTGCTGTCCCTTGCTTGGACATTCATCTCTCCTGGCACAAATGTTTTCTACGTGTTCATCTTCGAACCATCAGTAAAGTATGGTCTTGCCTTGCAGGTGTTAAAGTTGATTTGAAAAAATCTCAAATTTTATAGAACGAGAGCCTGTATTTATTTATCTGTCATGTGAAGCAGGTAATTCAGTACCTAACAACTACTCTGCTACTCTGATTGCCTTCAATGAGGTGAATTTGTGCTAACGGTGGGGGTTGAGGAATTTCTGAAGCCCACAGCTCACCTACTACAAGTAAACAAAGACATGTAAGATTCAATTCACACGACAGTCTGGCGGCCCTCAGATGGTGGAAGGCTTTGATTGTTTTCGTCTGAGGCCATGGCTTGTTGATCCATAGGTAGAAGCCACTGAGTTTGTTACACATTTCTTCTCTCTTCTCCACTCCAGAAAAATCCAAGAATGACACAATAAAAGGAAACTTTCCTCGCTGTCAATGATGGAAAAGATATTACAGAAATGCCAAGAACTTTATACACCATTATCACACACACAGGGCAGTTGCTTGGCCAAAAAATTCATCTGGAGACACTCCAGTGGTAACTATGTGAATTTTACATGGTGATAAATACAACTCAGGGGCGAGCGCCATGCATTACGCTGCAATCTGTGCAACAGCTCTCACCTGCTTCTATGGTATATATGAGTTCTGCATTTTCCCCTTTGTCTTTGTCCAAAGCCGTCACTTGCAGAACAGCTGATCCCAGAGCAGCCGATTCAAACACAGATGCTTCATACAGTGGGTTGGTAAAATAAGGACTGTGATCATTAGCATCTTCCACATTCACAATGACTCGGGCCAAGTTTCTTCGATAAGGAAACTCCTGATCTCTGACCTTTAGGCAAAATACAAGAAGCAGTAGGACTAAAATCTTAAATTGCAATGAACTCACACAACTATGTCTGTGGTGAAAACAAAATGAGATAATGCACACAAAGTGCTTAACTCAGTCCCAGGCACAAAATAGGTGCTCAATAAATGGTGGTATTATCAAGTCAAGACACTGATTGTGAACACACTGAGAGCAGAGGCCACATCATCTTTATTGCTCAGCGTTATGCCTGGCCTGTGGTCTGTGCTCAGTCTGTGTTTGCGGAACTGATACCTGGATATCACAAACACAGCACTTTCCTCTACTCTCTGCCCCCCAACCACTACCCCCTTGTTATTTGTGTATACAGCTGCTAATGGGCCAATGGATGGAGGCCCTCCTGAAGGGGAAACTAAAACACGGAAATAATGAAAGCAATGTAGGCAATGTCATTCAATCATTCATTCAACAAACATTTACTGTCACCTATTATCTGTCAAGTCCCTGGCTTGACTCTGGAGGTTCAGCAGTGAATTAGATATAGTCCTTGCCCTCGAGAAGCTAATAGTGGAATGGGGAATACAAATAAGGAAACAGACAGGTATAAGACCTGGTGCTAAGTGTCAGGATGGGAGTGAGTAGTAAGAGGAACCTAACCTAGCATTCAGCTTCTTGGGGGAGGTAACAAAAACAAGCAGAAGTGGTAAAATGATGGTGGTGGTGGCGTCGGGCACATATTTCAGGGAGAAGAGCCAACATATACAAAGGCCCAGGACTGAGAGAGAACCCTGATTGCTGGGAAGGTGAACCGAACCTTAACTTCTAAAATGTGAGACTCCCACTGTGACTTTGCTGAAGAAGCTCCCCTGTCTGCTTTCAAGCCTCCCCTGGTTTGCATATGGCAGAAGCTCACAAATAATCAATTCTTTAACTCCAACCACATGACTGTGCTATAATTTTATGTAGCACTAATCACATGTGTGCTTTCCATTTGTTCAATTTTAGACTCCATAACTTCAGAGAGATGTGAAGAAATTAGAAAATAGACTGAGAAGGGCCAACAAAGGGAAACGGGTTTTCAGAAATAGTACCTAGAAGGAAGGAGCAAAATGACTGAAATGGCTTCGCTTGAGAAAGGCAGCAGAAAGGACCTGTTTTCTCTAAATATTCAATTACATAAATGATACACGGGACAGGGTGACCAAACTGAATTTTGAGTTTGTTAAGGAAAGAATGAACAGAAATGACTTGAAGAATTGTGAGAATGGAGTTAGTCACTGGCATAAGGTTTCTGTCCCCGAAGAAACCACCCCAAAGCAACCCAGTGAGTGTGCTGCATTTCCCCGTCTGTAAACTGGCCTGCCACACCCAAGGACCAAGCTGGACTCGATATTTTGGGATTACTGAAATCTAGGTCTGCTCCAACCTAATGTCCAAGGGCGCAAGGATTTTGTCTCTTTTACAACCTCAGTGTCTAGAATGGAGCTTGGTACCCAATGAGAAACATCTGTTGAATGAATGAATGAATGGCCAAGGGATGGATTTGATGATCCCTATGAGTCGCTCTTCTGTTCCCTGGAGTCTGAGCTGGAAACCATAGCCAAGGGTACACACTCAAGTTTCCTCTTGTCCAGCAAGTTTTCCACCTGGGGAAAGGAAGAGCAGCACTGAGTGGAGCATTACTTTCAGCTGCTTGGGAATTGGTAGCATCTTTGTGTATTTTAAAGCCAATCAGTACACAAGATGAAGTCTCTGTCATCCTACCTGGTCTTCAGGAACTGACAGAGGCTCTTTTAGGCAGTGACTGTGGAACTGCCCATAGGGTTCTGGGTGGTTAAAGGGACAGATTTTAGACCATAAACTAATCAAGGATGTTTCTTATTAATCTCTACTTCCCAATTCTGTGAACTAGGCAAGCTCCACTTTAAGATTAAAGCAACGTCTCCTACATAATTTGGAGGCCCATGAACCCAAATTCAGACTTAACACTCTCTGCAGGGCTTGGCGTGTTTTGGGATTAAGTCCAATGCCAACGCAGTAGGTAATAAATCAGTTCCCTACACGCTTCCAAGGACTGAGCATTGCAAAGGTTGAGTAAATGATTACCCTTGTGATTAACTTCTTAAAGAACTTCTTTTAAACTTTTCCACAAAATCTTCTGGATGTGAATGAATACTACAGCCTGGGAGATTTACGGAAACACGGCCTGTTCCTTCCCTCTCAAGTCAGTCTGTCAGCAGCATTTACTGAACAGCCACTGTCTGCAGAACTCACTAATATTTCAGTTTGGCAAAAATATGGAGTCACTATCTAACTGTAGTAATTCCTCACTGAAATAAAAAGGCAAAATGAATGCAACCCTGCTGTGAAAAGACCAAATTTACTATTACTTACAAAATTTAAGGGCTCTGTACTTCTGAAGACTAAGATGTGTGCCCTGAATGGTCAATGATTCTGCTAGGAGAGCAAATTAGCAGTTGGTCCTACCATTATGTTGAGAATGTGCTTGTCCTGGGCCTCATGGTCCAGTCTCTCAGCAGTGTAGAGCACGCCAGTGCTGGGGTCAATCCGGAATTTTCTCATGCTGACGGAGTCGATGCTGCTGTGGACAGTATAGCTCAGCTTGTGCTTCTCGTCTCTATCTGTGGCTTCAATCTGCAAGATCTCTGTATCTGGAAGCACATCCTCGGAAATTGTCACATCGTAATTTGGCTGAGAGAATTCTGGGCCATTATCATTATTATCCAGCACTTTGATGAATACCTATAGTTAAAAAAAGACAAGAGTGATGACTAATGCCAATTCACTCATTGCTAATAAAAGAGGCTCCCTCCAAGTCTATGGATCCTAGCTTCTAGCAGCTATCTCAATATGTAGGAAGATCTTGTATGGAAACACTCTTTAATCAGAAGCTGACCATAAACCAGTAGTTCACATTAGCAGGAACATAAACTACGAGCTGATCAACATTCTCACTATTAATTGAACAGGTGAGATGGCCCCAGGAGGTGATAATTCAACACGACTATTTGAGGCACGATGTAGGAGATCACAAGGTGACTTTAGTTTGTTAAATTCCTATTATCTTAAATTCTTGTTATGGGCTCCTTATAGTGGACTCGATGTGGAGGCAGTGACAGGACGGGAGGAGTAAAAAAGAGGCAGAGGAAAGGGAGGACTGAACACGGAGGCAGCGTCCTCAGAGCAATCAGAGCTTCTCAACCGCAGTGTCCACACATGGCGGCTCTCCTTCAGATGGGAGGTGGCTAGCAAAGAACGTGGTACTGACGACAGCTAAAACATGAAGTCCCAAGTTGTTTTCTTTTATAAAGCGTTTTGTTATAAATATTTTCAGGCAGATATAAAAGTAATAGTTTAATGAACCCTCACATATTCATCACTCAGCTTTGACAATGATCAACTGATGGCTAATCTTGTTTCATCTATATATCCATTCATCCCTGTCTGCTCCCCCATATTATTTTGAAGCAAATCTAGCCATCATATAAGTTCAATATATATCTCTAAAAGATAGATACACACACACACACACATACACACAATACCATTATTACATCTAAACAGAGAAAACAGTAATTCCTTAATATCATTAAATATTCAGTTAGCATTCATATTTCCATAATTTTAACATATTATGTATGTTCATATACATATGTGTATATATATTTCATAAAATAAAAAAATTTCATGATTATGATAAATATAATTACATTTTAATCAGGATAGGCAAATAAGATCCAAACATTGCATTTGGTTGATATGTCCTTTAATTACCTTTTAATTTATAAGTTCTCCCTCTCTCTTTTTCTATTTCCTTGCAATTTTTATGTTGTTATTTTTGGTACTGAACACACTGACTCATTTTCTCTTTAACTCCCACAGTCTGAATTTTCCTTATTGCCTCCCTGTGGTTTTGTTCTATATGTCTCTCTGTCCCCTGTATTTCTTATAAATTTGTAGTTTGATCTAGGAACCCTGATAAGACTCAAGCTCAGTTTTCCTTTTTTTTTTTTTTGGATCTGACAAAAATCCTTCAAGGGTAATATAGTATACTTCCATCTGGAGATACATAATATCTGGTTCTTTCTCTTGTTCTGTGATACTAGCAATCATTATGATAATTACACAGATAACATTAATTCATTAAAAATTGCAAAATGGTAATGTTTTAATTACATGATTTCTTCCTCACTTATTAGCTAGAGGAATTCTGAAAAGAAACTTCAATTATTTGGTTACTCTGAAGTACACTTGACGTAGGAAAGGCCGCATAAACACTTAATTCTTTATCATTTCAAAACAATGATTGGTTCTCCAGCTCCTCTCAAACTGATCACTGAGGTGTTTTTGTCAAGCATGATTATGAGCTCATGAATTTAATCACGTCTGTCCATTCCAGGTACTATACTTATTATACTTATTGGCGCACAAGTGACCCTTCCTTGGCCAGTGGGAGCCTCTTTAAATTGGCTCTTGAGATGTTGCAACATAATCCTTGTAGTCTTTTATAGTTTCGTTGCTTTCTAATAATTGCTATTGGTAATTTTTTCCATGGTAACCTTGTACATTTTCTTCCGCATCCCTGAATTATCCATTTCTCCAAAAAGTGTTGGTTTCTTTCTAGTTAGAAATGGCATTTAGAGACCATGATCTCGTGTTAGAAATGTTCATTGCTGTGGGATTTGCTACTGTGTCTAGGTTTTTTCAGTGGACATAGTCTGCAAAGTCTATTGTTGTTAATTTTTTCATGAGTTTCTACTGATACTTTCAATTAAAAATTATGGCTTCAAGGTTTTTACTTAATCTCATTCTTTTTACATCTGTATCTCCTTTCTTCCATACTGAAATTTCTGATGCTTAATGACATCATAATTATTCATTGTTTAATCTGAAATACATGCACAAAAGTCTCAAAATAACAACACCAACATTGTTACTATATTTATATTACAATTATAATCATTGAAAACAATTTAATATTATTTTGCAGTTCTTTTTGTCCCCCACTAGGGATATATAGTCAAATTAGTATGTTTAAAGTCACTCAGAATAGCTCTTCTTTGTGTAGATATGCTACCAATTGGATATACATATAGGTTCATTTGCTTCCATTTACTTTCAAAGTTTAGACTTGCTTTTTTTTGGGTGAGGAAGATTGGCCCTGAGCTAACATCTGTTGCCACTCTTCCTCTTTCTTTTTGTTTGAGGAAGATTGCCATTGAGCTAACATCTGTGCCAGTCTTTCTCTATTTTGTATATGGGACACTGCCACAGCATGGCTTGATGAGTGGTATGTAGGTCTGTGCCTAGGATCCAAACCCGTGAACCCTGGGCCGCTAAAGTGGAGTGTGCGAACTTAACCACTATGCCACTGGGCTGGCCCCATGATTTGCTTTTTGTAACATTTAATCTTGCTTTATACTATATGTAAAAGTACCATTGTCAAATTTACAAAAAAGTTATAGTCAAAGACGTTTAGCTTCTATATCTTTCTGCTTCACTCTATTCCCTCCTTCTCCCATAGGTAATCATTTTTTTAATTTATGTTATGTTTTACCCATCTATTTTGTTAATATAAACATATTGTATACATTTTCCCCCAACATGCTATTACACTTAACATTACATCAGTTATTCTCAATTGGGGATGACTTTGTCCCCCAAGGGAGATTTGGCAATGTCTGGAGACATTCTTGGTTGTAACAACTGGGGAAGTGGGTATTTCTGGAATCTAGTGGACAAAGGGTAGGGATGCTGCTAAACATCCTACTACACACAGGACTAGCCCCCTGCAACAGAGAACTATCTGACTTAAAATGTCAATAGTGTGGCTGTTGAGAAACTCTGCATTATATCCTGAAGACCTCTCCACAGCAGTATAGAGATAGACTCCCGTTGGGTAGACATATCATGGTTAATTCAACGGGTCCTCTTCAACGTTCATTTAAGATGCTTCCTATTTCTGCTCTTAGAGTGTGCAATGAAGAGTCTTGTGCCCACGTCTTTTCATGTTTTTGCTACCATAACTTTGGGTCCCTAGAATTGAGACTGCTGGATCAAAGG
Source organism: Equus quagga (assembly GCF_021613505.1). NCBI lineage: Eukaryota > Metazoa > Chordata > Mammalia > Perissodactyla > Equidae > Equus > Equus quagga. The sequence continues at coordinate 44,365,547 of NC_060280.1, read as the reverse complement.
ATAAGTGCTTATATAGTTTTGTTAGATATTTCTATATTCCCCTCCACAAAAGTTTCATCATTTTTTCATTCCTGTAGCAATACATAAGAATGACTGTCTTCCCACAGGCTTGCCAACAGAGTATGTAGTAAAATTTTTGGATTCTTGGCCAATCTCATAGATGAGAAATGGCTTCCCAGTATAATTTTAGTTTGCCTTTCTATGAGTGAGGTTGAGCATCTTTTCAAATGTTTAAGAGCCATTTGCATTTCTTTTTCTGTTACAACTATTTATATCAGCTCATTGGGTTAGATGGCCTTTTCCTTCTTTATTTTTGGAAGTATGGTGATATAAATTGCAAATATGTTTTAAATTTTGTCATTTATCTTTACTTTGCTCATGGTGATTCTTTGCCATGCAAAAGTTTTTATTTTTGTTTTCATGTCATTGAATACATCAATCTTTTCCTTATTGTTTTTGGATGTTGTCATAGTTTAGAACATTTTCTATACTTTTGAACTATAGGTAAACATACTCATTTTTTGAAAATAACACGTTTCCTTTTCTTGAACTTACATCTCTAATACATTTGGAATTTTTCCTGGTATATTACGTGAGGACTGGATCCAGTTCTATTTTTTTTCCACACGGCTCTTGCATTTACTTCAATGACAATTTTTAGAAGACTATCACTTTCTCATTGATTTGAGAAGTGATTTTTATAGTGCACTAAATTTACATATGCAAATAATATATTTCTGGCTATTCTATTTTGTTCCATTGGTTTATCTGTATTTTCATGCACCAATTTCAAAAGGTTTAATTATAGAGATTTTATAGTATGTTTTAACTGTTGGGAAAAGCTAGGTTCTCTCTTTGTTCTTTTTCAGAGTTTTTCTGGCTATTTTTGATTGTTGTTCTTCCAAATGAACTTTATAATCAACCAGTATAACACCTGACAAAAACTGGATAGCATTTAAATTGGGATTATGTTAAAAGTATAAGTTCATTAAGGAGAACGAATTTCTTTATGATGGAGTCTCCTATCCAAGAACATTGTTTGTCTTGTTTCATTTGTTTGAATCTACTGTTTTGTTTTTCAGGAATGTTCCAGTTTTCCTCAAATAGGTTTTGAATGTTTTTTAAAAAGAATTATTTTATTGAGGTCACATTGGTTTATAACATTGTGTAAATTTCGGGTGTATATCATTATATTTTGGCTTCTGTGTAGACTCTCTCGTGTTCACCACCAAAAGTCTAGTTTCCATCCATCAGTATACAAATGTGCCCCTTTACCCCTTTTACTTTCTCTCCACCATCTTCCCCTCTGGTAACCACCAATCTGATCTCTGTATCTATGTGTTTGTTTGTTTATCTTCCACATGAGTGAAGTCATACAGATTTGGCTTTCTCTGCCTGACTTATTTTGCTTAGCATAATACACTCAAGGTCCATCCATGCTGTTGCAAATGGCATGATTTCATCCTTTTTATGGCTGAGTAGTATTCCAGTGGATACACATGTCACATCTTCTTTATCCATTCATCCATTGATGGGAACTTGGGTTGCTTCCAAGTCTTGGCTACTGTGAATGCTTTTTAAAGTTTATACATGTGCTACCCTAAAGGGGGTTTTCTTTTTCATTATATCTTTTCACTGGTTGTTTTTTTTTTTTTTTTTGGTTATATATGCAGGCTATTGATTTTTGTATGCTAAATTTATAACCTGGAAATTTATTAAATTTTTCTATCATTTGCAGTAGTTTTTCCATTCACTCTTTTGAGCTTTTCAGATATATAATTATACTGTATGCAAATAGAGATCATTTTATCCTTTTCTTTACAATTCTTATAACACAAATTGCTTTATCTATCTAACTGCATTGGCTAATACAGCACGACGTTAAATAGCTGTGGAAATGGTGATATTCTTGTCTTACTCCTAATAGGAAAGCCTTTAGTGATTCTCCATTAAATAATATGTAGGCGTTTGGCTGTATTCTAGAAAATTATTACTTTTGAAAATAAATTTAGTCAGACCATGGGTGTTCTTATAAATAGCTGTACTGTTCCTCACTTTGGTGCAGATGTATTTTTTTGAGTGAGAGAAAAAGGGCGGTGCTATGACCTCTGTGCCAGGAAGACTTGCCCATGGGAGTGAGCCTGACATGGGGACAAGCTTTGTCTGTCATTTGTGGTAGAAAAAGGGTGAGAAGTGTGCCTATAGAATTTTGAGTATTGTTTTTATCTGCACTGTATTTGGAAAGCCATACTAGATTCTTTGAATGTCAATTCTTTCCTTTAAAAAGTTCAAGTTAACTTAGTCAAGATGCTAAAATATTTGTGTTCACAGAAGTAGTTATATTAATGGGATAAAAAGCCTTTCCGGCCAGCAAGCCTGCCCTGACCTTCGTGAAGTTTCAAAGTTGACGTGCTCTTGAAAAGCTTGCCTCTTTCTGCTTGCTTTGTCCTGAGCCTAATCTACAGTCAGAACAAGTGTTTCTCTGTAAAAGACTTCCTTCTCCTCATTTGCTTTTTATTTCCCACAGTTGGGGCCATTTGTGAGCTCCTGAACTAACAAACAAAGTAAAGTAACTCAAAGATGTTGTGTTCAAAATGGTAATTGAAAGGCCTAAAGAAGTACAATGGAATCAAAGCAGGAGGAAACCTGAATGTAGGAAGTCTCTTCAGAGCTGGTTTCAATGCTGCCCACCACAAACACTTTGGGTTTTGCAGGCTCGTCGAAGCTACGTCTGGGCAGATGCCAAGCTTGGCTTTACAAAGGCTCATGCATGAAGTGTCCATGGGGTAAGCTGTGGGGTGAGGCCTCTGTCTTTTATTAGAACCAATTAAGTCCTAAATTACTGAAATTCTGTTCTGCCTCTGCTGGCGTTTCAAAACCATATTTAAAACATTCTATAGTTGTGATTTCAAGGGTGATGCCCCCTTGTATTCTTCCCAAGCTTACAAGTTTTGCGTTTGAACGTATCAGTAGAGAAATCATGTTAGCTTGTGCTTTTTTACAGTTTATAAACCTGTATAATATTCGTTTCTTAAACTTTATTATCTCTAGTTTACCAGTGGGGAAAATGAGAATCAGAGAAGTTAAGGGTGTGCCCCAAGTCACAACGGCAAGGCCACACTCAAACCTAGGTGTTATGGAGTCAAATTCTGTATTCATTCTATATACTATTTCCATGTGCACTTAAATTATAGACACATGAATTATAAATGTATATAACACATATGCAAACAAATATTATGTACCTTGCTATACAGAAGTCCTTATTTACAAAATAGATAACTGACATGACTGTTCTCATTTCAGGAAAATTAACCATGGGATTATTCTAAATCGAAAGGTCCGTGCTACCTTTAAAACTGGAATCCATTTTCAAAAACACATTTACTCATAAGTTGTCAGACACAGATCTATTACATACAGTGACATTTTGTCATTATTATTTTTTTAACAGAAAGTCTCACATTAGAGTTGGCTGGCTGCTTTATTTTATCTATATGTAATTGCACTTGTTTCAGCATTTTGCTAATCTAAGTATACAAGGAAGTTTTGGGCCACTGTCTTTGTTTCATCTCCTAAGAGGGAGATGATGCTAAAGCAGATGAAAGAAAACCCTTGATGAGGGAAGTGTCCCTTGGGAGTATCTTGATCTAGGGAATCATGGAGCAGCTTTAGCAAAAGTGATTTCCTACCCTCCCCCAACCCCTACCTTTTAAGCAGGAGCAAGGTGGAGGGAAAGGATAAGACAAAGTCCAAATTTTTAAGATAAAGTCTACTTTTTAAAGAAGGAGGCCAGTTAGGAACTCCTAACACATCGCTGAGAGACACAAGAGGAGTGGAATCCTCCTGGCTATGGAGATGAAGGCTAACCTTAGGAATGCAGGTCACAGATCTCCCAGCCCAGTGAGTACAGACCATCAGGCAGAAAGACTTTGTGGCCAATCTCAGTTAGCTGCCTTTGTGGGTTTAAGAATTTTGGAGATTTTCTGAAAGAGATTTTTAATCTCGGGTTTGTCCATGGAACATACAAATACAAGCTGATTTTCATATCTTTATAAATCAAACCAGGGCTTGAATAAGAAAAGCATATTAAAATCACAAAAGCATATATCATGAGTCCCTGAATCAAATCAATGTAATTTTTAGATTATTCTTTGGGCATGAATATGTCTGCTGTCTTTCATGAATAACAATAAAAGCCACACACATAATATTTTATACTTATCAGGTGTGTTATTCCAATTTTAAATTGAGAATGAGACTGTAATAATAAAACCTGCATGTGTCCAGCATGTCACAGATCTCAAGGACCTTCTCAATTATTTTATTCTTACGACAACTCACGAGGTGTATAAGGTGTTAGCCCCATTAGGCAGAAGAAGCTGAGTTTTACACGGAGGGAGATAACTTCTGTGGCAACACCGACAACAACTGGATAAGTGTCAACTTGGACTTGAGTCAGCTGATTCTGGGTCAGTGCTCCTTCTGCTACACCAAATGCTTTCCATAATGAATTAAACTGTGTATTTTGTATATATAGATGTGTAGGAGAAAGTACTTGAGATGCTATATGATTTTGAGAAGGAAGAAGTGGGTTTGTACTTCTTTACCTGTGCACACCTAGGGCAGCCACTTAACTAGTTTGTGCCTCAGTTTCTCACTGGAAAAATGAGCGTAATGGTAACACTTGATTTAACTACTCCCTACTCCCAGGGTATCAGGGAAATGAAGCTTAAAAATGAAGATTGTTGTCTTATTATGCAAATATCGTGTTATATATTACTATGCATTTTCATCCATTGATCCTTTGGAAGAGCTATAAGATTCGCTTAAATTTGCTATGAAGATGCAGCAGCTCATACTGGTTTGGCAGATGTATGGAAAAAGTTGTTAAAATTCATAATTTGTCATCCTTGGTAATGTGTGTCTCTGTTCCATAAGCTCAGTGGGTTGAAGTGAGGGCTGTGAAGAGACTGGGGTATTTTGCTCTCTCCCCAGCACGTATGGCTGGCTATGAGACATTCTAACGGCCACAGGTGGCATCATGTTCCCCAGGCAGCTATTTTAAAAAGTGTCGCCCTCATAACTAGTAGAGCCAGATGAGTTTCTCTTCCTGCTTTAGAATAGGTAGCAAAGCTTTCATCTTGCCTTTGAGAGGCAGCACAGTATAGCCGTTGAGAGGGCAAGCTCTAGGACCCAGCTGTGTGTGTCTGAACCCTGATCTACCCACATTTCTTAACCTCGCTTTGCCTCAATTTCCTTATCTGTAAAATGGAGATGACAACAGGAGATTAGTTTCCTATTTGTACCACAACAAATTACACAAACTTAGCAGTTTAAAGCAACACTCATTTATTATCTCCTAGTTCTGAGCATGGTGTGGCTTGGAGTCTCACAGGCCTGAAATCAAGGGGTTGGAAGGGATGTGCTCCTTTCTGGAAGCTCTGGGGATGAATCAGCTCCAAGTTCTTTCAGACTGTTGGTCGAATTCAGTTGAGCTTCTAGGCCTGAGGTCCCTGTTTCCTTGCTGGCAGTCAGCAGCAGCCTATCTCATCTCCTTAAGGCCACTCGCCTGACTTGTCATGTCGCCCCCTCCGTACTCAACTAAGCGATGATGTTTCAAATCCTCTCACATTTGGAATCTCTGACTTTTTCTTTTGTCGCATCTCTTCCGACTCCAGCTAGAGAAAACTTATCTGCTTATGGCCTCATGTGATTAGATTGGGCCCACCTGGATAATCCCTCTCCCTATCTTAAGATCTGTAACCTTAATTACACCTGCAAAGTCCCTTCTGCCATGTACCATATCATAATCACAAATTCTGAAGACTAGGACATCTTTGAAGCAGGGCTGGGGGGGAGGTATTCTGCCTCATAGAGGAATTGTGAGAGTTAAATGAGTTTTGTTTTTGTTTTTTTTTTAAAGATTGGCACCTGAGCTAACAACTGTTACCAATCTTTTTTTTTTAATTGCTTTTTTCTCCCCAAATCTCCCCTGTACATAGTTGTATATTTTAGTTGTGGGTCCTTCTAGTTGTGGCATGTGGGATGCCGTCTCAACTTGGCCTGATGGGCAGTGCCATGTCCACGCCCAGGATCCGAACCAGTGAAACCCTGGGCCAATGAAACGGAGCATGCGAATTTAACCACTTGGCCATGGGGCCAGCCCCCTAAATGAGTTTGTTTTTGAATATCATATAAACACTTGGATTTTTATCTATTTCATGTGTTTCAATTCATTACATTTTCCTTTTTCTTTTTTTTTGAGGAAGATTAGCCCTGTGCTAACATCTGCTGCCAATCCTCCTCTTTCTGCTGAGAAAGATTGGCCCTGAGCTAACGTCCGTGCCCATCTTCTACTGCTTTATATGTGGGATGGCTGCCACAGCATGGCTTGATAAGCGGTGTGTAGGTCCACGCCTGGGATCTGAACTCTAGAACCCTGGGCCGCCGAAGCAGAGGGGGTGAACTTAACTGCTACACCACCGGGCTGGCCACAGTCATCCTTTTTGATGCTCAAATTATTCCATCTTTGATCAGTGGAAGACAGTTCAAGTTGCCTCTTGTCACCTTTTAACATGATTTCACTAGCCTTTTCTGGCAGGCTAAGATGCCCAGCCCATATCCTGCCCCGAATCTGAAATCAGCTATTTCTACAAGGAATGCTAGTTCCTTTCCATGGGAAATTGTTTGTAAAGACCACAGTCTGGGCACGAGGGTAGAATCCCTCTTAAAATAGATTTGTAGTACTCCTGTATGTTTGGACAGTAACTTCATTCCTCATGGCATCTCATTATTCCTGCTCTGTATAGTCCTCTGTTTCCACCTGGATATTCCACCTTCCCTCTCATAACAGCTAGTGCTCTGTGATTCCTCATTGCTCCTCCGACTAGACAGCACCGCTTTCTTACTCCTTCATCCTTCTCTTCTAAGCCAGACACCCTTGCTCAACTCTTGGTTTCTAAGACATCAAAGTGGGGAATACGTCCATAATGCTGAAGAATAGTGGTACTCTTTTTTTCAAAGACTATTTCTATTTTTCATTTCTTGAAAGGAGTTAACCTCCTGTTTGCTATCCAGGACTTTGGTAGACAAACTTAGTCTCTTTCTTAACCCAGAACAACAGTGCTTTGAAACACCATGGAAACAGCCAGCCCAGTCACCAGAGCAGGGAAGCTTTATAAAACCATCAATCCTCTCAGATGTATGTGTTTCCTGGAAAGCATGGATGTTTCCATGTTGAAATTTTTAGCTAGAGTTTCTGAATAACAAAAACGTCTTGAGGAATTAATTTATCTTAATCATTTTTAAGCCACATACCCATTTGAACACCTGATGAAAACTAAGGATCTATTCTCTAAAAAAATATACATACACACCAAAATTTATCAACAATTTTATGAGGACAATTTTCTGAGGACTTCCCAAGGCCTCAAACTATCTTGGAGAGTTTAAGTTGTTTGCACAACTGGGTCCTATTTGCACTGCGTTGTTGGAGGCAGCAGGATTTGGAGTGGGGCAGGGGTCTGGACAGGAAGGAACACAGCTGGCACCAGGATGCCAGTTTTAAAACTCTCCACTCAACATTATTCATTCTGTGTTTTAGAGTAATGCTATTTCTGGTGCCAGTCATGAACTATTTGTTACCATTTCAGGACACTATACATGTAGAAATTGGGAGTAAGCTTTTAAAAACTTGGGATAATTCTTGGAATATAGAAAGCACTCAAAAATGTTGGCTGGTTTTAGGTGAAGAGAAGATTGTCAAAGAGCCATCAAAGGTGGCCATCTTGGGGGGAGCATCAGGAACTAGAAAAAGCCCAGTAACATATCTTGGTTCTGGTGTGCTCACCAAGCCCTTCACAAATTCTTTCTGGTTTGATCTGCATTGAGGGCGCCTTAATGGATCATCTTACACTTTGCACTGCTGGACAAGTCAGAAAGTACCCAGAATAGTCCTCCGCTAAAGGCCTGGGATGCAGCACTGGATCATCCCATTCATCAGAGCTTTTACTTCTCACAAGAACTTGTGAGGCAGCCCCCATGATACAAATGCTCAGAGAGGCTAAGTGATGACAGTAATAATAACATTAGCAGTAGCTGGTATTTCTGGAGATCTTACTATGTTTAGTCCTCAAGCTAGTACTCTGTATATAGAAACTCATGTAATCCTTACATCAACTCTAATGATGTAGATATTGGTACCCCAATTTTACAGACAAGGGGACTGGGGTGCAGAGAAATTTAGTGACCTGCATGTGCTGGAGGTGACTCAGCTAGTAAGTGGCGGAATTGGGATCGGGACATGGATTTATCTGCTGCAAAGCCCATGCTGTCAGTACTATGCTATACTATATAAAGTACGATGATATCCTTCATAAAATCAACAACTATTTTATGCAGAGGCCCTTGTCCATCTTGCCAGGAGGTTTTTGTAAATGTCGGGATGCTTTGCTTTTGCATTTAATTTATCTAAATCTTTATAACTTGAAATCCACAGAACATTTTTACATTCTGTACTCACACTGGGGAATCTCAGTAAAGAAGAGGATGTTTATTCGTCACCGGATAGAGTAGCTCTGAGGCACAAGAATCCTATGAGAGTTGGGAGAACAGGACAAAACTGAGGATGAAGGCAAGGTTTTCATGTCAACACAGAGATCCCTGAGGCTCTGATTTATTTGACATTTGTGAAGTAAAATTAGACATGTTGTTTATGGCTGATTTGAAGCCTGTGTCATACCACATTTTATGATTCCAAATGAACAAAGCAGAGAATAGTTCCCAGAGGAAAACTGAGCAGGTGTTTTTGGGCTATAGGACATCTATTTAGTTATACGGTGAAGGGTATCTGTTTGATGGTGAAATCATTAAGTGGCCTAGGGTCATGGGTTGGAGCATTTCTTATTGGTTTCTAAAAGAAATCTAGAATACTTTTTCTTCCCAAAACATCCTTTGGTAAAAATGTCTTTGACACTGAGGGCATTGACTAATTCAGAGAAATGCTCCTGGCCCTCTACCTGGATTGGCAGACGCTGGTGGGGTATTCAGGCCCAAACATAGCCCCATAGTCAGAGAGATGGTTTTCTGATGGTAATAACAATGGCAGGCAAGTTTATACTCTGGAAACTCTTAGGTCTCACATCTTGAGGGGTCATGGTCCTAGAGACCAGAGTGAGTTGGAAGCTTTTGACAAGAAAATCTCTTGATACCCTTTATTAACCTCCTTATCTTGGCCTTGCTAAGGGGAACCTTCAACTTCACCCCAATTCTCAAACTCTTTCGGAACTGCTCTGGAGACAAGTCTAACTATACATTAGTCTGAAGGAAAATCAACAAAAGCGGGACTCGAACAATGAGTACATTCAAAGTCTTGTAATATATGCTTCCATATTAATTTTCAAAAAGTGGGTGTGTATCAGTCATCTGGTTTTAAAACTCTGAATTGCTGTGACCTCAGGGATCTTTTACAGCTCCTAGCACATGGTATGAACTCAAGAAATATTTATTAAATAAATGCTGTTAAATGATTTCTCATCTGGTCCTAATGAAATCTGAAAATAAAAGTTTCATTGATAATTTTTTTCGGTTAACACAAATCAGTTGTGTGCTTTGAGGATCCAGTGTTCCTGCCACATAGGCCCTGTTGAATATGTAGTATCTACTATTCATTTCCCCATTTTGAAAATATTTAATGTGTATCTATAACATTCTGGGCACACTGAATTACCATTTAATTCAACTGTTATTAAAACCCTAGAGAAAAGTATGGAAATGAATACAGTTCCATGCTTTATTTGTATTTTATTCAAATATGTCTTATGTTTTTAAGTGGTGCTAAAAAGTTGAGGATGGATATGCCAAGACACGGCTAATTTAAAAAGCCTAATTTAAATTCCAATTTAAAGTGAATGAGTACTAAAGTCTTAGCAATTCTGCAAGTGGGTTGTTTTGTATTAGTCTTTGGGGTTGCTTTTAGATTGCGTGATTCTCATAGGATCTCAACCCTGGGGGCCTTTCCAGTTGTCTGTCTTTTAGTCTTGAAAATACTCTGAAGCAGTATGGATTTCGGTAGGGTGACCATATAATTTATTGTCCTAACTGGGGCAATTTGGGGAGTGAATGGGATACTATTAATAATTATACCAGTGCAATAGGTGAAAATGGGATTCTCTCAGGCAAATGGGATCGTATGGGCCTTCTAGGAAATGACATGGGTTGAAGGATCGGGAGTTGTCACACACTGCCTGCCTGATCATACACACGTTACTTCCCCTTTCTGGATTTCAGTTTATTTGAATAAAAAGCAAAAGGGGTGTACTAAAACAAACCCTATTGTTTCCTTAAAATTTCGCCATTCTATGATTACAAACAGACTCAGAGGGAAGAGTCTCATATTTTTCGAACAGCTTCAAACTAAGAGGCAGCTGGGCAGATAAGCACATGAAATACCCTCTTTCCCCTTTTTAAAACAATATAGTTACAAAAGCTTACATCATATTTTAAATAAATCACACTTGCTTACTTCAGGGTTGGCAAAAATTTCATCTTCACTACCTCAACCATTGTGTTGAGAAGGATTCTGAGGATACATCTGGGCTCAGCCAAGGAAAAGGACCTTGATCAATTAGTGATGGCTTCTGGTCATGGGAATAGAAGATAGAAGCAGGGAGGATGGGAGGGGCTACAGGATGTGTGTGTGTGCCAGTCCTCTGCCATAACTGGCCTAAGATCTCTGGTGCTAAAATATAAAATAAAAAAATCTTCTCATATTTAGGGTAAATCTGCCTCATATTCATATCTAACACTGTGTTAGTCTTGCCCAGAGATTTTCTGCTCTTCCTTGCTCTCAATGTCTTTCATAAGCACTCAAGTAGCAGAGGGTAAGCAATGGTCTTCAACCCTGGCTGCATGTCAGAATCATGTAGGTTTTCTGTGAGTGGGGCCTGTGTCGCAGTGGTTTTAACACTCTCCCAAAGCCCCCACAACTAGGGGATTCTACTGTGCAGCCAGGATAAAGAAGCTCTGGCATGGAGGCTGGATGGGAGTCAAGGCACCTAGATCTCAGTCCTTGTCCTTTATGAAGGCTGGGTGACCTTGGATACATTACTTAGCTTATCTTCATTTGTGAAATGAATTTGGACTCAGGTATTTTCTAGCTCTAACTTTCTGTGACTAAGAAATGAGGAGGCGAAGAATATCACGGTGTGTTAACTCAGACAATATAGATATCCTCCTCTTTGTAAATTCAAGGAAATCTGACTTTGTTGTCAAAGAGATAAATCTGCAGTAAATGATCAGGAAACAAATACATCTCACTCTTCCCTGCAAGAACAATCACAATTTCTTAAAAGAGGCGGCTGAGTTATACAAGAGTTGAGAGAAGCCTTTTGCTAGCTTGTTCTCTCAACTGATCTTTTCTAAACACTACAAATCCAGGGACATAATTTACTACTTCCAATAAATATTTTAGTTGCTTGCATCTCTGACTTTAGCAGACGTTTTCACATTCCCCACTATTTAGTAATGTGATGTCTTACCTGAGTGACAGCAACATTTGTTCCATCGGTGACTTCCACACTCATGTTATAGACGGACCTCTGCTCCGCATCCAAAGGTTTTGCAATGACAATAGTCCCAACACCCTTCTCTGCGTCAAAAGAGCTGTCAAAATTCCCCCCTGACGATTTCACAAAAACAACATGAAGTTAGCATATCTGAGAAGTTATTACATGTATTGAAGCATATAGCTTTAAAGGGAGCTCTTACACAGAAATATTTTTTGACAGGCATCCCTATGGCTCAATTTTGTACATTGTAAATGGGACCTCTTTATTTTTAATTTAATTCACATTTTAAAACAGCCTCTACAACGCATAACAAATGTCACAAAAAAGGAATGTATTGCAACGAAAATCTTCAGCACTAACGTTAGATTACTGAAGCATAAACTGATTCCATAAAATATTTAGAAAGCTGAAGGCCCTCCAACCCCTTGTGACTTCTGTGCTAGGAATCTGTAGACCCTTTTGCTTTTCCAAAGTAGGTTAAATTTGAAGTAAATAAATAATCCAATTATTATTAACAAAAATGAGTATACACTCCTAAATCTATTCCTGGATTGATGGTAAACATTTGGTTGGTAGAGTTCATATTCCCTCAATTAGATGTCAGAAATAAAACTGCCAATACTAGAAAATTGAAAAAAAGAAAAAAACCCTGAATTTCATATTAAAAATTCTACATCTGCAAATTGGGATATATATAGAGAGAAATATTTTCTTTTGCTATCTTGACAGTGTGAATTATTTTTCTCCCCCAAAAGTAGAGAGTTTATGGGAGATTTACAAAATAAAATCTGAACAGAAGTAGAGGAAAATATCAGCTTACGTAACATCAGCTTATAAAACAATTAATATAAAAGTTCAGAAAACTCTACTTTTCCCCCTGAGACCAGGTATGATCCACGATGGTGAATAATGTGCTTAAGACAACACAGGCCTTGTTGAAATTACTATAGATGTTTCCATCTTTGTGAACCAAAGTGTGGTTTCTGATCCTTCCCAAAATGAAAGATTCTTTTAAGAGGGAGGGAAGACAGTGGTATAAAAGCTGGAATGATTTTAATTAAACATCAGTATACGTCCACAAGCTCTATTTATTTTAGTCTGAAATTCATGATGTCAACTAATTTTATTCTTGGACAGTAATTTTATTTAACTATGGAACACAGGGCAATGCAATTATTTAATTTCATATTTTAGAAAAGAAATCTTGGCTTCTCTTACATTCAATGTTTTTTTGCATTTTATTTTTCTGCTCAATCAGCAATACTATATACAATTTCTATGATATTACAATTATAAATGGGCAGATGAGTTAAAGCAGAGGAGAGTTTTACTTAAATTACTAGAATTTGATGTACAGTGACACAAAATAAATAATATGGTTTACTTAAAAAAAAAACCTGGTCATATATATTTCAAATACTTATTGCTTGCAGCTGTCATAAACACTTAAGATAATTTAATTGCTGGAGAGAACATAATTGCCCTTGACATTTAATTAAAGTTATGGAGGTATGGGGTACCAGAGAATTGCTTGGAGATGATATATTTTTCAAAAATTTCATCTAAAAAGAGACTCATCTTCCAATTAATATCTTTAATTGATTTACTGAGGAGTGCTAAATGTTCACTCCAAAAAAAGTCTTTTGAAGAAGAGGATAAGGAGAAAAGGGAGGAAATCTGGGCTGACAGGGAACAAGCCTTAGGTCACCGTGTCTCTTTCAAAGGGAATGTTTCATGTTAATAACCACATAAAATAAAATGTAGGGCTGATTCAAGTGCTTGAAGACCCGTCCTAATGAGCAAGGAAAAATTACTTGGTATCAAGGGCTACATTCTGAAAAAACTGCCATGGAAACTTTCAAAGAAAGAACATGAAATCACCTAAGACCTGTGTAGAAGGAAAGACAAGAATGCAACTTCTCAAGTCGTATCTGGCGGCTACTAAATCATATTTTAAATCACACTTAAACTCCTCTTTAGAATGTGTTCCTAACCAAGATGTTTACTTTCTTAAATCTGAGGACTGTCATTTTTTTGGTGGGGGTGGAAGGAGGGGAAGGACTCATCCTTCATGGTCAATTATTTTAGCGGGTGAAAATTTGCAGGTCAAGGCAAAATAGAAATTATGCAAATTATAAAACTTTGGTTGTTCCAGTTTAAAGATGAACAAAAACGAAATTTGGAGAACATGCAAGCAAAGATTTCTGGTTTTAGTTACTATTTCAATATTGCCATCTTATACACTCTCCCTCACTCCCTGAGACTCCCATTTTCCTCGGGGCCCTATGCAGAAATACATAATCATTTCATGTGCTTAGTGGCATAACATTTACATATTTTACATATGGCATATAGATTGTGTGCTTTCTTATTAGTCATTTTTCATATCAAAAAACATTTTTGGCTACTGTTGTTATAATTTTTTGTGGTTCTCTCTTCCTACATGTGTGTGTGTATCTCCCTCATTCATTTTTACTGTTTCAAATATTCCAGACCAGGAACTTCTAAAATAGATAGACAAACAGAATGCAGATCAAGGAGTGCTTGGGAGAGCCTGTGAAGTGTCTCTCAGTCCATCGGTGTGGCTAGCAGCCTTGGATACTCACTTCGAGGGCATTTGGTCCTAGTTAAACCAATATTTCATGTAAAACAAGGTTTCCAGAATCTTCCCTGAGTTTTAAAATGAATTTCTGACAAGGGACACAGAATCTAGACCAGCAGTTCACCATCAACCCTCTCACAATTTAATAACCTACCACTTAAGCATCCCATTTCATAAACGACTCCATATCTCTCCCCCAGGGCTCATTTTTCAGGCTCCTTTTTAGCCTGAAAGGTGATTTCATTTCATAGGAAACCATGTCCAATTCATCTGGGGTGAGAATATCAAATGGAAGGAGTCCATTTTCCCTAGCAGCATTCCGTTTAAACAAGATGTGCTTCCTCAGAGCCAGTAACACAACATGCAAAGCCAGAGTATGTTGGTGCAGCAGCATTAGGCTAAACAGAAGGTGGGGAGGATGGAGGACACCGCCGAGCTGGGCTGAGTTTCAACAAAGTGGGAAATTAGAAAAGTCACAGCCTGAGCGTTGCTGCAGGGGTGTGCGGCAGAGATGGTTAAAAGCGAGGTTGTGAACAGCCCACATAACAGATAATTCATGTCAGGGACATTTCTCTGTGACCTTTTTCGGTCAAGCCCAGTGTGATAGTGTAAACACAGAGAAGAGGGGGTTGGATTTCTATTGGGTCCTAAAGTTAAACATAGCATGTTGGAATGTCCTAAAAAGTTTTAAAAATGGGACAAGAATGAAAATACTTTGCGCCAGCAGCTACTGCTGGAATGTACTGGGCAACAGAGTGTTGGGTCATGGTTTAGTCAAGTTTTTCTTTAAAGGGGGTACAAAAGCAACACCATCTCTCCATGAAGAGATCCAATGGTGAGTATTAGAAAGCTTCCTCTTTCGAGAAGCTTCCAGGCCCCTCCCCTAGCATATGATTCCATTTCACTCTATGTGTAATTATGTAAATCCAACTAAAATCTAGTAGTAACCAATGGGGGAAGTGTTCTGTGAGAAGCTTCCAAAACACTGAGCTGATGGATCTCAATGAATTAAGGGAGTCGTTCGCAAGCTATTCATTCACGTTCAGTATGCATATGTAACTTAAGGAAAAATGCTAAATACCACTTACGGTTTGATTATGAATAAATTTCTGCCTTGGAATGAAGCAAGCAGAGTACAGGGCTGAAGAGGATATTAACATGGAAGGCAGGAGACGTGGGATGGAGCTCAGGAAACAGTGTCAGGAAGGAAAATACCTTCCAGAATCTGGTTTAAAATTCATTTTCTTAAAACAATTACTATACAAAGTGTTGTTTAGGCTTTTTATTATTTTTCTAAAGTCTCTTCAGATGTGCTCCTATGGAGTGTATCATTGCCATGGAGAAAAGAGAGGCCTGTTTGGAACCAAATTAGGAATGAAGTGCAATAGGAGAAATGAAGTGTTTGATGTCAAATGAATGACTTGAGCAACAGGCACTCTGATGGAAGAATAGCTGTATTAGAAATGGTACACAGGCATGGCCTCTCTCAGGAGGGAGGGGTGAGAGTTTTGTGATAAAGAAATATGGCCACTTGGTTAGAGAAGACCCAGAGATGTCCAAGCTCTAGTGAGAGAACAGGGCTGCTGCTGGTGCTATCAAAGACTTTAACTTGCCTACTTGATCTAACCTTAATAGGGACGGCTCCGTTGAGGACCAGATTCAAGAAGGACAGGTGTAAGCTTATGAGACAAAAACAGTCAAGAACCCAACGTCTGCAAGAACCTATGACAAACTAAGGGCCAAGGTAGTCTTTACGTACCCGCAACACAGAAAGCTATTTCAGCTGAAGTTGGACCTATGTGCCACCTCGCACCACCAGAGAATTATTTTCAAACAACAGCCTTTCTCTTCTCCATATGTTGGGTGAGGCAAATAAACAAAGATATTTTAAGTGCTTACCATCTACAAGGAAAGCCATTTTTCTAGTCTAAGTCAGGTGAAGAGCTAGAAAATTGGGTAGCAGGATCCCCCATCAAACTGTGCATAAAGAGGAATTGTTTGACGTGTATAATAATGGTGGTCTTTACAATACAAATATTTGCTATTGGGATAAAGATAGGGGAACTGAACTTCGAACCAGATTGTGTGCACATTAGAGAGTATGTAAATCAAGGAGCTGCTGGGTTGAAACCGTAGTCTCCTGAGAAGTGGGAAGATACGTGGGAAAACCACAAAGAATTATGGGTTATTTTTGTTCCCTTCATTTTCTTTCCCTTTTAACACAGTGAAGGAACATGCTGTATGTTGGGCTGCTTAAACACAGAACAGCTGAACTTTATTGTGTTCGTTTTAATTACAGCTTCCTTAACTTGGTTAAAAATAAGGCTTCTGTTTCTGGAAGCTGAGGAGAGTCTAGCTACGTAACATTGTAAGCAGTGGTCTCTTTGGAGGCACAAGAAAGTGATGGGTAGGTCCTTGGTTTAGGGGTCCAGACTGAGTAACAAAATCTTGCTCACCACATAGTTTTTGAGAGTTCATATTATGGTGGGATGAAAAGAAATGCAGTTAAACAAGAATTAGGTAGATCTGGAAATATGGAAATGAAGAGACTAGACTCTCTGCTTACTCAGCGAGAATTTATTGTTACAGCACTTGTAAGCTGAAGGTGCTAGGACAGGATGTTGTATGCTCTGTAACCCTGAGTGTCTGTATAGGTTTCTGAATGCACTGAGTCTATAATGGAACCAAACCCTGACTCTCCGTGGAAGAGTCATAAGAGTATTTACCTAGGCAAGACCTACACTTAAACCTGAGGCCTCACTTCAGATCCATGACGACATTACCTACCTCGTGTCTATCCTCAGCATTCAGCTAGAGTACACTGCTAAGCTGCTTAAGCATTGGGAAGCATTATTCTTCCTCTTTTCCCTCTTTGTTAGCTTGGCCAGGGAAGATGCTTAGGTAAGGAGGAAGGGAAGAGAGAGAAGAGGGTTTTGATGGCCAAGGATAAACAAGCAAGAAATCATGAAAGTGAGAATGAAACATCTGAATATGATAAAGAAAACAATAGGTTTTTTTTGTTAGATGAGGAAGAGGATCTCAGACTACATTTGGCAACTGCTCCACCCTTTGAAACCCACAGGATCTTGAGTCACATCACTGGTATTTGCTTCAGCCTTTCCCCCACTCCAAGGCTTCTCTTAAGCTGACAATTTTTATTTTATTTTGGTGAGGAAGATTGGTGCTGTTGCCCGTCTTCCTCTGCTTTGTATCTGGGATGCCTCCACAGCATGGCTGATGAACAAAGCAGGTCTGTGCCCGGTATCTGAACCCATGAACCTGGGTCGCCAAAGTGAAGTGTGCTGAACTTTAACCACTCAGACACGGGGCCAGCCCCAACAATAGGTTTTTAGAGAAAGGGAAAGATGTCGTCAGCAGATTGGAAAAAAAAAATGACTTTGTTAGATCAGAAAGGATTTTCAAAAGGGGCTTTTGATAGAAGGGGGACCATAACGATACTGAAAACAACCAGCACCTGGGAAAAAGATTTTACTTTCATGGTGAAATAAACAGTTGGCATTTCAAGATGTTGTTGGCTGGATGTTCTGTTTGGGCATCTGGTTCAGTAAGCTGGATTTGTAGGAGAAGCTCAGCAAGATGTTGCCAGATCTACAGTGAAATTTCTGAGATGAAGCATCACAGACCAGAGGGACAACCCTGTAGGTCTTCATTAAGAGAACTACTTGGTGCATTAAAACCGAGAAGGTTCTATAGGAAGAGTATAGCATTTAGAAACAAAGACGGAAAAGCATGAAGCTATGTTTTTGATAATGATTCCTGGATATACATTTGGAGCAGCCTAAAGACACTCCTTCCAGGGAGGGCTCTCATCTGTAAACTGCCCCTCTCTCCTTGGACTAGGTCTCATTTTGTCAAAGATGCTATGGTTGCTATGGCTGGGAATATGACGGAAGGTCACACTGACTCTTTGGTCTCAGGAGGCATCAATAGGATTAAGGCATTGGCTGCCTGGGGCAACCTCCAGTGGTCACCATTGTTTATTCCACTCACCCAGGGTAGAGAGCAACAGAAGCACTGGCAGGAGGAAGGGATGAGGAGACATGGGCCTTGACCTTAAGGGTTAAGAATGGAAATAGGATTAACACAAATGAAAATATACAACAGCACTGATAATGCTGACATGAAAAACATGTAAGTAAGTTTACATGCAGCACTACCAGGCATGCCTACCTACACACAATCATACACACACACGTGCAGGAATGCCGAGGAATTGCAAAACTGACTTGGATAACTGGGGTCAGACGTCTGGTCAGAGTGAGCATCAGAGAAAGCTGTGCTTGTAGGATTTTTGAAGTGGGGTACAAGCAAGGGCATCCTGGGGTGGGTGGGGGTCATAGTGGGATGTGCTGCAGGTCAGGAGGTTACATGCATGGATCATGCAAGGCAGAGAAGAAGTGCTGTTGGGCTGTAGCGGTGCTTGCAAACTACAGTGTCAGGGAGGAGGGAGATAAACTGGTGGCTGATGGGAGGGTAACTCCTCCCACAGCTCAGGACAGCAGCCAGAGCCCTGTTGCCTATTGGGTTTCAAATGCACTCTCCTTTGAACTATTTAAAAGAAGTCACTAGTGCATATGCCCACGAAGACCTGGCACCAGGGACACGAGCTTAAACTGAGATGCATTTTCTATGACTCCGATTAACGGTGGTAGTGAAAGAATCAACAAAGGTGATAGCACAGACAACCGGATGATGCTTATGTCTGACCCTTTGTTTCATTGAGAAAGAAGAAGCTACATCAGATAATAGCTTAAAGAGCTGAAAATTCTGAGAAGATACAGAAGGAGAGCTATCTTTCACGGATCGGAAGAGGGTCTATTTCAAACGCATTAAGTGGAGATGAAGAAGGAGTTGAAAGCTTGGAATGAGGATGTCATGTACAGGAATGGTGTGATTAATGCCAATTAAGTAAAACAAAGACGTTCTACTGTCATTCCACAAAATGAAATAGGTAGAAAACAAGCCCTTTCTTTTTGAGAGTTCAGAGGACCCTCTACTGAGGTTTGATTAGGGGCCATGGGGTATTCTTTTTTGTGCCTCATTAAAACAGATGTGGAATGTTCTAAATGCTTTCCCCAGATCCAGCCATTCCAGGGAAGAGAGGCAGATTCCTGCCCATCCTATCCAGGCAGTGACATGTGGAAGGAAATGATTCCCCCAGACCAGCTCTCTGGATTCCCTGCCTCCCACGGAGAACCGTGGGAAGTCAGCTCCAGCTCAACCCAGTGTCAGATCCGGGGCTGGCACACACTCTCCCCTCTCTCCTCTTAGCAAAAGCCCGTTTTGTTTCCTGATCCTCACACTTATTTCCTCTCCACCGCCTCTCCCTGCCAGTTTGTTGAGGGCAGGAGGGCTGTTTTGTCCTCTCCTTTTGCAGCCTGGTGTGCTTGCTTGCTTGCTTTCAAGGAATTTAAAGGTTGGCTCCCAAGGTCTATCCTGCACGCTTCCATCTGCTTTCTCTATTCAGCTCGTGCGGGAAGCTCTCACTGGCTATATATCTGGGTTCGATTTCCTGCCCTTCATTTTGTGGACAGCAGCCAGGGGACTCTTGCTAGTGGGGCTTTTTGCCTCTGAATGGCACCACTGCTGCAAAACAGGGGTATATTTGAATTTATTTTTCAATTGGAAAAGGCCCAGTTAAAGAAACCAACCTACAAAAAGATAAAAACAAAACAGAAAGCCCACATACCTCAAAAGCAAAGAAAAAAACTAAATTAAAACAACCCCCCGCCCCCAAATCCGAACCCCATCACACCTCGAACAAAGGAGTCACTGGATACCAGTAAGGCGAGAGCTGTTAGAGGCATGTATGAAATCTGTGGGCTGCACTTCAGCCTGTCACAGGCAGTTATGAAAGATGTAATTTAATTTGCTTAAAAAAAAAAAAACCCGTAAAAGGCAGATTGGATAGCTGTATTTTAGCAAATGTGTTTGCACTAAGGGTACCTTCTGTTGAACAGTTCTGCCCACAAGCTGTCTGTAGAATACAGAACATCTCTCGAGCATGCTTGCCACCTTGAAGCAGGGCAGTCGGGAGCAGAAAAAAAAAGAACAGAATGCAGAAAAAAGGTGAAGAAAAAGAGAGAAATGAAGGACAGCAAGTCTAGTACCATCAATACATTTAGAAATGAGATTAGCCAAGTGTGACAATAGAATTTAAATGACACACAGAAAGACACTAAGATCGCGGTAAATAACATACTATGGAAAATCCAGCCAGAGAGCACTTTCTGCTCAGCTTAGCTACAGAGTCGGTACAAAAGCACAGGTCGATTATTCATTTTACTGGCTCTTTTGCATTCCAGCACTAGACATCTTTTAAGCTTAGCGCTAATCGTTAGTGTGGTTTTGGTGTTTTTTTGCTAGTTGCTCCAAACAGTCAATGATTACATTGCCCGATACTGCTCTGGAGGACTCAGACTTACCAACTATGTCAAACCACAGAGGAGTGTTAGCTGGCTGCACAGACACCACCCCCACAATCTCGGTGACTCTATCACTTTCCATGACTGTGAAGTTATAAAACGGCTCATCGAAGGTCAACGGTATAGGTGAAGGGGGTGGTTTCTTAATCCACTCAATGTGGAGGCGGGCTGTGGAGTATTTCTGTGGGCGCCCATTGTCCACCGCCTTTATCTACTCACACATGGAGAGAGCACAGAAAGATGTCTTAGAGCTTGAATCCTCGTGGAAGTTTAGATCTGTCACTCACATGTCGTTGGGCTGAGAGTCCATCCTCATCACAGTGTCAGCAAGAGGAAGAAGAGAGTGGAGATCTGGGAGCATGGGCTTGGGAATTGCAGGGAAACGACTTAGTCACGCAGGGGCCCCACACCACATTCGCCAGAAGGTGATTTGAACAACCGCCAACCTTACAGATGTGGAAAACTTGAAAAACAAATGTTGCAGTTACAATTTTTAGTGTTTTATGGTCATGAATGATAGTTACATGAGTAGGAATAGCCAATTTGACTCCTTATACCTCTGGTGGTGATGCTTGAAAGGGAATAAAGTGCATTGTAAATCCTTACTTAAGTGTGAATGATGTGTATGTGTGTGTGTGTGTGTGTGTGTGTGTGTGTGAGAGAGAGAGAGAGAGGTCGTGTTTTGCAGCTCCTGCCTTCTCCTTTATTCTGGAGAAGCACTCCATTCACACAGAATCACAGAGCGTGATGGGAGTAAGTGTGGGAAAGGCAGCAGCCTTGCTCTAACCACCCCAAAGGCCCTTCAGTTAGGCCAGGTCTGAAGGGGTGAGGAGAGCTCTCTTGGTGGAAGCATGGGCTCCTAGAGGCAGCAGGGTGGGGAGGAGAGTGCCAATGTCTCTTCTCTGTGGTCTGATATAAGGGCTGAGGAAAGCATGTCTCCTCACTCGGCTGAGCAGGGTGAACTGCTAGGGTGTCCTGTACCTAAATGGGGGGATCAAGTCCAACAAGCAGAAACAACAAGCAGAAACAAACAGGAGATAAATCAAAATTTAAAAAAAGGATTTTTAACTATTATATTAAAAATAACATTTATAGGTGCATGGCTAACAGTTAAAGCCTTTTTTTTTTTTTTTTAAAGATTTTATTTTTTCCTTTTTCTCCCCAAAGCCCCCGGGTACATAGTTGTGTATTCTTCGTTGTGGGTTCTTCTAGTTGTGGCATGTGGGACGCTGCCTCAGCGTGGTCTGATGAGCAGTGCCATGTCCGCGCCCAGGATTCGAACCAACGAAACACTGGGCCGCCTGCAGCGGAGCGCGCGAACTTAACCACTCAGCCACGGGGCCAGCCCCAACAGTTAAAGCCTTTTAAGACAGTGACAACTCATAGAACCCTAATGCTATGTGTTCATAGATGGTCACTTTGCCCCAGAAAATTCCTGTGAGATGAAGGACCCTTAAAGATAGATGTCTTAGGTTAGGTTTCCTAGGAGCAGAGCTTAAGATGGGGATTTGAGTACAAATGATTTCGGTTGGCGGGTGGGGTGGGGAAGTGTTCTCAAGAGAAAGGGAGTGAAGAAAGCAGGATAGATAGGGGAAGATGCTAAGCAAGGATGTGGTCTCAGCTGCAGTCTAACCTCAGCCTGATCCCATGGGGAGCTCTGAATTATTAATTGCACCACAGAATTGGATCTACCTGGAGGCAAGAGGGTTGGACTTCTGTAACTGGTGTCAGTCAGTCATTGGCTGTGAGCTGCTGGGTTGGACTGGGAGTGTGGAATCTCTTGGGCCAAGAAGTTCAGCCAAGGACAAGTCTCTGGAGAAGGGGGCAGCTACGAGCTTTTAGCAGTTGAGGGTTAGTGGCATCAGCCTGCTACAGGGGATCTGGTGGGGCACCAACAGTATCCACTATAATCCATCCAGTCCTCAAAGATTCCCATTGGTAAGTCTCTATAATAGCACAACTATAATAGCACATAATACATCAGAGTTTCTAATGGTAGAAATGGGGCTAGTTTTTTACTATCCTCCTTTCTCAGGCCACTGTTCTGGATATGTTACTGAGCAGGGAAAGGAACCCAAGTCCAGCCTATAGGAGTGAAGAGATAAATCAAGGGACTGAGACCATCATTTAAAATAATAAAAGACTGACTGTATACAACAGAGAATGCTGAAGACTAAGAGAAGGATGGCAGATGGCTCCAACTATTGACATTTGTTGGGAGCTCAAAAGTGCCCATCACTTGTAAGGATGACCAGTCCCCTTTCTGGCATAGGTGTTACATATCTAAAGTGGTTGGGGGTCGGGGGAGCACCATATACAACTCCCTTAGATATGGGGGTTTAAGTCTTTATTTGAAATGGTTCCCATGTTTATTTTCATTTTTAATTATATAACAATGAAAAATCAGTTACTTTTTACTTGAGATTGTTTTCTTTTTACAGAATAAACATAGCTGTGATTTGTGTCTCGCAATTTACACAGCTCAATTCATGTTCTATCCCATTGTCAAGAATTACAAGAGTTGTTTTCTTTGGGAAGTCTGGAGGACACATTAGTGATATGTTCAGTGTACATCTGTGCTCAGTACCTTGACAGGATTGAGGGCCACAGGAAGTGTGGTGAGTATGTGATGGAGCAGGCTGTGGACTGGGAATTGGGGAGTGTGCTGATAGGACGCAACCAAAGGAAACAGTCTCGTTATTTAAGAATATCATTGAAACAGAAAGCAGCCTTCCACAGCTCTATGGCTGCCCTTTTTACTCTAAAGATTTATGGCTCAAAGGAACATACACAAGAATAGCCCCATCCCCTGTTAATGTTACTGAAGTTCAGAAAAGTCTTACCGTTAGAATGTCATAACTCCCTGCTGTAAATTGCTTTCGGGAAGAAACCATGCCAGTTTTAGGGTCAATAAAGAACTTTCCATCATCATTTCCATCCACGATACTGTAGGAGATTTCTGCGTTGGGGCCCTCATCTCTATCAAACGCAAAAGCTCTGTAAATGGGTTCTCCCCTCTTCTTCCGGTCACGTTCCGGCAGCTTGATCTGGTAGACCTTCTCTGGGAACTGGGGCTTGTTGTCATTTTCATCCAGAACCTGAACCACCACCCAAATGGTTGACTGTTTTGGAGAGGAACCACCATCTGTCACGGTCACCTGAGTTTTGAAAGAGAAATCATTTTACAATGAAAAGGCAGAAAAACTTTCTCACCACTCCTCCCCCTGCCTGCTCCACAAAACGTCTATTTTGTGCCTTATGACATCTCAACTTTTCTAATTCCTGTAGTTCATGTCAAATGCATAATTTTTCATAGTCTATCCATCAAAGCAGGGGAATGCCCTAAATCCAGGAATGGAAATCATCGGTGAAAAGGTGGGAGGGAGGTAAGGCTCCTGTCGTGGTGTGGAATTGAGAGGGAGAAGAAATAGGACTGACTTTACAAAATGTGCCAGCTTTTATAGACTTATGGACCCAAAATATGCCCCCCATCAGACACAAAAAACAGTATAACCACTATTATATGTTAACCCATAGGTGTTTCTTCCAATCCCTGGGCAATGCTATCACCATGCAGATTCTTTCAGTACTAATTTTTTCTTTCTTTTCCATCTTCATGGAAAACTTGTGATTTTTACATTGTCACTGAACAAAAGGAAACTGTGATATACACTTCACAATTTTGATGGCTGGCTGTAAGTGTATTTGACAGTTCAAATACGTTTTTAAGTCACAGAGTAATTTTCTTTCCTCTCTGAGAAATGGGAGGGGTTTGGACACCCCCTCCCATATCTCTGAGATACTATTTTAATGTGTGTCTATGAAAACTGAGAGAGAGGAGAGAAATGAAGAGCGTGAATATAAAGAATTTGCATGGCAGATATAAAAAGTCTTTGAGTCTTAGTGTGAATATTCTTCTTGGTCAAAATGATGATCATCGCTATCATATTAATATTTAAAGTGCGGATGCCATGACAGTTCATAAAGCACTCCTCCATGTATGATCTCATTCACTTTCCAAAATGTGCTTTTTAGTAAGTGCAGCAGGTTTATTCATTCCTACTTTACAGATGAGAAGATGAAGGTTCAGAGGTCCATTGATACAAAGAGCTAAAGTCAGGCATTGAACTGTTGGTAATACTTAATATTCTGTTTACCCACAAAACCTGGAGGAACCTCTATTTAACCCTTAAATCATTACCTGGAATAAGACAGCTTATCACCTCAAAATATGTATTTGGAGGCTGGAAGGAACATAAAGATGCTTTCAGCATCAACAGGAGAAAACCAACAGTGAATTAAGGCACCTAGTCATCCAGTTTTTCACCCAATAAAGCAACCTGACAGGAATAACAGAAATAAAAGGCCAAAAATGTGGAAAATCAAATTAAAGGCTTTTTGCAAAATGGAACTGCAATCTAGTTTAGTTTCTGTTACAAGTTGCCTAGGAGGATGGCTTTAATTGAGTAAGATAAATTTTCATAGGAAGTGCTTGCTTTCTTTGAAAAATCAATCAAGTTTCCTTCCAAGGTTATTTTCCCAATTGGTTTGCTATGTTTCACAAAAGAAACACGTCAGGGCCAATATGTACCAAGGCTGGATTTTGACTCGAGCTAATTCCCGGATATGCTGAGTTCTGAAGAGTCACATTCTGCTGCTGCAGCCGAACTAAAATGTTACACTCCCAGGTGAGCTGTGTTGACCAAAACACATTGATTTCTTGGCCGCTCAACTCCTCTGTCTCTCTTTTCTGCTTGAACAGCCTCTTTCCAAATCCAGACAACTCTCATTGTCTTCATGCCCAAAATCACCTCCTCATTGCTTGTCAGTGAATGCCCGGCGGTGGGCTCCACGATGGAGCTCTGGTGCTGCTTCAGGGCCAAGTGGCTTCCAGAGAAGGGAAAGACCCTCTTGGCTGTGGTTCACCACTCATTCAAGAATCTTGCTGCTGTAAACACGCTTTCTTTTGGAGTAGACCTGGATTTACAAACCCACATCATGAGGTGTCTGCTTACAGGCAGGGAAGGGTGGCAGCTGCCCAGGCTCATGAAGCAAGTGTGCTATGGGGAACGAGGTCATCTATGTCACCACCTCACCTCAAGCACCCAGGTCTCTTGCTCACTCAGGCCACACAGACATCCTTCAGGTCCTTAAACACACTCTCTTGCATCTCAGGGCTTTTGTAACTGCTGTCCTCACTCCCTGGAGTGCTCACCCCACCCCTTTCCCTGGATCTTGCGTACACATTCTTCAGGTCCAGCTGAAATGTCATTTCCTCGGGGATGCCTTATCTGACCTCTCAGATCAAGTGCCATGTTCCACTTTATCACCCTCCTGAATTATATACTCTTAAATAACCCTGTACTTTTCTTTTGTGGCACTTACTATTGTGTAAATTAATTAAATACAGGATTCTCCACCTAGGCTGATACACTGCATAAGGATAACAACAGACTTTGCCTGTTTTGTTCACTGCTCTCACCCCTGCGTCAAATCACACAGATAGAACACGCTTATTTAGTGAATTAGACTCTAATTCACGGCCTACAATTGGACAATCTCTTTAGTCAAAGTATGACCTGGGAACCAGGTGAAGAAAGGGTTCCTGAGGATCTAGTTGACAACTAACATAGTCTGTCCAGTGTTTTTCAGTCAAAGAGAAACTATGTGCTCTGTTTTGCAGAAATTGATGTCCCTGTTTTGCAGATGTTGCTGTTTTACAGAGAAACTCACACATTTGCGGAAAGACTCCTGCAAATTGTTCCAGCACCAAATGGCCTGAAGTTACCTTAACTTATTAGCATCTTAAATTCTTCTCCTCTGGGAGGGTCCAAACAGATCATGCAATGTATGTAACAAAATGTTTACCTGCTATGCATGCACCCTAAAAAGAACACAGTTATTACAAATAAACATTAATTGTCTGCTCTCTTGTGGATAAATTCTCCACTGGCAGTGACCTCTGGAAAACACTGCTTTGGGAGATATTCCCAGTGTTCTCCATTGCTGTGCAAGCAATAAACCTCTTCTTCACTTACTTCTGCCTTTGCTGTGCTTTTTGGCTCCACACTCACCAAGAGACGAGCTCACAGTTTAGTTACAAAAGCAGTCTCAGCTTGTAAAACCTTTGTAGATCATTCAACGCCCTTTACAACGTCGCCCCCAACTGCTTTTCCTGCCTTTTTGCACATATCTCCTCCATCTCCTTACCCAGGGCTTCAACTACCACCTTGATGCTGATAATTCCCCAATGTGTACTCTTGTGCCTAAGCCTCATTCCCCATCTCCAAACCAACATGTTCAATTAATTACTAGGCATCTGCTCTCTGGATCTCTCACATGCACCTCAACACCTCAAAAGTCACAGACTGAAATCATTACCTTCAAGCCTCCTCCTTTTCCTCTTTTCGTGGTCACAATGAATGACATCTCCATCTACTCAGACACTGGTCTGCACCAGTATCCTGGGATCCATTTAGAGTCTCTGCTCTCTCTATCCACATCCAACCAAACTTGGAAGTCAGCAGGTATCTCTCATGTTCACTTCCTCTGAAACACTGCCCTAGGACAGGCCTCGTTGCTATCTTGCTTGCAACCTTGTCAGAGCAACCTCCTGGTCTCCCTGCTGCTAGCATTTGCCTTTGTGGTAAAGTCTTATTTCTTCCTTAAAAATCTGATCATGTCACTGACCTGCATAATGCCCTTCAGGGGCTCCTTGAGGACAAGGATCTGGGCTGGCCTTGATTATCACCATGCACTATCTGCCCTTTTTCTGCCCTCTATACCCAGTTACACCATGAACCTAGAGGTCCTGAGTATGCCATGTTAATACACCTCCACTTCATTGCACGGCTGTTTCTCTCCATGGAATGCCTTCTTTTGGGAATACACCTGACTCACTCTAGAAGCTTCAATTCAAATACTCCTTCTTCTGCAAAGCCATTTGTGCCTCCTGCAGATTGATGTAGGCTCCCTCAGCATGTTCCTACTCCACTGTGTGCATAGCTCCAGGACACTAATTATCATTCTGCATTTTTAAATGTCTCTTTGCTTGCTGGTCTCCACTCAGTCCTTCCAGACCATGGGCAACCTGAGGTCAGGGACTGTCTTTTATTCATTGCCATATTTTGGCACCTAGTATAGCTCTAACTGCCAGATAAATGTTTTTGAATGAAATTAACAGTGAATTTACCCAAAACTTTTCTCTTGATAATAAATGGAGAGAGCATTCAGACACTGAAGGGTCTCTGTTTCTTCATCTATAAGAAATGAAGAGATTGATAACATATGATTTCCCAAGTGTTTCTTGCTCTATGATCTTATGAATGAGGGTCAGGTAGAGGTGGACACAATTTTAACCATGCACTCCATGGTTCATACCCACCTTATATCATTGAGCACACTATCAATCTCATGATTACTAATAATGATTTCTAGCCATTTCCAAAACTGTGCTGGCCATTGTGGACACTTATTCACAATCAACTAAAACAATCTATTCATGTGTTTGGCTCCTTCAGTACATTGTGAGCTACTCAAAGGAAGGGACCTTATCTTTTTCATCTCTTTCCATTGAACCTAGTGTACTCTCAATAAATGTTTACTGAACTGAACTACATTGTTGCTAACCTCAAAGTCTTAATTTCCATTATTATTTCTCTAGACCCGTTCATGTTTCCAGCCGTGTTTGTACCTGGAATACTAATCATTGATGGTTCCAACAGATTCCCATATTTCATGCTGCCCTTGCCCTCAGCTCATCACATGGAACTGGCCTATATGGAAGGAGTAGCAGCCCCGGAGATCAAAGTAAAACTAACTGAGATAAATATATCATCTCTTCCTCTGCATCATTTTTCACTAATGATGCAAGGAATTAGACATTGTTTAAAAACTATCCACGTGTCCTCATGCTCTGCCACAACCTGACAAGAGAATACCAAGCCTCCTAACCTAGATTTTCTGCTCTCATTGTCAACCAATAATCAGTGGTTTGGCAATTAATCAAAAGCCTGAAAGGTTAATTTCATTAGGTGCTTACAGCACCTAACAAAAGGAACCACAAATAATTCAGTCCCACTGAAAGGACAGTATAGCCCATTTATATGCCCTTGTGGTCTGTGACTACCAGGCAGAGCCAGAGGCAATCAACATGGCCCAGTGGATTATGATGACACAATTACAAAGAGGAACATTTTTTAAAGACTATCCCTGGAAGATGCAAGAGTTTTATAGGAGCAAAAATGGATGGACATTGGGGCTGGCCCAGTGGCGCAGCGGTTAAGTGTGCACGTTCCACTTTGGCCGCCTGGGGTTTGCTGGTTCAGAGCCCAGGTGCGGACATAGCACCGCTCATCAAGCCATGCTGTGGCAGGCATCCCACATACAAAGTAGAGGAAGATGGGCATGGATGTTAGCTCAGGGCTAGTCTTCCTCAGAAAAAGAGGATTGGCAGATATTAGCTCAGGGCTGAGCTTCCTCAAAAAAAAAAAAAAAAAAAGGATGGACATTGAGAATTCTAGAGTTCTGGCAGCTGGTGGAAGGCCATACTTCTCACTCATTGAAATTGCCTGATGTATTTATTTTTGTTGTCTCTCTCCCTCCAGTAGAATATAAGTACTCTGCAAGCTGCCCGAGGGCTGAGACCTTGTGTCTCATCCACTGCCTTGTTGTCAGTGATTACACGAATGTCTGAGAATATACTGAACATTTCTAAGATGGAGTTCAATTCTGGAATTCTCCTCAACCATCAATTCATCATAAATGGGTATTTCCAGGCTAGTATATTTAAAGCTGTAAACATCTCTTCAGGGATTATGTATCTCCCTCCCTTGCTTTATATTTGTCCTTACCAATTTATCATTATCTTGATATACTATATATTTCATTCATATGCTTATTTCATGTCTGTCTCTATTAGAATATGAGCTTCATAAAGGATGAATTTCCATCTCTTTTGTTCACAGATGTACCTTAACATCTACAACAGGAGATGCAGTAAGCATTCAATAAGTATTTGTTAAGTGAATGAAATATTCATCCAATGCCTTTCAGTTATAAAACTCTTTTTGAGGAAATTTGGGAGAGAAACCAACCAACCAACAAAAAGACATGGATTCCTACTAAATTCACTGCTCCCCCATGCCCCAAATCGTCTATAATGTTCTGGACCTACAATCATCTGACCTCAGTTTAGATATTTTTCTTTTCTTTTTTTTTTTTTTTTGAGGAAGATTAGCCCTGAGCTAAAATCTGCCACCAATCCTCCTCTTTTTTGCTGAGGAAGACTGGCCCTGAGCTAACATCCATGCCCATCTTCCTCTACTTTATATGTGGGATGCCTGCCACAGCATAGCTTGACAAGCAGTATGTAGGCCTGCACCCAGGATCCGAACTGGTGAACCCTGGGTTGCCAAAGCAGAACATGCGAACTTAACTGCTGCGCCACTAGGCTGCCCCTAGATATTTTCAATAAGAAGAATTCAATGCCTTATGAAGCAGCCCATTTGTTTGATGAGTTCAGTTTTCACAAAGCTCTTCTTAATACTCAATCTGAGTCTACCCGGCTATGCATAGCATACACTGCCTGTAGCCCCCTATAGACTACTTTTACTCTTTGTAACTCTAAGGAAAAAATCAAATTCCTCTTCCACATTGTCCCAGTTATTCACTGCTGTATAATCCAAAACTAGGTGGCTTAAAATAACCACAATCTTTTATTGTGTCTCCTGGTTCCAGGGGTTGAATGGGCAATTCTTTCTTGTGGTCTCTTGTAAAATCACAGTCAGGGCCTGTCACCATGGGGCATGGCTGTTGGTTGATGGTGGCTGCCACTGTCTGGGACCTCAGCTGGGGCTGAGGCCAATGGCCCTAATACCTACAAGTGACCTCTTCATGTGGCCTGTGCTTCCTCACATCATGGTGGCAGGGTTCTAAGAGTAAAAGTCTGAAAGAACTGAAAGTGGCATGTGCCAGTTTCTTAAGGCCTGCCCCCAGAAATTGGCACAGCATCACTTGATCCATATTCTATTGGCCAACAGTCCCTGAGTCTAGATTCAAGGAGAAGGGTCATAAACCCCATCTCTAGGTGAGAGGATGGTTAAGTAATTTGGGGGGTTATATTTTAAAACTGACATACTCATAAAATCCTTAAGGATGTTTGAGAATCCTCACCCCAGATTGAAAAACTCTAATTCATATAATCATCTCTCATACATAATGGATTGCTATTCATTATACTGGTCACCTCTTTCAGAAGTTTTCCTACATACCAGCTTCCTTCTTAAAATATGAAGGACAAAACAACAGCATATCAAACTTACTCAGACCTATGCAAACTACCTCTGTTGTCCTAGAGACAATCTTATGCCTATTTATTTACTCCATGACTATGTGTATTTTGGGCGGCAGCTCTGTCACACAGCTCTGTGATATGCATGAATTAAATCACTTAGGTCTTTTTCCCATGAAAAGCAATAAACGATAAGTGTGTGGTTTCCTTTTGGAGGCCTAAGTGCAAGATTTTACATTTGTCTCTATTAAATTTCATCTTATTGGAGATCTTGGCTGCCCACTCTAGGCTGTAGAGATAATCATAATGATAACAGGTAATAGGTATCAAAAGCTTGCGATGCATCAAGGACTCACTGTGAGAGACACAGCCTATGATCCTTTAATTCCTTTAATTGTTAAAACAATCTCATGAGGTAGGTACTATTATTACACCTATCTGATAGATTAAAAAAACTGAATTTAAGAACTTGTTCAAGGTCACATACTCAAAAATGGCAGAGCCCTGTTTTAATCCTGGAAGTTTGGTTCTGAACAGGGATCATCAACTACAGCCCATGGGCCAAATCTGGCCACCTGTTTTTGTAAATACAGTTATGCGCTGCATCGTCTTTGTCAATGATGGACTGCTGTCAATGATGGACATCTTTGTCAATGATGTCAGTGATGGAAGGATATAGTGGTGGCCCCTTAAGATTAGTACCATATAACTTAGCTGTGTTGTAGGCTATACCATCTAGGATTGTGTAACTATTGTAGAAAGGAAGAAACCATTCTAGGTTCTTCTGGCTAGTCTAAGAAATAAGTTGACGTAAGACAGATTAACAGAAGAAAAAACAAACAAAAGTTTAATAACATTTATGCATGGGAGAAACCCAGGAAAACTGAGTAACCTGCCAAAATGGCTGAAGCCCTCACCTTAAATATCATCCTCAGTTAAAGACAAAAGAAGATGTTGGGGGTGGGGAGAGTCAGGAACTTAAAGGGAAGGAAGGCAATTCACAGGGAGGTGAAAAGGAGCAAACTTTCAGAAAACAAGTGTTTGTTTGGCCACACAGAAACAGAACAACACAGAAGGGGGCGCAACAAACAAACCTTTCTAGGTTCCTCTCTGTCTAACACCGAGTTCATGTTTTGCTATGGTGACAGCTCACTTCCTGGGACAGGTTTTTTAACGTGAATTCTTTTAGGCAGTTAAGGGGGAGGTAACAAGAAAAACTTTCTGAGTCTTTTGTTTCTTAAAAATAATCAGCCTAAAATAATCCTCATATTAAAGAGACAGACTTTGGGGTGGCAAATTTTGTTCCCCTTCAGTACACTCTACGATGTTCACACAACAATGAAATTGCCTAATGTTGCGTTTCTCAGAATGTATCCCTGTCGTTAAGTGACACATGACTGTAAAGTTTTATTGGGACACAGCCACATCCAATCATATTATCTACGAACATATTATCTATGGCTGCTTTCCTGCTCTAAAGGCATAGTTGAGTAGTTGAAGCAGAGATTGTATGGGTTGCAAAGCCTAAAATATTTATTATTTGGTCCTTTACAGAAAAAATTTGCTGACCTCTGGTCTAAACAATTATGTTCTGTGCCCTCTTTTGTTATATCATTTATTGCATACCTGCTTTGCTCAGTCCTCTGCATGATAATTTACAGGGTCACAATTTTTCACAAGAACTCTGTAGGCATTGCCATTTCTATTACATAGCTGGAGACAATGAGGCTCAAAAGCTAAGTAACTTTTGCAAGGCCACTCAACCAGCAAGTGACAAAATGCGGGTTTGTACCCAAGTCAGTTTGGCTTAACAGCTCATGCTCCTTTCCTTACCCTGTACAGCCTGTGTAGAAGCATCTGTTAACCATCTGTTTAAAATTCCCTCCCCAAGTGTGGCTTTGGATCAACATCAAGCTTGTCGCTATGCTCCCTGAATCAAGCTTTTCCCTCCTTTGATAACTGGGACCATCTTTGACTGTCTCCAGTCTTTTGGCACCTTCCTGTTCTCAGTGGCTTAAAAACTGCCACCAGGTCGTGGGTCTGCAATGACCCAGCTGCAACTTCTTTCAGCTCTCCAAAACTTGAGACCCAAACTTATTTAGTGCTGTTACACTTTCTCCTACTGTTTTGTTACACTTCTACATCTTCAGCTCCCCCTCATAAAAGTTGCTTTATCTTCTTTCTTCCTGATAATGGAGGTGGGAGGAGGGGCTGGGTGGTCCCAGTTTCTGTTCTCTCTTATTTATTAGGCACTTAGTGTTTCCTCTGTGCAGCCACTCTTCTAAGTGCTTAACAGATATTAACCTGTTTATTTGTCCTACATCAGTCCCAGGGAGAAGGTGGGATGATTATCCCCATACTACAGATTAGAAACAGGCACAGAAAGCTGAAGTTAAGTGGATTCAACCTGGTCTAGGGTCTGTGCCCCTAACTACCACCCCACATCGCCTCTCATCTAACACTTGCTCCAACTAGTGAATGTGGCCACGTTCTCCTTCCTCTGAACACAGTTCGAACATGCCTCAGCACCATAGTTTTAGCAAGGATGGCAAGTATATGGCATGTGGGCTGTGCTACTCCATTCTGCCAGCTGTACCCTGAGGCCACAGTAGACACCAACAGTTTACTCTTCACACTGCAGGTGGGATGTGGTCTCAGCCCATCCAAGATGGAGTTCTCCAGAGCTCTGTGCCAATCCATCTGCCAATGTCTAGGCTGAACATCCCTCGATCTAGATGTCACACCCCAAATACTAAGTATCTTTGCAGTCATACTTGGCTGTCGTGTACCTTCTCCCTATCCTGGCACTGCCCCTTCTTCTTCCCAAGTACTTTGTGCCCTTATTCTGAGTCTCCTGATTGCTATGAGCTAATTTTAGTCCCTGATACTCTTCTAAAGCAGAAGACAAAGCTCAAAAGAGATTTATTTTTCCTTCTGCCTCATTATCAAAAGTCTCAGGGCCCAACTAGTACATTTCACGCAAGGAAGAAATTTAAAGATAAAGCCATTTAAACTAAGGCAAAGCTTCCAACCACATGCAACAAGTAGGTTTCAGATATGCTACAGTATTGATCCTCCAATCCTTTTGGGTAGGTGAGTGTGACTTCACATAGCTGGACCCCAGGACTAGTCACCTCTGGCTTGGGTTAGCTTTTCTCTTTACCTAAAGGTATTATACAAATATTATCATCTTCTATGTGCACCTTAATGGGAAAAAGATTAGGAAGCCCTGTAATAAATTACTAATGATATAAGTACGTTACCCTTCTTTTGGATCTGATTGCATTTTTAAACAGTATGCCTAGAGAGGTCACTGGATCCAAAGGACACACTCTCTATGGGCAGGACTTTAGATACTATGACTGTTTAAAATTAATTCTGGTGAGGTTGCCTACCTATTTTCATTTTTTCTTACAAGACCAGTTGTTGGAAGCACAGCTTTCACCACTTATGTGTGCTTGGGTGTCTCCACTTTTAGTCACCTCATAGGTAGGCATACAAATGAAGGACCCACTGTTGAGTATTTTCTTACCCCTCTCATGTTCTCATATGTACCAAAGAACCCCAGAGTAAAAGGAAACTGCCTTCTTTACTTCTCTTATACTGAGGAAAGCACAGAGCCACTAGACATTAAGAGAACTCAAGAGTAAGTAGGAGGTTAGACATCATTCTGGTTCAACCTACTCATTTCACAGATGAGGAAACAGGTCTAGACAGATGAGCCTCTTAGCCCAACATCATATTATTAGCAATAACCTCAATCTTTCCAAGACATTGGTTCCACAATTCCAAGCTGCCCTTTGAGCTTCAAATGAGGCCTGTATTCATAAATTCTCATCTGTGTGATTTCAACATTGCAGAGGTTTTAATTTAGATACTTTTCAGAATGTTAAACTCTTAAAAAACAAAAAAAAGAAGAAATGTGTTTAGAGTAGATGTTATGTTTACTTTTTATCTTAAAAATGTTTAACAAATATTCAACACTTAATCCTCCCAAGATAACAGAGAGGTTGAAAACAGCTTCATCTCCTTCTCACGAGCAGAGAAACAGAGAAATGGCCTTCTCCAAGAATACTCAGTAGTTGATTCCAAGGCAGGGGCTGGAATTCAGATATGTCTACCTATGGGCTCAGACTACTGCATTGTTGGGAAGACAAGTGTTTCCTGCCATTTCTGGAAAGAAAACTATATGCAAACAGTAAATTAAAGGTTAGGTCTCTAAGGAGGAGCAACTCTTGAAGATAAACTTTCAGAAAGGTGAAATCATTGAACTAAAACTTACGTGCACTATCACCTATATTTTCCATGGAGGAAAAGAAATAAAAAACCATCCTTCAACCATCTGCCCTTGGTTTTATTACATGTGATTTCTCTTATTTGATCATAGCTTGCCATTAAAAAATCAAGTGGAGATGGTAGGTGTTCCGGTCATTTACCATCCTGCCTTCCCCATCCTGTGTTGATAACTATTAGGTCCAATTGATGGGGCATATTGTCTGGATGGTGGAATATTCATGTTACTGCTATTTCCAGTTTCAGTAAGTCAGATATTTCAGGAGACGTGTACCTAATAGGTTGAATAAATTAACAGTATGATTTATTTCATAAGGGAAAGACAACATCTGAAATAAGAAAAAGACAGAAATGAGAAATGCAAGAAAAGAATAGAAGGAAGGAAAGGAGAAAGGGTTGAGAGGAAGGAAAAGGAAAGGAGGAAGAAAAGACTAAAGTATGGAGTGAGGTAGGGAAGAAAAGAAAGTGAGGGAGGAAACAAGAAAAGCAGGAAGGTAGGTAACCTTTTGGGAAGAGGTGAATCTGGAAGGAATGGAGCAATTTTCTGAAGAGAATGGGGTGTATTACCTTCTGTACAGAGAAAGCCATTTACAAAGGGATGGAAACAAGAAAATTGTTTCACTACATGCTAGAATTGCCAATCTTTGGGGACAAGCTTAGAAAAATCTGAGGAGAGTTTGCTCTGAACTCTCTTTCAGAAAGTTTGCTTCTCCTAAAAGGTTGTTTTGAAAAGGCACAAACCAGAGGTGCTCCATGATCCATGGAACTGTGGAACCCAGATCTTAAGGATCACTAAATCACACCATTCATTTTTGCGATTTTTCTCTTTGCTCAAAGATGCCACATTACTGGGGAGCTGAGGACAAAATCTGTTCACAATCCACCCAGAGACCCCTTCTGAGCACCTCTGGTCTGTCTTTTGCAGGGTGTTGATTCCTACAAGTCTGTGAGCCACTCCAGGGCCTAGTACAGCACAAGTGCCTAGTTGGTCCTCCCTGAATATTTGCTGGTTGGATGCATATGAGAACCTTGCATTTCAGGACAATGAAGGCATCTTTTCTTTGCCATGTTTAGACCCAGCAACTGCTAAATGGTAGCTTTTTTAGAAAGATCCTTGACCAATCCACTTTGGCAGCGGCTGCAAAGATTACAGCTTTGTCCAAATCTCTTCTTTGCACTTCAGGAAATAAAGTATTTCCCAGCCTGACATCTCTTAACGCTTTCTTTCCCTGCAGAGAGGTATACATAAGCTACTAATCTCATCACATTTCTATTTCCTTCCAGCTCATCTGCTCATCATTTTCTATTCATAAAACTTGCTTGATTCTAATCTTCCCTATCAGCAGGAACTAAACACCTTCTCAAAGTTTCTTCAGAGTGATGGTGATTACCGCATATGTGCTAACTCCCCCTTTCAAACAGATGGCTCCAATCCATGTGCTCACATGTAGGCCATTAAGAAAGTTCTGCCATGAACCAAGATGTGACATCATATTAGCCCCAACACTAAATCCCTCTGCATTATTTTGCAATTCCCCTGACATCAAAGCCTTAGTCAATATACGATTCCACATTCTCTGTGAAACAGGATCCACTAAGTATGAATTACAATGGGAAGTGTGTATCAGTAGCTTTCCCCTATTTCACAGCCTTGGACCTCACACTTTATGCTACTTTTATCTGGCAGATTCTTATACCTTAGCTCGAATGATGATGCGATTTGGATTTAAGCACTAACTCCTTCACCAGGCACCAGATTTTTGGTCTTTCTTTCCTCAGTAACGACTTAATGCAAAAATAAGGACAATGTTCTAGTTGCTAGCTCAGGAAACACGACTTTTCTCCTCTCACTCAGCAGTTCAACATGGGTTTGCAGGGCATCTTAGCAGGTCATTTAACACCATGTCTACCTGAAAATATGAATTTTAAATCTATCAACTTGAAAAAATTAGGCCCATGTGTACATATGATAGCACATATGGACTAAGGTAGAAATCACGAACTGGTGGCCCAGAGATATACTTTATTTTGGCCCATACAGTATATTGTAAAAATGTCTGTAAATATTTAAAACTAGAGAGGTTTCACATAAAAATTCAAAATTCCCAGCTTCTCTTGAAAAGGCCACCATTCTTTATTGTGTTTCTAACAAGGCAGCCATGCCAGTTGTCATTCATCATCAATATTGTGCAGAAATTTTTCTTGGAATAGAGATATGTTTCTCACCATCTATATTCCTATCAAAAATGGTTATAAAAGATAGATGAAGAAGACTGCATATTCAGAGACAAATGGAAGAGAGCTTATTTCTTTTTGTAATTGAAGTACCTTCCCGTAAGTTTAATATGCAAACATTCAGTCTGCTTATATACTTCACTCATTTATGATGCTTGAGTGGGCTCTGCAGATATTTGAGTTTGTAACCCTTGGTTAAAGGTCTTGGCAAAAATCTCTCTGAATGATAGGATGCCTATTCTAATGTGAGATAGAGAGAAAACTGAAGCTCTTGGCAGAGACTGTTCAGAGCAGAAGAGTTGCACATTCATCATTCCTTCTCCAAGCATTATGATTTCAGATCCTATGGTTTTAGAAGAATTAAAAGAAGCTTAAAAAATAAAATAAGATGTCTTTAGCCATCTAATCATTTAAGCAAGAAATATGAGTTATCTTGAACACTTCTCTTGCTTTCCTCCCACATGTCACCAGTCATTAACTGGGGACGCTGCTAGCTGTGAATTAGAAATAGGTGGCCTTCTTCAGGATGGACGCAGCCCTGTGCCTGGATGGGCAGCTTGGTGACAAAGAGTGTGGACCAGATTCAGTGCCCTGTGACCTACTCGGCCAGGTGTCCCTGAGCAGGGCACAACCTGTAGAACTAATGACAGCCCTGACAAATCCTACCTCGGAAATGTCAGTTGTGTCTCTTGGTTCTTTCTTCTCTCATCTTGGAGTCAAGCAGTCATTATCTTCTGCCTAAAGTGTTGCACCCTTCAGATTTGATATTTCAAGGAACTTACCTTGGAAAGTGCTAAATTACAGGATAAAGTCCACACTCTTTAGTATTAGCCTATAAGATTCTTTAGTATTGATACAGCCTGTCCAATGGGCTATTCTCAGCCTCTAGTTTCTATCCAGTCTCTATCTAAAGTTTTAATCACACAATCAGATCACTTAATTCAACACAAACATACCAGTGCTTACCATGTTTTGATTACGAGTGTTTTAGATACTGGGTATACAGTGGTGAGCAAGATGGGCTCAGAGAGCTCATAGTCTATTTATTCTTCCAACATGGAGCATGTACTTCAATGCCCTTGCAGCTTTGATTGGGGTTCCCACTGCATGGAATCCCCTTTACTCCCATGTCCTTGTAGTTCTTACAAAATCCTCCAAGACCAGATGCAAATGTCTACTCCTTTAGGATCCTTTCCCATAGACCACGTTCAGGTAGAATTACTCCTTTTTATGATTCACTTGACTTTATTCATATACTAACACGTCACTGATCACATATCTCATTATTATGTTTGTCCTCTTTAACACCCTTGCATTGACCTAGCTTGTAAGCCCCCTGGGGGTGAAGACAATGCCACATCAACCACTGCACTGGCAGCATCCAGCATGATGTCCTGATACATAATGAATGCTAAACTAACGTCACCTCCTTCAGGTTTTCATAAGAAACATCAGGAATAAAAGGCCCTTCATTGGTGAAGGAATTATTTGTCCTGCTCTGTTTTCCTACTTCTAACAGCATGTTATTTTAATTTTGAGTCATAGCAAGGATCTTAGATTGCTAATAAATTAGAATAAATTAGGTAGATATCCTGTTGGTTAGAAACAAACATTATTCATTATCCCATTAACAGAGCTATTAAAAATTCTGTGTGTTCTTGTGTTCAGCACAGAACAGGTAGGGTTGTTCTTTACATATAATAAAATTAAAATCCCTGGGGAAACATGTCTCAGGATACAGCTACTAAAAGAGAAAAATGGTTCATCTTAGATAATTAAAGTATCTTAATTACTCTCACAAGACAAAAGGGAGTATATAAGTTTTAAATAAAGATCAATTCAGGAGACTTGAATAGATTCAGAAAGATAAATTCCAGGGTGAACATTAAGATCAATATGCAATATTTAGGAAGTATTTATCATGTATCTGTATTCAGCAAATTTATTAAATGTGTATTTATATTCATCTAGTTCTTGCCTTCCAGAAAAATGTAAGACATACCCTCAGTCCCAGATCTAAATTATGCTCCTCCTTTGAGTTCCTTCAGAATTTATGCTCATTTCTATCAACCATCTATAAGCCTGCATGAAAACTGTTTGCCTGCGAGTTCCTTGAGGGCAGGAAATGTGCTTTTCGTCTTTCCATTCTAAGTCCCTAGAACAGGGGGAATGAAAGCAATGCACGGAAAAGTAAACTGCCAAAGATATGAAAACTTAGACATGAAAAATATTAGCAATGAAATAATTCCTAACTGTATCCAGAAAGTGAAACCAATCACAAATATAAAATGTCAAACCTGTCCATCAAATGAAAAATTTGGAAATGTTAATATTGTAGTAAAGAATGTAGAAAAAAATCACATGGGTGCTCTAGTACCCCTTGTGTTATAAATTCTTGAAAATATGAATGATTGTTGCAAAATCAGGAATGCAACAGTTTTCTTTTTAAGCAATTACATGCTGTTTTTTTTAAACTCTTCTTCCAGAGATGCGGGGGGAAAAAGAGCCAAATTATCTTTTGACCATGGAATCAAATAGGTTCTGAAATCCAATAACTTAAGAGAATGAATAAGCACCTGATAACTTTTTTTTTTTTTTTTTTGCTGAGGAAGATTTTCCCTGAGCTAACACCTACGGCAGTCTTCCTCTATTTTGTATGTGGGTTGATGTCACAGCATGGCTGATGAGTGGTGTAGGTCCGTGCTTAGGATCTGAGCCCAGGCTGCCAAAGCAGAGTGCACTGAACTTAACCACTACACCATGGGGCTGGCCCGATAATTTTCTTTTTGAAAGCCTAAAACTTCCACTCTGTTCCCAGTCAACACTCGTCTGTTTAAACTCCATTTAAAGCCTCAAATGATTCTTCAGTTCACTTTTTCAACAGTGGAAATGCGGCTACAGAAGAACATTCTCATCATCATGCCCCAGGCGGCCCTCATCACCAGGCCCAAGTAACGTGAAAACCGTGGCTGCTGAACTTTCTGCCCATGTCGAAAGCAAAACAGATTAAGTGTGTTAAATCATAGAAGATAAAACGACTGAGAGTCACACTGCCTCAGGAATTAATTAAAAATGTATAACTCAGTTGTGCATCTGTAAACTCTAGAAAGTCTTCTTGCCTAGCCAAACATATTGAAAAGGTATTTGAAACAAAAGACCTCTAATAAGTACTCAGTTTCTCTGCTGGGTGGAAATATAATACAGTATTTTTCACAGATGATCCTTTACAGTCTTAAATTTTATTCTCAGTGTGTTACGATGACGGCCAGATATGACTTATTCACGCGGGCGAGTGGTCCCTGTGCTTAACAGACGTACCCTTCCCATTCATTTTGTGAACCAGGGCATGACATTGCCTGGACAATTCTACTTTCTCTACTTTCTCCCCAAACTTTCTTCTCAGAGCTCAGGCGCACAAGTACTTATGTGTGAAACCTTCTGAGATCCCTGGCGGGCAGCTGGAGAAAAGTGAGCAATGAATAATGAATGTCTCTTTGTAAGAATTCTACTTAGCGGGAAGCCGGAAAACTATTTTTACTCTATGGCAAAAGCACTTTGGGAGAAATATTCCCAAACCACATTTCAGAACGTGTGAGAGGTAGCGGAGATTGCCAAGCTTTTGGCAAGATTTAACACCACAGTGCACACTCTCGAAGGTTGAGTTATTTGCTCCAGTCATCCTGAAAAATCTCATTCCGGACTGAAACACGTAACTTTGTGAATGAGCATCTTTCTTTCCCTTCTGGTTTTGTCAAAGGAGTATGTCAGGGATTCCAATATCCAGCCAATGCAAGAAAAAATAATTCACTACGATATATGGAGATTTCTCAGGAAGCCTTGTAGTATGATAGAGAGGAACCAGTTTATGAAGCTCCCAAACCGAGTAGATTTTTAGTAGAATAAAAAACTCAGCAGAAAGCTTATGATAAAGATGATTCTTGAACAGACTTAAAGGCAATGGGGATATGTATTGGTCATAAAGAGTTATAGGTTTTCATGCTCCAATATATAGGTCCATTACCACAACATATAGGCTCACAGCCTTCCCTGGAAACCTCCAGAAATTATACACAGAAAAAGATCACATGAGGCATCAGGACACTGTGTCAGCAGCTGCTGATGGTTACCTGGCCGTGATGTATGGCTGTTATCCAGGTTCTGGTCCTTTTGGTTTTGAAATCTGTTGGTCAGGGGCCCAGAACACACCACTGCAATCCTAGGCAGGCTGAGTGTGAGCTAGCCTGCCCTCTCATACAGCTGCTTCCCTGACACACTCAGATCCTCAAGCCAGCTCAAGTCTCAGCACTCTTTCTCGATGCTTTTGTGTTTGGTGGGTCTACCACCAGGATGATTTATTATTGAAAACTACAGGATGACAGGGACCCTTCATGTTCTGGGTCCCTAACCCACTACAATAATAACACTGAGGCCACCTGATTCACACCACCCCTTCAGAGCACTTTCATATCTGTCATCTCATTTGATTCTCCTAACAAATTGACTAGGGAAGTTGGTCAAGCAATATTAATCTCATTTGATAGCAGATAGAAGACCAGCAAGGTCAAAAGCCTTGCCTAAAGTCACTCAGCTCGTGGGTGACTCACAAGACATAGCACTTTGTGAAATCTCGGCTGATGCTATGACATCCTCACAGACTCATGGAGCACCAGCTCAAATTCATGTACACTTTAGGAAAAATCAACTAAAAATGGGGAAGTATCATGTCTTCATATATGAAATTATTGTATTGTTTATATAAGAATACTTTGAATTCACTATTGTCAATCTGAAATATGTATTGTGTGTTCAATAACTACTTCTCGGATTCCTGCAATGTGAAAGCACTGCGGGGGAGAGAGAGGAAGATGAACAAAAACTCACCCCTATGTGAGTCTGCCATGGAGAAGAGACAACAGGCGTTTTACAAATAATGAAGGGATGATGGAAGTGAGAAAAAGCTCTGTATGTGGACTAGATATGAAAGCAGTCAGTCTAAAAATTCCTAATGGCATCATCAATGCTATGGCGCCATTTTAAATGCCACCCTAGTGTCCTGGGGAATCTAGTGTATTAAATGAATGCTCTTTACTTTTGGAAAAA
The DNA here is from genome assembly GCF_021613505.1 of Equus quagga. Lineage (NCBI taxonomy): Eukaryota > Metazoa > Chordata > Mammalia > Perissodactyla > Equidae > Equus > Equus quagga. The sequence goes on along the minus strand of NC_060280.1, from coordinate 44,323,010 downwards.
TCAAAGTCCCAGAAAAGAAATCTGTATTATTGATTTCTCTTTTTATAAGGTGATTATGGAATTCTTTCTCATAAAATGGGATGTTTTAAAATCTATCTAGAGTGATGTATTTGTGTTGTTTTGGAGGGCTGCCCAGAGGATTTCTCAAGGTCGTGCTTATCCTTAAGACCTATTCTTCTCCCAAAACGCTATAGAAGAAAAGATCATAGGTTTTATACATCTTTTTTATGGGTTTATAGGACACGGAGTTTATTTGCCACTGATTCTTGGCACCATCCCCTCCTCCCTCCAATCACTGTGAACAAGGAAATAAGTAGTTCTAGTTGTTTCTGGTAGCCTTCTTAGAACCAAAAGGCATGGCAGCTTCTGGATGACCTGACAGTGAGGACAGCAGGGCAGAAGAACTAGGTTTCCTTGTATTGTTGCACAGGTGAGCAATTCCTAACACGGCATGGCTCCTGGACTTCTGTTATGTGAGTTATGTGAGTAATGCATTTTCTGATTTAAAACAAACTTTATTCTTCCCAAATTTCAGTAACTTATTCTATTGAATTTAAAAAGCTGACTGAAATATACTGAGAATTCTCACTGCTTATATTTAGTAATTCTATGTAAAAATTAAAATAACAGGTAAAGTCTTATCTAATGGCTGGGTGATCAAGTTTTGTTGTTCACATGACTCTATCATGTGTTCCTTTATGAATAAACTTTCATACACACACACAGGCACACACATGCAGTCGCGTAGACATATCTACATGCTTTAATTGTGGTTTAGGAAGATGCTCTGAGTGAGGTCCTTAACCTGCCTTTGTATTGCTGTAGGTAGTGATTAGGATCAAATTACTTGCATCTGACATCACCATATTATAAAAGAACAAAATGCTCTTTGCTCTTCTTTAGATCATAAGTACTGTGGCTACCCAGAGAGAAACCCTGTTCACAATGAAAGGATCCCAAATGAATGGAAATCAGAGACTAAAATCAAGAGCTGGTCTATCTTCTTTGTTACAAAGTGTAATCAGTAGTCCAGGCAGATTACTCGAAATTCTGATTTCTTCCCCCTCTGCTGACAGCACACTTCATCTTCCGTTTTTCCAAACATTTTGAATTGTGACTGAGAATTCTGTGAGGTATTACTGTTTCAGTCTTCTGAAAGTTGCAATTAAATACACTTTAAATAGATGTCACCTTGCCACCTTTTTTGGAAAGGTATAAGAGAAAAAAAAATTAGCCATCACAGGCAAAGAATTCATAGTTAAGACTCTTTCTTCTTCCTTAACCACATTCTGTTGTCTCTTTATGGCAACAAAGGTCTGTAATCAGAGTCTGGTTCCAGCTTTCTAAAGACATCAATGAGACGGGCAGGGGTGGGAGGATCGTGTCTCCTTTTTACACGTATGAAAGGAAAAAAATAAAAGACCACCTCAGAAGGGATTGAAATTGCATCTGAGTGACAGATCTTTTAAATAAATGGATCAGATTCTGACTTTATAGCTCAAATACTAGGAATCTTTCCTTTTCAAAAGGGTATAGGTGTTGCTATATTTATGACTTTCTCCATAAAGACAAAATTTCTACCATATCAGTAGCTAAAAGAGGACCAGGGACTTTGTGGAGAGTTGGTAGGACAATGCTAATGGCCTCTGGCAGCAGGGATTCAGAGAGAAAGTGCAGGTCTCTTAAAATGAATTTGTTCTTTTAGCAGCCTTATGTGGGTCTGATCAAAACCTAAAGGGTCAGTTGGCATTATTTATTTTCTATTACTTAACAATTTTGCCTCCAAATGCCATTCTTCTACTCCATTTCACTCTTCTGCAGTGTAATTGGGTTCTACTGAATCAATGAGAATGATCGTTTTCATGGTTCTCTGAACGCAGTCTGGTGGCCTGTGGGTGAGGAATTATGGTGTGCTCATCTGGGCTTGCCGAGCATCTTGTAAGGCTGGGGTCATGAATGTCATTATCTTGTTTATTTCATGAAGCTGAGGGGCTGGGGCCACCTCAGCTCAGGCCCTCTGCAGGTGCTTTTCAAATGGCAGCTCCAGACAGAGATATGAAACGTTTGAGTCAGCACAAACAAGTCGGCTGCCCATAATGGTGAGACTTCTCCACCACCACCAGTAACTCTGTTCCCAACTAGGGAACCGAAGCGTCAAGTAGGATCACACCATACCTTCAAAGAGCCATCTCCACGACAGTGGAAAGAAAGAGACAGACAACACTTCTCGACCACATAGGCTTGTGTTTGATTCCTAGTTTTTCTACTGCTTCTGAGCTGTACCAACCTTCAGCAAGTTATTTAAATTATGCCTCAAAGTCTACGTGTGTTATATGGGAATAGTGATATCTACCTCACAGAGACTTCACTGGAATTAAATAAAATACCATGTTAACTATTCAGCACACATTTTTAGAGCACCAGTTACCTGCCAGGTAGGCTCCTTGGATACAAAGGATTCTCCACCTCTGTTATCCAGGAGATTTTTCTTTCCCCATAGTAAAATGATTACCACCATAGCTTAACACCCCCGGCACGTCACATCATTACCATCTCTTTTTTGTGGTGAGAACACTTAAGATTTACTCTCTTAGGAACTTTCAAGTATATAATACAGTATTTCCAAAGAAGACATATGGATGGCCAACAGGTACAGGAAAAGTGCTCTGACGTCACTAAGTATCAGGGAAATGCAAATCAAAACCACAATGAGCTATCGCCTCACACCTGTTAGGATGGCTATCATCAAGAAGACAAGAGATAACAAGTGTTGGCGAGGATGTGGAGAAAAGAGAGCCCTTGTGCACTGCTGGTGAGAACGTAAATTGGTGCAGCCAAGAGCTTTGAGTCTAGCAGTGTACGTGTGTTCAAAACAGAGCTTTGCATGTAGCTGATGTTTAATAAAACTAGGTTCGCTTTTTACTAAACCATGTTCTTTTAAAAATTTTATTAATCATTCTTATAATTTTCCTTTAAAATTGTTAGCATGTTCATGGAAACAGAGCACTAACTGCTATTATTAATTTCTATTTGTCTATCCCTATCTATCCATCTATCCATCTATCCATCTATGTATCTATGTACCTATGTATCTACCTATCTATCTATCTATCTATCTATCATGTTCATCCTTCCTTCTAATCGTTCATTCATGTACAGTCTGTATCCATCAGTTTAACACACACACATCTGGAATGAACAAAGAATTTAGTATTTAGTAGACCTCTGGGATGGCTTAGAATTTGAGAGCAAAAGCTGTATAAATAGTGATTTTCATGACACTGGCCTCATGGAATGGTCTTAATGCAAATGACTTTGTTGTAAGATAGTGAAATCCTCTTCCAGGAAAGACCCCTGTGTGAACCGCAATGATGATTCTCACAGAACTGCAATCCAGTTTTACAATCATGAAAATGGCTATGATTAGCCCCCTAGTGACCTGAAAGTGTTAATGCTACTTCCCAAAGTGTCAAGCTAACAATCAAGAAGAGTATCGGTGCTGGAAGAATTAGGCTTATCATTCAGGACAAGGTGGGATCAGATATGTGTGCTCCAAGTCAGATATGACCTGCTCAACTCAACTGGGAGTCTCTAAATCATGGCATTCTCGAGTCCTTACCTGTTTATTCACACGTTCGATCAGCCACCAAGTTCTGTTAATTCTACCATACAAATCTATGTAAAATCCATCTCCTCTTCTCCATCCCTACTTTAGTTCAGATCCCATTTATTCTCCTCTAGACTAGGGCAATAGCCTGACTTGTCTCTTTTCATCTAGTCTTGTGCTGGCTATATTCCATGTTCCCCAGTGTGGGCTCAGGAATCATTTTGGAAGGCAAATATGATAGTTAGCTCACCAACAAACCTGAACACCATGCCCACTCTTCCTGTCTGTGTGTTTTTGTACACACACCTTATTCCTTCTTTCTGGAATAGACACACCTTATTCTTTGTTCTCCTTGCCTACTTGGCAAACATTTTCATTTCATTTTTGAGTACTTATAATATTTCAAGGAAACAAGTGCATTGCTTTTAAAAAATAACAGACTTTATTTTCTGTTTCTATTGCTCTCCCCTAGGCCTGGTCTATAGTTTGATAACTAAATAAAAATCACATGTCTGGTATTCAAGCCTTAAGCCTCTTCCTCATCTAGGACATTGCACACATGGTGCTAAGGTACTCTATCATTTTGCAGATAAGAGACCACCAAGACTACCAAATTCCATCATAGTGTTACTTCATCCAACTTATTCAAATTGGTTTCCTGAACTTTCAAATGTGAGTCTTGGGCTAGTAACCCCAGAATATGCCACATTCAGTTGAATCTTTACTCCATACCTTTCAGAACACAGAATTATTTGATTCATCTATTAAGTGGTAACTAAGCCTTCTATTTCTTCCGTGGCTCCCAGTTGTATCTAAACTTTTCAATAAGCCACACAAAGCCTGTTGACATCCAGCTTTGCTCCTCAAACTTTGCTACTCTTGTGTTCCCACCATCCCTGACCCTTTCCCCACTCCGTGTCTCCCCTCCCCTCTAGCTTCCAGTCAACTACCTACCCCTCAGCAAACCTGCTGTTTTTTTCTTTTTTTTTTAAAGATTGGCACCTGGGCTAACAACTGTTGCCAATCTTTTCTTTTTTCTGCTTTTATCTCCCCACACCCGCCCTGTACACAGTTATATGTCTTAGTTGCATGTCCTTCTAGTTGTGGGATGTGGGACGCCACCTCAAAGTGGCCTGACAAGTGGTGGCATGTCCGTGCCCAGGATCCGAAGCCTGCGCCGCCACAGCGGAGTGCGCGAACTTAACCACTCGGCCACGGAGCCGGCCCCCAACCTGCTGTTTTTTATGTATGGAACACTCTGCTCAGTTTCTCCCTAGGACTGACTTCCATTCATTTTTAACATTAAATTCAGTGGTTTTCTCCTCAGGAAAGCTGCTCCTCATCACCTCTTTACCCCCCAAATCAAACAAACCTGCTCTGTGAATCCTTGCACGGCACTTATCAAAACTACCCCAGAAGGTTTGTTTACTGTCCATTTTTTCCTCACCAAATCATGAGCTCTTAGAGAGAAGAAACAACATTTAATTTTTCTTTGTATCTCCAGACTCATAGCAGGCACTCAAAATATGCTTCCTGAATGAGTGAGTGAGTGATGGACAAAAGAATACCTGTTCAAATCCTATGTTACTTTCAGGAGCATCGATTGAGTCATTTCACTTCCACAAGCTCCTCCTGTATGATTCAAATTCTGTTTTGATTTTTCTATTAATAGATTTCTATAGCACCCAGCCATTCTCTGTATTATAATTAAATTACATATCGCCTTCACTCAACTCTTGCCTCCTCGTTCCTGAAAGGCAGGTCTCTTAGACCTTTCTGCAATGCTACCAGCACCTATTGAAAGAAATAATTAGTAAATTGATGAACGAATTAAACGGATGAAAAATAGATCCCCAGATGGCAAACATAAAACCAATGGAAAAAGTAAAACTGAAGTGAGAAGGCAAAGTAATTCTGAGGAAGGTGATGGGAAACTATAGGCAACTGGAATTTATGATCTATAACTTGAATATGAAACTCTAAACAATATAATTAAAGTCATTCATTCAAACAACATTTATTACATGATTTTTATGTGCTACCATTATGCTAGGCACTGGCATTCTGCCATAATTTAATTTACTGAGTAGATCAAACGCCACCCTTAAATTATTAAAAAACCCCTATTCTATTAGAGATATAAAGAGAGGCTACAGATGAAGGAGCAACCAACTGTGCTCTTGAGGGTTTTCTTACTGTCTTAAATGCTTTTTTTCCAAAAGAATAAACTAAGACCTCACAGAAGTTCTTTGGCCACCAGGGATCAAGCCACTTTCATTACTCTAGATTTAGGATGATATGAAAGCCATTTGCTATGCAAAGGTTGCCAAAAAGAAGAGTGAATCTGGATCTCTTGAATGATGCTGGACCTCCTGGTTTGAATGCATGCTTTGTAAAGCTGCTGTGGCTTTCAGTGCGAAAACAACTGGGAACATCTGTGAGATGGAGCTGAAAGATGGGTGCTGTTGATCTATGTGAGCGTTTCTCAACATGGGCAGTATTTACATTTGGGCTCATATAACTCTTTGTTGTGTGGGGCTATCCTGTGCATTTTGGGATGTTTAGCAGCATTCCTGGCTTCTACTCACGAGATGCTCCCCCATCCTCCACTATTGTGACAACCAAAAAATGTCTCTAGACATTACCAAGTATTCCTTGGGGGCAAAATTGCCCCTAGTTGAGAACCAACGATCTATGCCATGCTTTGGAAATATTTCTAGGTTTGAGAATAACTGGAAAGCAAACCATCAATTAGTTTTCTCATGCATATTTCCATATTCAATAAAAACATTTTTCCTCTTGTTTTTGACTATGAGTGCTTTTTTGGCATAGGTATTTACATATTATATATGGATAGGTATGTCTTAACCACATTGTACATACTGTTTCAGGTCTGGTCTTTCACTTATCTTTTTAACAAATTCTAAATATTCAGGACTTCTCTTAATAATATGGGTAAATTGTCTTTTAGTGTTAGTTAAAGAAAAGCATTGGTGATCTCAAATCTAGACTCTGACAATCCTTAGATTTCTAAAAAAGATTACCAGGGAATAAAAGCTCTAGAACACCGCTGCAACATAAAAACACTTCCTGGAAAGTGTCAGAGACCTCAAGGCCACATTTAACGAGTTTTAGTGGTTCAGCTGCCTTTATAGAGGCCTGGGAATGCCACGACTGACCAACATGTTCTTTCAAAGGCTGAGAACCCTAAGAAAGAGAAGCAGTGACAGAGAACTACAAGAATAAAAATAAAGAGAAGAAATGAAAAGGGAACTGGGGAGCCTAGCCTTGCGGGGGGCAATGGTGAGTGGTCTCAGAACAGCAAGCAGCAGGTAGAGAAGCTAGGAGCCTACAGGTGAGATGAAAGACAGAAAACAGGTGGGAAGTTTAGGATGTCACCTTAAGGACAAAGATCATCTCTAGGTCTCTAGGGTGTGTGAGAAAAACAGAAAGGGCTCCCACACAAGATGAACACCAGAGACTTTAAAGAAAGCCGGCCCCTTGCCTCCGTCAGTGCCCACTAGCCGACCGCCGTCACCCAGAACAGCTGATGTTATGATGGCACCCAACTCTGTTCCTCTAGTCTGTTCCCAGTGCATTTTCTATACAGAATTTTCAACTACAAACCAATTAAAAATGAAAAGTTCTAGCTACCAAGTCTTCTTCTCAGACACTCTCATTTCACACCATGTCCTTTTTTTTCTTTTTAAAGCACTTACTACAACTCTAGCTAAATAATGATTTGTGTAACTGTTATTTAATGTTTGTCTTCCCTGACGGACTGTTACTCCCATAAGGTGAGGGACAATGTTTTAATCACCACTGTATACCTGACTTCCAAGCCAGTGGCTTTTGGTACTTAATATTTATTTTTTTTTAAAATGAGTCTTTGATTATTCAGTTTGTTCTCTGAGGGTACCAGGTAGCAGAAGGAAGCCAGATTGCTAAAAATCCATACGCTGAAATAAACAATGTACACAACGACCAGTTTGCCAAAGCCAATTTGCCAAAAATCAATGTGCTAGATTTACCAAAACATCTTTTTCTTGTAACTGTTTACAAAGTTAATGGAAATTCATATTACATTAGGTGGTTTTAATAACTTTTGAAGATTTGAGGGATGCATTAGATGTTTATTTTTTCATTTTGCCTTAAGAGCAGCATTTTAGTGAATGTTCTTTTTTATTGGGAGTTAAGAACCAGAGTGATTTAGACTTCTACTGATTAGATTTAATAGTAAGATAAATTGATAGTGTCCTGATCTTTTGAGTAATCCCATCCTTATATCCTTTCTACAGCACTGGACAGTTTTCACTTTCCATGTCAAATCTGTCTACCCCCTGCTACCAAGTTGACATACCCCATTCTTTATATATCCCAGTTGCTAGATAATAACAAATGAGCTTATCATTTGAGATGGAATGGTTTTAGACATTCTAGATTTCATTAGGTGTTTTTGAATGTCACTTTCTATTATTTTAGACTTCAGCTGTTCTTTCATTTTCAACCAGGGTGACTTACCAGTCTTAATTTGGCGCTTCTGGCAACTCACTTGTTAAATTTTATCATATCATGTGTGAAGAGGTTGTTTTGGGGATATGAGTCGCTTCCACCCTCTGTCTTTAAAAATATTTCAAATTTTAGGCATTTTATCATTCTTTTACCAATGATTCAATGGGTAGATCAGCCTGCGATTTGTATTTTTAAATAATGAGTAGCCAAAATGTCACCATTTCCTATTGATATGGTTGCTCTTGGATCCTTCCTCAGCAAATTTATATTTATGATGAATATATGTCAAACTAATGTCATCCTGAAATTGTGGTTGTTGACTATAAAATATATGTTACTGAATATTAATCATATTGATAAGATAATTAAGTCACCTATGATCCTTAGTTTTGGAGAAATTAAATATTCTTAACATGCTAGATAGAGAAAAGAAAAACCCTGAATCTGTTAAAACAATTCCATCTAATGTGAAGTTCTGTAAACTTTATAATTGGTATTTTAGTAAATTTGATGAAGAGATTTAAAGCTCTAGACAGCAGAGTTATTTTGGTAATTGATTAATTCCAAACATCAAAAAAAATAAACTGTCTACTTGTAGACGGATAATGGAGAGCTGGGAAGTCTTTCCAGTGTGGCACCCTGGCAAGGCTTTTACCACTATTCCACTCTTGACTCAGTAGACAGAAATGCTGAAAAAGAGTCTCTATATAAATATATTAACATGAGGATTATAGCAAAGAAAAGAAATCTCTGTTTTAAAGAAAAAAAATAAAAGCTCTTTATAATCCTAAATTAACATCCTACTAAGAAACTTGAGCAGTGGTTTTATTAAAAAAATCTCAACTGAGCCAGCCTTGACAGCCTAGCAGTTAAAGTTTGGTGCACTCCACTTCAGCAGCCAGGGTTCGGTTCCCAGGCACGTAACCACACCACTCGTCTGTCAGTAGCCATGCTGTGGTGGTGGCTCACACAGAAGAACTAGAAGGACCTAGAACTAGAATATAAAATTATGTACTGGGGCTTTGGGAAGGAAAAAAAAAAAAAACCTCAACTGTATCTGAGGCAACAGATTATAGAGAGAAAATGGTCATTAAAGATACCTTTTAAGATGCCAGACTTGTATTACTGCAGAATCAGTTTAAAAAAACCTTCTAAGGTAAGAAAGTCCTTTTTTTTTCCCCTTTCTTGTGTCAGATAGCTTGGAAGCAAGCACTTAATTTGACACCATCATACTGGGAGCTGTGTTTATAGAAAATGAATGCCTAGGGATAGGAAAGCACACCGAACACTACACTTTGTTAGGTAGTTGGGGGATGGATTTTTCTGTTTGGAACCCAAGCTCTAAGCTGAAGAGGATTTTCAAAGCTAGATTATAGAAATTTTTAATGGCTGTGGACAAAAGGCCTTGGTTTTGATGTAGCTAATGTCAATGTCATGGAGTCGAGCAATTTTTCTAGCTCGAACCAGGCATTCTGCTCTCCACCTATAAGGAGGAGGTCCCTCTCTTGGGACAATTAGTAGTAGAAGGACAATCTCAAGCTTTAACAAGGTTGTACAATGATATTTGGCAATTTCCTGCTACCTGCTGCTGCTTTTCCTTTTGATGGGTGGCTTAACCAAAAATGTGGGTTTTATTAATTTCTTTTCCCACATTAATCAATAGGGTTTGGGGTGTTATTTCCCACTTTTGTCTTGTTGTGTTTCCTGTATTCATGTGAATGCTTTGGTCTGCTCCTGAACTTTTCCCATTGCTGTGAGAAAAGTTCTCGCTGGCAAATGACCAGAATCAGAATATTAATCATAAAGTAGCTGATCCTCAATAACCCAAAGTGTACTAAACACAATTTTAATCCCATCTTGGGTTTCCCCTGCTTCTCTGGCTTTAGGCTCCTATTTAATGGCATGCAATTTAGGAACACAAAGAAATCTTTATGCTAGATAAATCTGTGGCAAAACTCAAAAGCAAAATTTAAACAATTTTAGCAATAGCTAAACATGTGGTGACTTACTTTGACTAATATAATCCAGTGGAAATGACATTGCACAAGTTCAGATCCTGAGCCTCAAGAGGCTTTGTGGTTTCTGCTCTTGCAACACTTAAATCCTGAGATCACTATGTGACCAAGATAGAGAATAGGAAGCCACGTGGAGGGAGAACCGAGCACCTCGGATGCCAGCTGCCAACTGCCAGACATGTAAGTGAGTCTTTCCTAGATCAGCCAGCCTTCTCATCAGCTGGCTGCGTTCTCTTGAAAAAGGCCGGCAGTGATCAGCCAAGGCAGCCCAGGCAAGTAGAACAACCCAGCAACCCACAACATTGTGTGCTAAATAAAACGGTTGTTGTTTTAAGCCACTAAGAATTGTTACCTGGCAAAGGTAACTGATGTAATTGTTTTATATTTTATACCTTTGGCTCTCCAGGAGCAGTTCCCATCAAAATGGAACTCAATAAACACCTGCCACTTGGCATGAACAACAAGGATGAAGCATTTGTATGTCATAAGATGCAGCCATAGCCACAGACAAGATACAACTTCCAGAAAATTCCTTAGGAAGCTGATGTTTACGCTTTTAATGTTGTAATTACTATTGTTTCAATTGAAGGCTTATTAGGATCATTGATGCCTTTATAAGTATATGTAAATTAAAATATTATTTCATTGATGTCTTTATAAGTATATGTAAATTAAACTATTATTTCATTCCTTCGCCAGGACACAGCTTTTTAAAAAATCAGCTTCACTGAGATATAATTTATATGCCATAAAGTTCATCTGTTTAAAGTAGGCAATTAAGTGGTTTTTAGCATACTGACAGAGTTGTGCAATCACCAGAATCTAATTTTTGAATATTTTCATCACTCCTAAAGGGATGCAGCTTTTCACTTCACATTTTTCTATTCCTGATAGCTGAAAAGACCCTTTAACATCCCATTTAATGTATAATAACATATTTCCTGCATTAGCCCAATTAGGCCATATTGCAACACATGCCATGTGCCTTGTTACTAAAACAATGCCTTGGCATTTAGAATCCTGGACGATCACACAGACATCCTAAGAGGATAACAAATGCTGAGTTCAAACATTATTTGCATTAAAGGAGCTTATTTAGCATATTTTGAATTTGAAGCCCTGATATGGTTTAGTAATAATTCACTTTTTTAAAATTCAAAAAAATTAAGCAAATTTAGATGGCTGTTAAGACACTCAAATTGCTATTAACAGGGTAGAGAAGAGTTAAGTTCCAGAAGCTGGTGTGTGGAATCTAGAGATGGGGGTGAAGAAAATGGGATAAATGAATAGAGTTGAGGATGTGATACAGACTTCTGCATGTTAGAAAATACTTCTGCTACTCTCTCACAGTGTGCAGTACTGTCAAATTAAAAGTCCTTCTTCACCAAATGTTTCCCAGGTTAGTATCTCAAGACATGTTTTTAATGAAAACATGTCTCCAATTGTATGGCAAAAAAAGGGCAGGAAAATAGGTTTATTTTATAGAAACTAACTCTATAGCTCACCTATGTGTACCCATCTATTTCCTAAAGAAAAGGTTAACTGGATTACATTTTTAAAGCATTTTAAATTATAGGTTGAAAGAACTATATTAGCAGTGACTTCTTGTTTCATTTCAGTGTACCAAGCTCTAAGTAAAAGATAATACATCCCAGAGTTTCAAAGATATTAAAGTGTTCCTGAAAATCAATCAGTGATCATTCCACAGCAGGTTTTAGAACCTAAGAGTTAGGCACTATGTTAGGCAACGAAAGGATACCAATGAAAATCAACCTCTTACTCTACTTAAAATATCCTCTGGGATATCTCTGGAAAGTGGATATATTTCAAATTCTAGTTCCCTATATTCTACAAGTTCTGGTCATAAGTGACATTAATTAAGCCCCTACAGTAGGGAAAAAACCTCAAGGGAGAGTAATGCAATGAATTTATTGACCTTCACGCTATGGGAGACATAAGGGTGAATAACACTTTATCCCTGATGGAGTAACCTGACAGCATTACCTTCAGCTTCTCCCCAAGCACCAAGTTCCCTTAAACAGAGGAAGGACAATGGAAAGTAAAGTCTTACTTGGACTTTTTCCAGTGCGTCTCAGGAATAAGCATCCATTTATTAATTACTAATACCATACTTACTTCCAAAGAAGTTTGAGGAGACTTAATACAGGAAAAGTGTGTGTGTACACAGACATCATTAAAATTATATATATATATATTAAAGGAAAGTAAAAAGAGTTGTGGAAGTGGGTGTGGTAGGGATAATAATATGAGAAAATCTAGGATAAGAGAAACCACTGCTGTTTAGTACAACAGGTGGTTTTATAATAGATGGCTAAACTCCTCACCTGATAGGGGAGGAAAGGCCTCCTGGCCACAGTCTAAATGCTGAGATCCTGCTGCCTGGGTCTTCGCCAGGAAACAGTGAATAACCTAGAGGACAGTGTTCTGTGTAGCACTTCTACAAACTATTCAGAGGCAAGTGGACATGGCTGTGTGGTATAACAACTTCAATAAAAATCAAGAACATAATGCTGTAAAAATATTTCCATGGGAAGCCAGAGTCACCTGATCCAGGTGTTCTGGTGATCTGACCTGATACAAGGACCTAGCTCAAAGCATAGAGAAGAACCAAAGGATAACGCTTCTCAACCATCCCTTTGCGGGTATCAGAGGAGATGCAGAGCAGGACACTCAAACTTAAGGTCATTGGTTTTACCTGCAGTGCAATTCCTCTCTGATGGGACTCAAGGCATCAGGATTGGACACAGAGAAACTAATGTTCACTTGTAGAAGTTCACTCAGAGACAAATATTTACTGAGCATCTACTATGTGTCAAGCACTAATCTAGAGGTTGGAGATTCAGTGGAGAACAATACAGACTTGGTCTCAGCCATTACTGAGTTTACAATCTGCAGAGGGTAGAGAAATAAATAATAAATAAGTAAATTTTTTAAAGATAATTTCAGGTCCTAAGTGCTACGAAGATACTTGTAATAAAAAGTAATAAAGAGTCTGACTCCACTTTTCAGTTTGACTGCTGACATCTTTCAGGTCCCACCACACTCTCTTCCCCTTCTGTCCTACATCTGGGCAAGCTCATGAGAAAGCCCAGGTTTTCCCTCCTTTGGTACTGGCATGAAGTTCAAACCATGCCAGCTCCAGCTTGAGAGTGGTAACCCTCATCCAAGCCCCACCTCCACCACCATATAACCCCAAGCCAGTCTCCTTTCCCTACTTTCTCAAGCCATTTTTGGACCAGCTTGGGAGTTCACCTTGTTCTCCTCACAAAGCGCATTTTCAAGCAACAAACCCCACTATACCCTCTTGGTGAATATGTGGCATTGTGAGTCTTGATATTTGAACCAACGTTTGGATGGAGAGTCCATCTCAGCTCTGAGGAGTGACCACATCATGAAAACAGGGCAAAGTCTCAGAATTACAAGCACAGTAAGAACAGAAGCAAGGTCTCTTGGGGCTGGGCTCAGAAATTGCACAATGTCACTTCCACTGGATGCTATTGGTCACAGCAAGTCACCAAGTCAAGTCTCTACCTCTTGATAAGGAAGAGGTTTAAAAATTTTTGGCCTTTTTACAATTTACAATCCATCATGACTCTAGCTGAATCCAGTTTGGCACCATGCAGTTTACCCCTTTCGTTATAATATGAGTAAAAATCTTTTGATGAATTTCATGACTGGTAATTTTGTCCTGATGAAGGGCTTCCCTACTCTGTAAGAGGTAAGGGCTAGGGTCCCGTGGGCCAAGTCTTATTCACCTTATGTCCCTGTCACACTGAGCACCGAACCTGCCTATCCTAGGCACTGAAGGAATTGTGTAGAAGTGAACTAAAATCAACTTTAAGTTAAGAACAATGTAACAGCTAAAACACAGGAGTAAAAGCAAAAAAAAGACTCTGTCACTAAACACTCTGAAAAAAATCTTCCATATATGTTCATACATCATCTCATACATCATTCACATTTTTCAGTCATTTTAAACATAGCACTATCAAACTTAGGTCTCCTGTTAGGTAGGTGAGAAAGCCATTCGAGATAATTCTGACATTCTAATAACATAATTAGCTACCTGATCTGTAGGAGGGTGAGTCATCATGAGCCTCCTGACAGACCTGTGAGATGGGATAAAACGGCTCACCTTTGGAAATACAAGGCACACACCCACAATTCTATGGATGCACTTTAGCTGAAGAGCTGAATTAGGTTCCCCCACTGGAAGGCAAGCACATATATTTGACTGTGGATATTGCTGCTTTCCCTAGTCCTGAAAATGCCCTTCTGCTTTTGTATCTATTGGGTACAATATTATTGATTATGCCAGGACTATGCTAGGTTTCAGGAGCAATGAAACATGCAGGGATTTCGCCTTGAAGAAGAAGGAAACTAACAATAGTTGATATTTTGCTATAGGTAAGGCATTCTACTAATCTCTCTACATAGGCTTTCTACATAGCATTTATAAGAACTTGATAAGGTGGTTGTTATTATCCCCATTTTACAGCTGAGGATACTGAAACTATCATAGATTACAAATATGCTCTAGATCATTCAGCAAATATATGGCAGAATCTTGATTCAAACCCTGGTCAGCTGGAACTTACACCCAGGCTCTTTCCAGCCTAGAGCAACAGGTTTCTTCCAGCTATGCAAACAGGCCATGGGTTTCCATTCTCTGTTAGGACATCAGACGACTACGATAGTTATAAAAGGGAAACCACTCTCCCTTCCCTCAATGAATCTCTCTCTAGATTCCATCTCTACACAGTTGCAATTCATTTGGGATGCAGGATTCATCAGACAACGTGGTCCTGGTGAGTGAACCGCCTACTCTTCGGGGTCAAATCCCAAGTACACATGCAGTGAAGAAGAAAATTAAAATGCATGGACCCTAAGTCAAACGCACCGGTGCTAGAAACAATGCAGTTGCCAGAGTGGTTACAATATGCAGAGTCAAGAACTTTATGGGAATGAGGAAAACTAAAATACATGTAAATTTATAAGAAAAAAGAAGGAGAATTATCTTTCTACATTTTTTTCAGAAAATGCTTATAATAGGCTTCTCTTTTGCACAAGAGTGGACCAATCCTGAGATCATATTCTGATGGTGAATGAGAGGGGCTAATAGAGCAGGTAGCAGCCGGCATGATGACCACATCACTTCATCTAAAGTGAAGACACACAAATGAAGCCAACCACATTTATGATGTCTATACAGATCTGCTTCCGACAACTGTGGGAAATAACTACCCTGTGTTTTCCTTAGGTCTCCTGCTCAATCCCCAAGTTTTGCCCATTTTCCCCAGTCTCTTTTATCTTACTGATATACCCACCTGTGTTTTGGTAGCAATCTCCTTACACCTGGATCTGTCTCCTCTTAACACGCAACCTGATCTCAGTCTCTTCCTGACTCTAACGTCCCCTTTTACCAGAAAAATTATCTTTGCGTATGACTGTCATCAATGTTATCCTTCTGCTCAAAAACCTTTCATTGTTCTGTACTTCCTCATATTTCTAGTCAGAACTACTACCTTGGTCTCCCCCCCTCTACTGCTCTCCAAAGCCTACTTTCCTTGGCAGTTGGGCTACCCTTGTCATAATCTCCCAAGGGTGCCATATCCACCCCCTATATGTCTGTACTGGGACCATGAATACTCTCTCCTTTTCCCTTGCTCCTCTTCTTATCCAAAGCCCAGGTCAAGTCTCTTGTCCTCCATAAATACCTCCATGGTAAGTGCAGCCCTTAACTCTTACAGGACATACAAGTTCTTTCTGTTGGGTACATAATTTTATTACGTACTGTCCCACAGTTAATTATTGCTTCACTTGTTTTATTCTGGTGTCCACAACTGTTTTAGGGTAACCTTGAGTATAATTACTATGTTTTATGTGTTGGAAGTACACATGTGTGTGCGTGTGCATGTGCGCATGTGCGTCTATAGTTATTTATTATATTAACCATGGTCTGTTAACCAAATCTCATACCAAATATTTATACATTCTCACAAATGATAATTTACGTAGATTTAATATCAAGAGTATTCCCAGAACATTTTATTACATTTATAGATAAATTAGATTTTTAAAAGTAGGATAGTTGCCCTATGAGCCCCAAATGAGATACAAGAAAAAATTAAGGATTTTGTCAGGTAACCCCAACAGTTATCTCCTCTTAAAGAAGCAATAAAATAATCAAGACTGGGGTTTCTAGAACAGTTGGGAATTGCATGGATGACTCATTCATTCATTCATACATTTGTTCATTCAACTAAATAGTTCTAGAATGCCTATTAAATGCCAGGTACTGTGTCAGGTATCAAGGACATAATTGGTATCAAAACTATCTGTAAACAGTTTCTATTAAGCCAAAAGGAAAATGCAATTTTGTAGGAGAAAATACATGGAAATTGTCTGATATTCCAAAGTCTAGTGATAGCTGAATTAGGCTGAGGAACAAACTTGGTTGTCTTGATACAAAGACTTGTCCAGCTCCATTTGATTTCTATTTCAATCTCTATCATCGGCACACTTTGATTGCGGTTGGTCGGAGCCATTCAATTGTCATAGATCTACTCAAATTTTCTCTATTTCACTTTTTTTTTGTGTGTTGGGGAATTATAATGTGGATGGCTTGGGGGGGTAGAAATTGGGAAAGCCAGTACACTGAGCCACTGAATTTTAGTGTGGGAAGTAATGTTTCTCCACTTGTTAATGAATTCTTGGACAACTCAATGGCATCACTCCAAAAATGTCCTGCTGGAGTGGAGGATTATCTCACATGGGTCATTACACTTCCAAGCTTTAAATCTCAGAATGAGCGTTAAATTAAAATTCTCTGCACCTAGTAGGCAGAACATTGTGACACTCAAAAGATGTGAAAGTGCTAAATGAATTCTGAGCAATAATATTATCATCACTGCATATTTATTGAGCTCAACAGGGTGCTAAGTACTGAACAGACAGATAATACAAGCAGCCTATGCAAGAAAAAGTAACAGCAATAGTCTTATAAGAACTCACCCATTCATCTGCTTTAGGAATAGACAGTGTAACTAGACTTGTTAGAAATAGTCTCCTCTTTTCAAACGTATCCTCAAGTTTCTCTATGCTTTTGTTTGATTTGAAAGTGGCCGATTTTCTACAGTTACCATTTATGAATGTGGCCAAGACTCCCAATTTCAAAATTACCATAAGAATGTTGCAAGCATTAAACTGAAGAACTTCATCCCCTTGCAAAGGGAAATTACAAATGGATATTTTTGGGAAATCTTAAATAAATCAGTTGCAAAATATGACATACATATCATTATATTTTTTATTCAACTGGGAAAATATGCACTTCCAAAATTAATAGTATTGCTCGTTTTAACTAGCCTTCAATTTTCTGAAAAAAATACATACATCTGAAAGCCAAAAGAATTTAAATAGTTTAGTCTAAAATTAAAGAGTGCAAATATTCAAAGTTAAAGCATCAAGCAAATTTCCTATTTTTAGCAAATCTAGACACAAAGAGAGGAAGAGTTAAAGTACAGTATACCCAATATGTCTGCGCAAGAACCAATATGCATGTGGATGAGCACAAAGAATACCTTTGCATATACAGAAACTAATTGAATTTCAGAATCCTGATTTTCTTTATTTAAATGCCAGCCCATCAGGGTTATAAGAAAAAAAATTAAGCACTTTAGAGAAAATGGGTTATAAACTGTCATTGTTGAGTTTAGTATTCTGACAACTTTGAAAGTAACTATAAGGTAATTTCCCAAGTTGGTAGCTAAAATAATGGAACATCTGGATGCCATTGAAATATATGACAATCAAGGAGAGAACAGAAAAGCAGTGGGAACAATGCTTTTCCTTTGCTTGTAATTCTTTGTGGTTTTGAACTCTTGCTCCAAACCGTGGTTGTGGCAGTCAAGGGTGGCTCCCTTCTCAAAGATTCACCCTTCATTCCTGATTGTCTGAGTCCATCCCTGGGCCTCCTTATCATATACAGAAGCTGCACTTTCCATGGGCTTGCCTTTTTAATCTGCTGTCAAACCTTATGCCTGAACATCTGTGTGAAGTGATAAGCAGTGTACAGTCATAGGTAAACTGGTCAGAGTGCTGATTTCAACCTTGTAGGCTGAGTCTGACCTATAGAAATGTGGCATCTCCAGATAATACCATTTATTAAGCAACCACAGAGTCCAGTGCATTCTGTCCTTCTGGGGACAAGTGACCCTATCGTGATCAACATAATGATGTTGAACTGTAAAGACAAATGATCCAGATACATATGTCTTAGCAATTGGCAACTTCATAGACAGTGCTTCCTTCTATGGTTTCTGGACTGGCTTTGTCATTTGTCAGATGCCTAAAGTTATATATTATGTTGTTGGAAATATCTAGGCACGGGCCTATATAGCTGAAGCTCCTCCCAGATAAGAGCTAATTTTAATTGAGTTGAGATTCATTTTCTCCTTCCTCTGTCTAACCATAATAAAGAGAAGGGGGAAAGAACATTTTTTCAATCCAATTCAGCCAATACTTTGAGTCTAATAGGCATAACCTCAATGTCAAGAGGAAAACAAAAATAGTCAATAAGGATCTTGTAATCTATGGTCTCACAACCAGACACACATTCATGAATTATATATTTCTTTACATTTTTCCCCTCAAAAAGGGACATTTCATAGAAGCTTATTATTTTTCCTGCCCTCCCTTACTAAAAACCACACTGCAAGGTTGTCTGAAAGTGAAGTCTCTCTGAGTACAGAGATGACTTATTCTTGGCATGCACACCAGAGTCTTTCCAGAGTCCCTTTTATTTAACAGCTCCAAGTTGGAACTGAGGTGGCATGTGGAAGGGCTGCCCTTCTTTCTACCAGTTCTACTGGCATCATCTGATGGGATTTTGCTTTTAAACATGGGAAGGCATATGTGCCCTCTCAAAGACATGTCAAGCCTCAGCTGCAGTTTGGTTTGGATCCTTTCCCTCCTTTTACACCACAATTTGTCACGAGTGGAGAATGCAGACAGCTATGCCAAATGTGAATGTCACTTGCATGCCCACATTTGGCAAATGTTTACCCAAATCTTTAATTTGGGATTTAAATAGTCCATTTTCTAGTAGATGATTTCTCAGGTACTGTTTAGTGCTGAAATTTTATGATCCTGTGGGATTTATATGCACTTCTGTGAAAAGATGCTTATAATATGTCATTTTGCCTTCAATGAGAAAATATTAAAGGTAGAATATTAATTTACAATGGAAGAGAGGGGGCAAACATTCAGATGTCTAAGGTTACAAATTTATGTTACATGTTCAGGTTTCTGATATAATTTTCCAAATGACATGAGTTAACATCCAAGAGTCTTTTTTTTCGAGTGTTTCAGAGAGATTTATGTAAAAATTCTCCTGTGCTGTATAATTTTTCCTTCAATAAGTGGATACTATAAGGTAAAGCATTACAACTCCAGCCAACAGAAAGATTTGTTCACATTTGTGGGCGGTCTGGTCAAGGGTCTGAAGTAATCTGCTAAACAACATGAGATCATGTCCAGGGTCGTTCTCTCAGCTGATCCACAGGCAGGAAGGAGGGTAAGTAAACATGTGCCTGGCAGTGGGCACCCAAATGACACTACAGAAGTGTGAACAGGGAAGCTAGGGGGCTGTAGCTTTCCAGAAAAAGTGAAGGATGATCCACTACTTAAGGTCATTAAAAACCCTACCACGGACTGCTCTTTAATGCAATTCCACACCCCCAAAAAAGAACATATTGAATGTGAATTTGCTAAGAAAGAAAAATATCCACAATAAATTGATAGATGGAAAAAGGGGGTTACAAAACAATATGTATAATATTATTTCAATCTTTCTACTAGAAAATGGACAAATTTTATGCAGGATTATATATAATATATGAGCTTAGATACATAAATGCAAAAAAAGTTCTGAAAGTTTATACTCCAAAATGTAAACAGTGATCATCATTGTATTGGGAAATTATGAGTGTTAAATTCTTCTCTTTTGCTTTCTCTCTCTCTTTCTTTCTTTTTTTTTTTTTTTTTTACAATGAACGTGTATCATATATTACACGTTTCTGGTACATCATAGTTACATGTTTCTAATTATTCTATAGTCAGAAATAACTGTATTTAAAAAAATCCTACCATAGGCACTATGTAGTTTCTAAAAGAAGAGTTTCGAAATAGACTCCAATTTTCTCCCTTTCACTGAGGTGTATATACACATCCTTTAAACCACTAGAAATTGAGTTCACTCTTCCTCACATATTGATGTCCTTGTGATATGACAGGAACTTTTAAATGAATTGCTCCTGGAAGCATGATTCTTGAAGACGGGAAATGGTTTTGTGCATGTATCAAAGCACACATCATGGATCTGTCATGGCCTCGCACAGAGTGATCGGTAATTCTTTATCCTGAGGTGCAGCAAGCATGTCGTGGCTACCACTGATAGAGACAGAACATCTCCTGTTGTAAAAATGCTAAATAAAAACTCCATCATATTCTCTAGCTGGAACCAAAGAAGCACGTCTCTAACCCCTTCGTTCTACAAGAGCCCTGTCTCCTGCTGGACAGGCTATCATGTTGCTTTAAATTTAACTGCTGACTTTCTGATTTCTCACTTACCTAATAAGAAAAAGTCTAAGGATGGTAATGATAGAACATGTAAAACCAAGACTTTGTCAAACTTATTCTCAGTAGTAAAGAGGTTGTCCCTAAACCGTGAAGAGAAAAATCCAGTCACTTGGTGTCCCGTGGGATGCCAAAAATTGCTTTCACTGCCTTCAATTTTAAAACAAGACGAGAACTAAGTCAGTATCTCTTTATGTGGAGAAAGTTAAAAGACTTTTTAAGAACATGGGGCATGATCAGTACTCATTGCCTAATTTAGTGTCCTCATGAAGCTTCTTAAGAGGGCTATTAATAAGCACTTAAACATTTTTTAAAATGTTGAGCTTTTTCATTTTATTTGAAAAGTAGTATCCTAAAAGTAGATTTTATCTCAATTACATAATAGCAAATCATACATTAGCATGTGTCTTAGCCCCACATCCAAGTTTAAGATTTATCAGCATCATTAGAAGTGTATAGTGGCATGCCAGGAATTATAACAGGGCACCTCATGAAATATCTACGATCTCCCTTCTGAATTATATATTTATGATCTCCTGAGGATGATAGATTCCAGGTAGGTAAATGTGATTTAGGAACTGTTTTAAGGCTCCAAACACACACTGGGGTTGGCAAGCAGCCTCGGTACCGACTGGGATGCAGGGGGATGAAACCTTCTCCTTCCTACATGTCAGTGGGCGTTGCAGGAGGCCTGCGAACCTCTCCCCCAGGCACCTACTTTCTGTGGATCTCTGGGCAGTACAGATCACTGTACCTTGGGAGCACTGATTATCTTGTTTGTGGATTACCTGAAGTCCTAAATTTAAAGGTTTCACCAACATTCATTGAGTTCCTATGATCTCCTAGCTATCGTGCCAGGTGCTGGAGGTACAAAGAGGAGAGAAACTCTCAGGAGAGGAATTCCTTAGTTCTGGTCCTCCATCCTACTGTTGGCCTTCACCAAAGGCAGGACCAGGAAGAAGAGGATGCAGAATCTCCAGGGAGCTCATCCTGCAGCTTGCTAACACAGCTGAGGATGGCCTGAAGGAGAGATGGAGCTTGAAACTACTAAGGACAATGAATTTTGAATTATGGTTCTGTCCCTGAGTATTAACCATGCTCTGGATTACCTCCACTGAAAATCTCCTGACTACTCACGACCAGTTTATTATTTCCACACAAGTGATGTTTTGACATCTGAATGAAACAGAGAAAAATTCCCATTATATGTTTAAATATTAAACACACTGCATTAACAACTAAACATGATTTAAGGCCTTAAAGTGGTTATGATTTTGAGGGAAAGCTACGGAGGTAGTGACAAGGCTGGGTAGGCCTGGAGATGGCTAGCCTGGAGAAGTTAGCTATCTGTCCCAGGCTAGTCTCAAGAATAACTAGTTTCTTTAGTCCTTGGAGCTTTGACAACGCTATAGCTCTGCCATTTGAGCTTGGATGCCTTTGCCTCCATCTCAGATTCTGACTTAGAAAGCCAAGAGGACTGCAGATCCTCCAGGAGAGCCTCAGTGACTTTCTTTATAGCCAGGCCAGAACCGTGGTTGACTCTTCATTCAGCTTATCTTAGGAGGATGAGCTGTTTCAATTTACAAGGTCACAGTCCATTTAAACGCATGCTAGCAAAGGAAAGACGACAAATCTCTGAAGCTTTGAGCTCTTCTTCCGAAAAGGAAGGAAGGAATTAATACTCTTTTGAGTGCATGAACTACTCTAAACACATGCATCAATGCTATCTCATTAAAGTAGCCTACGTATGGTCAACAACTATGAGCCAAACCATAAACACAATGCATAAAATAATGCACTAAGTGTCCTGAATTCTGCCACAGGACGACTCCTCCAGGAATCACAAGGAAAAATTTTACACTTGTAATCGTAATAGCTAACATATACTAAACACTTAACATGTGCAACGTACATGCAACATGCCAATCCTCATAAAATCCTATGAAGAAGGTATTATTATTATTGTCCTAATTTTGCAGGTAAGGAAACTAAGGCTAGCTAGATTAAGAAAGGTTACACAGCTAGTGAATGGCTAGGTCTGCCTGTCTCC
Organism: Equus quagga; assembly: GCF_021613505.1. NCBI lineage: Eukaryota > Metazoa > Chordata > Mammalia > Perissodactyla > Equidae > Equus > Equus quagga. Next base: position 44,300,167 of record NC_060280.1, on the reverse strand, counting down.
AAACCCTGAACTTTAACCATCTCTGTTTACATCTGTGGCACAGATTAGTTTGATGTAAACTTTAAAAGGACTACTATAATTATGACATTATTTTATAAGAAATGTTTGCTTTCTCACTAAGTTAGATTGAGCGACTGTGTAAAATACACACGGTGCTTTCATCCAAAAAGATGAAATAACCAAATTCATTACAGGTTTTCTCAATTTTAAAGGAACTGATGGTATTTGCCCCAACATACCAACCTATTTTCCTTGGCCCTAACATCCAAGACTCTCCTGACTTATCTTCCTTATAGTGATCTGCATCCTGCTGACAGCCCTCTCAGCAATTCACTAAATCACTCTTGCCACAAAATAGATGAGGTTGGTAGCCCCTGATTTGCCACAAAAGCAAGTCACTTGAAAGGTCTCCAAACAACGGCTCATTTGAACAAAGCTGTCTGCAGCAAGCAGGAAGCTAGCCAAAGGAGTTTTTCCTTTTTATTAATAGAGGCACATGAATCGGAATCTCATGTTCTGAACCCTCTGCTGTTACATTTTTTATTTTCCCACAGACAGACTTAAAGTGTTCAACCGGGTCATACACATCTGGTGTTAGGCACGGGCTTGGATGGTTTCTGAAGGGTCCAAATGAAATCGGACTAGACGGATCATTCCGTATCAGAGAGTGTGCTGCACAAGATAAACTAGGAAAGCAACACATTGGAAAAAAAGGGAAAAGGAGCTTCGAATCACAGGCAGAAGGTCAATTTATCATCACTGTGCTACGGGGAGAAGCCAGCCCCGGCTTCCGGGATTTGTGATTCACAGTGGGGAGCTCTCACGATTGTTCAGAGCCATGGAGGGAAATCTGAACCTCTTCTCTGAGGAAGAATAAGCCATTGGTGTGACATCAGACCCACAGGGTAAGAGCTTCTCCTCCACACCCCCACAGGACCCAACCAGCACCTGCCCTAGGAGCTGGAAGGTAGCAGCAGCGCAGCACCACATTCGGAAACCATTCACAAGGTGAAAACAAAAGCAGAGCCTCCGCTCCTGCAGCCTGAGTGCCCAGCTCAACAAGCTGTGACCCGCCTGGAGCAATTATCAGGCCAAGCAGCACCCAGTCAGCAGAGCGCAAAAGCCGGCTCATTTCCATTCCCCGGCTGAGCCACCGGATGGAAGGACCTTCTCAGGTCCAGGGGAACAGGTTTCATGAACTGTTGCTCTACTAATTAGTGTTCAGAATTAAGGGGAAATAAAACAAACGCAACCTTTCACAAACAGGTAAATTAGAAGTGGTTATTTGTGGAGTCAAGGATATATTCCAGACAACTCTCCTAGAGTATAGAAGTGTTTGCCTGCAGATTATTAACTTGGAGGCTAACCAGGGGCACAAACAAGCAAAGCTAAGAAGTGAACTGCCAGCCGTAGACACAGCACACGTGCAGCTCCATGTAATCCAAGGACCCAAAGCAACCCCTCCCTTCCTCGGTTCAGATGGAGATGGGTGGGAAGAGAGCCCTCAGCTGAGATCCTAACCGAATCCTCACACTCGGTCATTTCAAACCTCAACAGGGTTCTCTTAAGACTCAGCCCTGGGCCTATTCCTTATATTTTTATGGGTCCAAAGGGGCTCATTGAGAAAAAATGTGGAGTGAAGAGATGACAAGAAACTAATTGCATTGTACAGTATATGTGAATTACTTCCATTGCGAGAGGATTACAAATTATGAGGTAGGTAAGAAAAGAAATCTTCCTTTATAGCAAATGGTGCAAAACAGGAGCTCATTGGCTTACACAGTGTTAAAAAAAAAATGAAGGTGTCAACATCTCATATAGCGAGATTTGGCACGTCGATCTGATTTCGTTTCTTTTGAAAACCATAAGACTGTCTGATGAAATTGGGCCTGCCTGCTTCCATATCTGTCACTGGCTGAGCCTCTTTAGAAGGTGACACCCACCATATTTCCCCAGTCTACCCCTAGCTGCACACATGCTGCTCCTCTGAATTATCCGCCCAGCCCTGTGGGCATCTTGCAATCTCTGTTTTGAACAAGCTATCTCTGAGAATCAATACTTGCTTTGAAAAATTTGTTTGTGTATCTGATTCAATATTTAGGCTTTGGTCAATTGGGAAGACAAAGTGGTATGTCTGCAATTCACACTGCTGGGAAAGTCTCACAAAGGGTCGTTTTTAAAGGGCCACACCAACCTAGACTGTTCTGCAGGAACTGGAATGGCAACCCTTGCTCTTACCTCATATGCCCATGTGCACACACACAGACACATACACCACCACCACCAGTATCACCACCACCAATACTCCTCATTTAACTGGACTGAAGTGCCAAAGGCCACCCCTGACTGGCCTGCTGAACCCTCTTGGGGCACTATGTAAGACTTAAGAGTGACACTGATTTAGAAAAACCTATTGCTGGCGAGGGGTTTGTTCTTGAGCGAGAACAATTCCTGTGGGTAAAGGGACAGGACTTCTGGGAAAGATGCCCTGGAAACCCTTACAGAAGAGAGTGGGAAAGCAGGTGCTCAGGAAGGCAGGCACGTGAGGGGAGGTGGCAGTTAGGAACCAACGGATGCCAAGAGATGGCCTTCTGGGATGAATTTTAACTTGGGGGCTACTTCTCCCTTGAAGTATGGAGCATGGAGCATGGAAAGAATGGCATTTAGATGGAGGTTTTAGCCTCCCACACTGTATAGTTGCCCCAGACCCTTAGTAAAGTCGGATGCATGTATACAGCCTTGTAAGGTGGTGGTGTGAGAAGAGAGGGGGCAGGGACAGGCCAGTAAATGAAGTCTGGCCTGCTGCATTAGTTTGTTAGGACTGCCATAGCAAATGACTGAGACTTGGGGCTTAAACAACAGAAATTTATTTTCTCACAATTCTAGAGGCTGGAAGTCTGAGGTGAAGGTGTCAGTAGGGTTGGTTTCTTATGAGGCCTCTCTCCCTGGCTTGTAGATGTCTGTCTTCTCCCTGTGTCTTGACCTGGCCTTCCCTCTGTACATGTCTGTGTCTAAATTTCCTCTTCTTATAAGGACACCGGTCATATTGGATCAGAGCCCATCTTAATGACCTCATTTTAACTTGTTTACTTCTTCAAAGACTCCAAACACAGTCACATTCTGTGATACTGGGGGTTAGGACTTCAAAACATGAATTCGGAAGGGATACAATTCAGCTCCTAATACCTGCTCTACAGTCACTCTTCACTAGACTCCCAGCTGGGATGCACAGTGTGGGCACAGCATCCTCTCAGGTGACTTTGTGCAGGAGCTCAGGGCAGTGCCCAGCAGGAGAGCAAGCCCCTGTCCAGAGCTAGGCTGGCAGTGAAGGGCAGAGTAGGAGGCTCTGAGGAGCAGCTGAGGGAGTAGTGAATGGACACCCAAAGAGTATAAGAGAAAACCTCCTCTTCTCATACATGGATATGCTGATCCTTGAGGGTGGGCTGCCCTGACACCTGGTAAGTCTGTTAAAAAACACGAGTGGGAAAAGGTGCTTCAATTTGCCACATTTCAATGTGCTGATGGATGTTTAGGGCCTTATCTGTTCTATAAAAAGAGGAAGACCTATACTGGACACTAGTATGAAGTGGTTGCATGACCTTGGATCTCTCTCTTCCCTTTTCTAGTTCTCAGTTTCTGCATCTACATAATGGGAGAGAAGCAGTTTAGATGATATGAATGAAAAACAGCCCCTTGATGCCAAGACAGCAGTAACTGTAGTAGCTCATGAATAATCAGCAGTTTAGTCTGTAACTGACCTCAGTGTGAAAGGCAAAGACAACGACAAAAAGCTATGGTAGGAAAAACACACTAATACCAATAACAGAACCTTGGTGCCTAGCCAAACGCCGAGCCCTGAATAAGCATTTGATAAAGCTTTTAAGACAGGAAGAAAGGACGGAGTCAGTTTCCATGAACTTTATTGAAGTTGACACAACATGAATATGAACAACTGAGGCTTGAGAAGGCGGGTCCTAGAAGGATGGAGTGGGAAGAGAGGGAGCGGTGCTCTCTTGGGAGCTCTAGAAACCAGAAGTCATGACCACTCTCCTTCTAAGTAAGGGTGGTACCTGATTCAGGGCTGTTTTTGTGTACAGGTACACCATCCTTTTGAGGGCCTACTGGTGCTTCCCACAAAGTTTTTTGAGGGTGGCAGAAAAAAGAAGCTGCTAAGAGAAACTTCCATCTCTCTTGGAGTTAAATCATCAAAGTATGGATTGCTTAATGGATTGAAATAGGCCGGCAATTCTTCACCACCAGAAATTACCATCATTTCAAAAGCAGATGCTTACAAGAGTAAGAAACCACTGAGGATGTGCACTCACTGAAGAAATCAATTTGCATCCTAAGGCAAGAGGAAATGTTATAAAAACTTACCAAAGAGCAGTATTTTTTTCTCTCAGAAAATAAAACTATAAAAAGGGATGAGAATTTCAGACAGGAAGAAAAATAGTCACATGAGGTACACCTTACAGAGGACGATGGATGAGTATGCTAAAGAGACAGATACTGAATAATTTACATTCCTATAGATGTAGCGTATTCCTCTGGAATGTGTTTTGTTATTTATACCAACTGCACTATAAAGTCTCGCCACATTCTCTGGGCTACTTCAAGTTACACGCTCACACACACAACATAATTTCTCATCTGCTGTCTTTATAATGGTTACTGGGCCTTGTCATCTTTTTTGATTTGCAAATAAAATACCTTCTCTTCTCTTTCGGAGACTTTTATCAGAACCATCCAGCCTTGAACAGAGAAGCATCTTGAGATCAAAAGGGAGGCAAAAGAATACTCTTTCAGCAAGCAAGATAAAGATTCACACATAATTAAGCCAGGACTATAGGCTTATTTAAGTGGATATATCTTTTAAGAATAATCGAACTGCTATAACCTAATCAAACTCCTGGGATCGGTGCTGAAAAGGAGGGAATTGACAAGGTGTTTGTTGAGGACAGAGGAGAAGGGAGGGGATGGGAAGGAGGGAGGGACAAACAATGGTTTGTAGTATCCATGTGTGCCAGGTCCTCTGTGTAGCTCATCCATGAGGTAAGGATTATTAACCTCATTTTACAGATAAGAAAATGGAGGACCAAAGTTAACGTGACAAAGTAGATGGAAAGAGGCAAAGTGTTCCATTCTTTTTGTCTTTGAGTCCACGCACTCTTCTGTGTGCTGATACCCCCTGCCCCTCCATGATCTCATCTGGGGATAAAATAAAGGTCTGAGAGTAAACATTCATTCACAGGACATTTATTAAGTGTCTCCTGTTTCCCAGACACTGGACTCCATGCTCTGAATACAGGGATGAGTAAGACAGTCGGTGCCGACAGTAACCCTCATCGTTCACGGAATACATCATCTAACAGGCGGCGTCCTGAGCACTTTTCACTGGTCATTTCATATACTCTTTATACCAACCCTATGTTAGGAATTGTCATCCCCAATTTACCAATGAGGGAAAGGGTGTCCAGAGAGGTTCAACGGCCTCTGTAAACTGAACAGTCCCCAAATATAATCTCAGGGCTGCCTGAATTTACGATCCATGATTTCCCACAGTACTTTCATCCACTATCTTGATAAATCAAGTTTCACGCCCACAAGGAGTTTAAATCCAGTAGGTGAGAAAGCAATCTACACAAGTGCTTATAACAGAAGGAAGAATTGGTACATTTATTCCCTTATTCCCCAGCTGCCTTCTATGATAATGAGGTAATCAGAGTAAAGTCACAACCACTAGGCTAACATGCTAATTCCCTATTTAGTCTGTGCATCCATTATGAACTGTCTGCAGCTATTTGCTGGAATTAGCCTTCTCCCCCTGCTACAATCATAACCGGCTATCAAGGAATGTATATGACTTTGAATAAGTGGGCTGAAAATTCCATATTTTTGATTTTATAGGAGGGATAGAAGATCAGGCCAATATTTTCACATAACAGACTTCCAAATTAGGCAAGAGTTAACACTTAGAATTCACCTAAGAAATACAAACTGTACTTGTGAGTTTTTCTACAGTTCTTTGCTGCTCTTGTTTCTTTAGCAAGTCCCTTGGATTCTGATAATGATAACTCCTTTTAGAGTCATATATTTCAGGTGAATGCTCATAGACTCAAAAACCCTGATAGCCCATCACAGGCAAGCTAAATATCTTTAATTAATGTACAGGCAGAGTACCAGCAGTATACAATTAAAGGGCCTTCTATCATGGGGATAGCAAACTATAAACAAATCATTAATGGCCTCCTGGTTACCTATTCAGGAGTGTACCTGCCAGGTCAGCTTCTAAATGAGTCCTTTCAAGAGGAGTCAATTTTATTTCATAGGGAAGGAGAGAGATGAAATAGAGCCAGAAGGTTAATATGAGTTTAAGAGGAGCGTAGGGTTATCTTGGCAATTAAAGGCTCTCGAAGAGGTTAATTACCCACACCTAGCACTTACAACTCACACAGTGTATCAGCAGTTACAAAATTTGTGTACAGCAGAGAACTCTATTCTGTACTCTGATTGATATTATTTTACTCATTTTTTTTGCAGGGCTGAGTTAAAGCAATATTCTTTCCATAATCCATTCAGAAAAAAAAGAAATGAATGTCATTCATACCATCACAGCAATGTTAGGTAGAAAAAGACAATGTGGCCAAGAATTGCACGCTTTAGAGAGTAAGAACAAGAGAGTGTATGCATGAGAGAGAAAAAAGGGAGAGACAGGGGCTGGCCCAGTGGTATAGTGGTTAAGTTTGCACGACCTGCTTTGGCAACCTGGGGTTCACGGTTTTGGATCCCAGGCGTGGAGCCACACACTGCTTGTCAAGCAAGCTATGCTGTGGTGGTGTCCCACATACAAAAAATAGAGGAAGATTGGCACAGATATTAGCTCAGGGCCAATCTTCCTCATTAAAAAAGAAAACAAAAAGGAAAGACAGAGTGAGAGAGAGGGAGAGATTGAAATTCAACTGGTTTTTGAAACCTTAGCAGAAGAGTTTACTAAATGGAAGAGCACATAGGATGGGGATCCTGGGAGGTGGGCAGAGCAATTGTGTATATTTGAGGGCAAGCTGGTACGGCTCAGATGACCCACAGTTTTTAAAATCTCCACTCTGAAAACTTTAGGAAAGCCGGTTTGCTGCTTGTCAGCCAGAATCACGATGCGATTTGTATTAGACAACGACTCCCTTTGACCCACTGCCTTCACTCTGTTGAAATAAATTTCTATTCCCAAGATGGAACTGGTCCTGCTGGGGGCCACGCCAGCAAACTGAAACTTAGATAACTTGTGTCTCTGTAAATGCTCTCCTTGACCGGAAACGCAGGATATCTAGTCAGCCAATCCCTAAACGGCAAGCCAACTTTGGGCTCTACTTATTTCCTTGTTCCTTCTCACCGCAAACAAGGTTGACTATGTGGCCCCAGCTGATAAGATATTTTCTGTTTTTTTCTTCCTTGTTCTTTACTCTTTATCCTATGAAAGCTTCCTGCCTTCCACCCATTTTGCAGTTCTCCAAATGGAGACAGTCTGCTTCATGAAGTATTAAAGTTTGATTCCATCACCTACATTATCTTCCTTAATCATTTTTTAACAACCCTCAACCAAACCACCACCATCTCTCACCCGGATCTCTCTAAAAGCCCCGCTTAGTCTCCTTGCTACTTGTGCCCTGCTCCAGACCGTCTCGGCCCAGCAGAGGGACCAGTGAGGTCTCACACTGGCAATCATATCATAGTTTTCCACTGAACTCAGGAAAACAATCAGAATCCTTACTACAGCCCTGTTTGCTTTCTCCAACTTGATTTCCTACCACCTTTACCCCCTTCACCTTCATACCCTGAATCACACTGACCTTGGTCATCACACTGCCCTTGAACAGAATCTTGGCTTCACATGACCAAACATCAGCTACTCAAAGAGGCCCTCCTAGCCAGTCTCCTAAATGTTGCCTACCACCCCCTCACTCTCAGGCACTATCATGAAACCTTCTTTGAATGGCCTCAGAGAGCTTGCATCTGAAGTTATAGCATTCATTCATTTATCATGTGCCTCCCTAGCCTTCCTGTTCACTCTATCTCCACAATGTAGGACAGTCCCTGGGACCCGGTGGAGACCAGCGGTTGCCGCCTGTGGCTCCTTCTGCACACCAGTTACTTGGAGCTACTATCCATCTCAGGGTGTGGAGATGAAGTCGCATCTTTAGGAGTGTTCAGGTATTATGACACCATAGAATAATTAAAATCACAATGATTATAATTACACTTTACTGAGCATCTACTTAGCACCAGATAATGGACTGAATGTTTTCCACATATTTCATATTTTAATCTCCCAATAACCCTATGAGGTTGTTAACTACTACGCTCCACTACTTTCCTAGGCAGATTATACCGGGTACTGAGAAGTGATGTTCCAGACCCATCTGTGTTAGTCTAAAGAATCAAAATGTTTGGTCTGTATTTAAGTAAGTCTGTAAAGGATGTGAACCCATTAAGGATTCTTTTTGGGAGTGCATTTAAACGTCTGGAAAACACTCTTGCGGCTTTTCCTGACAGTCGCACTGTACCACACACGGCCTGAGCACACCATCTTTTCAGGCAGAAGGCAGTAGGTGATCTCAGGCAGATTCCCCAGCTAATGGGACAACCTCCCTCTTCCCTGCTGGAAGGTAATGGGTTCAACCATCTGAGAACACAGCCTCTCCAGGAGTCCTGGACCCTCTGCTGCAGAGGAAAGGAACACATAAATCTAAAACGAGGTGTTATTATTCTGGCAAATGTACTCTACTCCTGGACCAGGTACGTACTGCAGCCCATTAGTATGATTTTGAAAAAAGAATTATAATAATTATTTTTTGGCAGCCTGGAGTCTTTCATCTTTATGAGATGATAGTAATGTTTTAAAAGGATTATCATAGTGCCACGTGATAATAATAATAATAATCCTTTATTATGTGTAATGCTTTAAAATTTTAAAAATACTTTGATATGAAATATAAGGTTTGATCCTAATCGTGATCCTTTGAGATATACGGAGTAGTAATTACTTGCCACATTTCACAGCAGGGGAAACTGAGGTCAGGGCAATTAAACAGCTTCTAAGGATTCAAGCTAATCATGGCAGGGGCACTCCAGGGCCCATGGGCACTGATTCCTAGTGCAGTCTTCTTTAAATAAATCATTACTGGTGAACTGAGTTAAAAAAGAACACCACAGGAAATCTGAGGGGTGGGAGTGTATGTGTGTGTGTGTGTGTGTGTGTGTGTGTGTGTGTGTGTCTGTCTGTCTGTGTCAGGAGGCCCTGTGGATTCCAGTAAGCGATTCTTAGGAACTAACAGACCATTTTAGAAGCATAGACACATCATAAAACCTTAACAAAGCCCTAACTTTGCAGCACTGTCATCCATTCCATATCAGACTGTCACACTTAAATCAGAACGTCACACATACTACCCAGACTTCAAGCTTCCCAATAAAGATACTCAATATATACAGAAAGAATGTTCCACAAAGCTCTTTCATACCTATTGTCTCATCCCCCACCTTATGATGTTATTTTTTTTTTTCCTCCAGAAATAATGCTCTTTTACTTTATACTGCTGCTGTTTCTGTCTTAATGAATTATAGGAGTACATTTTATGGTTTCAGAAACAGTCGTCTTGGGCAGTGAATCAACTCGCAGCCTTCTCTTCCTCAACCCTCTCCCAAGGAAAGAAATGAGGAGCAAAGCAGCGCATTTCTTCACAAGGATATACTTCACTTTACCAGCAGCATTCTGCTCTTTTCTTTCTATATCTGAGGCTGCAGCGGCTCAGGGGGCTCTGCTCCTGAACTTTCTTTTCTGATTCTTGACAAAGGGGCCTGAAGTCAGGCAGAGATGCTGATCTACCTGCTTGTTTTCAGCAGAAGGCAACGGCGGCCCTGCCATGCATGGGTCCTCGGCGCGCAGGAGCGCATTCAGAGGAAGGCAGCAGTGATCTCCAAATTCAGACCCAATCAGCCCAAGAGAAGTATCTTCCTGTAGGAACGTGCTGCTCAAACACACTGAAGTTCTAGTTTACATTGAAGGTTAAAGAAGTTGAGTGAAAGTCAGTTTTAATGAATGCCGGTTCCCTCTATGCGCTTACCTCCAGAAAATGTTCTGCCTGCTGTTCTCGATCCAATTTCCTTGAAGTGGTTGTAATCAGACCTGTGTAGAAATGAGAATATTTGACTTTTAAATATCTGGGGCAAGTAGCTTACTGAGCACGGGAAATAAGTCCAGTTAAAGGAAAAGCAAAAATGATGGGGAACAGTAACTCTCCGATCGCCAGGGACAATCAGATGGTCTCAAAATTATTCTTAAAAACAAAATAAAATTTACAAAGAAAACCTGAAAAATTTGTTTCTGTTCTGTTTGCCACAGTTGAGGTACTGTAATCACGTTGGGGATGTAAAAACTCACTAAAGACCTGTTGTTTTTCTGATAATGAGGAATTTCAATGACTCATTTGCATATGACTGAAATTCTACACTAGGAAGCTCATTAAAGATTTTAGAGTTCTTGAACAATTAATAAGTTGTTGATGCTGATTAGATTCAGGCTCTGAAACAGCACTTTCTTATTTAACTTTTCTACACTTATATAATTTTTTTTAATACTTGACAAAGAAGGTTATTTCTGTGATGACTACTTGTACAAATAATTATTTCAAATTTAAAAATTCTTATATACCAAAGATCTCATACTGTAATTTTATCATTTTGTTTTATGTGTTTAAATCTTTACACAAAATTGGTTTCACATGGGAAATATCTCTCCTTTCTTCAAATAGTGTTTCTCATAATTGGATCGCCCCTTTGAGTATAAAGACAAAGAAAAAAGAATAAGACAAAAGCTTCAAGGCTACCCAGCTTATTGCACCAATTTTTCTTTTGCAGGTTTTCTTATTATTATTGTCAAATGGCAATTAGGAGGTCAAATTGACATTCCATTTCTTCATTCTACAATGTCCCTGAAGACAAGAGACTATGGATTGGGCTGTTTTCATGGCATATGCTGGTTGACAGGAAAGAATAGGGAAAATCACATGAAGAGCTCACTCCTAACACTGGTGAGGTACTAGAAATACAGAAAAGGTGGGGCCGGCCCGGTGGCACAGTGGTTAAGTTCACACGTTTGGCTTCTCGGCGGCCCAGGGTTCGCCAGTTGGGATCCTGGGTGCATACATGGCAAAAAAGCCGTGCTGTGGTGGGTGTCCCACATATAAATAGAGGAAGGTGGGCATGGATGTTAGCTCAGGGCCAGTCTTCCTCAGCATAAAGAGGAGGATTGGCAGTAGTTACCTCACGGCTAATCTTCCTCCAAAAAGAAAAAAAAATACAGAAAAGGTATTTTACCAAGGTCTGCTGAGGAGCTCACGACCTCCAGCTTTTGTTTTACACAGAAGTGGTGGGTGAGAGTACACAGATTTTAGAGAAAGTCAAGAAGAGGCCACAGGAGGCTAAATGGCCTTCAAAAAAAAATCTCATTGGAGTAGCACGGCTGTTTACAAGCTGGCCCCGCTCAGCCTCCACTCTCATCTGTCTACACTCCCCATGGCAGGGAAACCTATGTTCCCATTGCACAAATGACCTGCCTTTCCATGAATTCTTTCTGGAATGTGCCCCACCCCACTGCTTCATTCACAGAGTTTTCAAATTTAGCTCAGGTGTTAGCTCAGGTGTTAGAGAGATGATGCCTCTACCAGTGTTAGGTGCCCATCTCATATGTCCCAGCATAACCACTACCCACCGCAACCATTGTTCTTTGGCCTACACTATAATCCTTTGTTCACGGGTCTGTATTTTCCCACTAGATAGGTTGATAGTCACTTCATGGGAAGGGCTGACCTTTTAATTCTGAAGCCCTGGTGCCCACCCAGCCCCTGGCCTAAAACAAAGAGTAGGAACTTCATTAATGCTCAATGCAAGTCGATGCAAGTTGCTGTAGAAGAGACAGATTATCTATATTCTAATCTTCAGTTTTGCTACAGACTTAGAATGCGTTTGCTTAAGAGGGTATTGTTTTGGTGTGGGGAGAGTAGTTGTGGTTGTGCAGGGGGTGTTGCCTTTAATATTCATTTGAAACCATTTCTGAGTTCCTCTGTGTGAATGGGGCAGCGCCAGGCATTCTTGGGGAAACAAAGGTGAGCTATTGTCAGAGATTGTGGAGAGAAGACTGCTATCAGGAGTTTCAAGGGAGAGAATCAGTCACTTCCCTTCCCAAGCTGCCCACCGGAACCTCTCAGGAAACAAAAAACATAGATTTTGTGCCCAACTCCATCCACCCTTTACTGTATCCTAATGTCCTGGGATGCTGCCTTGAGATCGTCCTCTGATTCTAAGAGAACGCTCTATGCAATTCCACTATCCTCTGTTGAATCTCACTATGGCTTTTTATTAACATTAATTTTTCTGCCCAGCCACATCCAAGAATGAAATACACTGACTTGCTTCAGCATCTGGATCAGACCATCAGGCTCAGCGTGTGCGTGTGTGGGGTGAGCGAGGGGGAGATGGAGATGATGTGTGAGCGCACTGGTGGATGGGGTGATAAAGGGGAGCACAGCTCTGAGTCATATTCATCAAGGGTCAGTGTGGTCACACCAGTGGGCGTCTAACACACAAATCTGACACTTTCATTTTCAGGCCATGCTATCCTACAAGGTCATATGTCATGGAGGCTCTTTCCAAGTGAGAAGTAACTGTATTCTCGAAAGAGGGCAGAAGGCTTTCACAAACCTCACCACCTCTTCAGGAGGCATCCTCTGTTAGAGGTCACAATGGGAGTGAGAACTACTTGTTATATTGAGGCCATAAATGAGGGAAGGCGCTGTCAGCCTCCACTTGGCTACACTCCTGATGCTCTTTCAGACACAAAAGGCCAGGAGCCCTTTTGCCCTCTGTTCCCCTGCGGACTCCCATGTCATTTCAGGTCCTCGTTGCCCAGGTCATGCAGCCATGGCCCATTGTGGTGTGACTGTGCACAGGGAAAAGGTCAGCTTCCTCTCCTGATTATTCCTAGGGTAATTCTTTAGGAAAGTCACTTATTGTCACAATGCACATGTGTAACTGGGAGAGCAGCGTGGCTCCCCTTACATTGCATACCTTCACCAGGATGTGTTTTTAACATATTTATCAGCCAACAGGGAAAGAGGTTTCCTGAAAAGTCTCAAACAACACCCACAACAGTGAACCTGAGAAAGCCAAGCAGTTTCTGTTCCTGGAGGAAACGCAGGAAAAAACATCTGCAGGTTTCAGTTCTCTGAGTTTCTATCACCTTTATTTTCACAGATATAAGGTAAAAGGCAGGAAAAAAAAAATCCAACTCAAAAGTGAAAATCAGTAGGAAATCAGATGAGGTGGGGGTGGTGGATAGGGAGTGACTACTAGTGGGTACAAAGTTTCTTTTTGGGATGATGAAAATGCTCTAAAATTACAGATTATGGTGATGGCTGCACAGTTCCATAAGTATTCTGAAAACCATTGAATTGTATACTTTAAATGGGTGAATGTTACTGTATGTAAATTACCTATCAGTAAAGCTATTAAAAATCGGTAGGATATCATAAACTCTGCCTTCTAGATTTTAACAAGTTTTTCATGTTTGGAGAAGACAGACATTTACAAATACGTGAATGAATGAATGAGCAAATTAGTTTAGGAATCAGACACGAAGAGGGGTTGGAATGAAGAGTGATCAGGTTTGTCCACAGGGAATCTGGAACACAATAACGAACGGAGCACTTTGGGTTAAAGACAGAACTGGTTGTTATTTACGCTGAAAAATAAATCTTGTTATCAAGCCAGGGCCAGCTAAACCAAGAAGGGGCAAAAAGCTTTCTTCCTTCTAAAGGTACATATTAGGATGAGCTATGGGGCTTCAGCAGCACAGTCAGAAAGGAAGGCAGTGAGCATCCCTCACAGTCCAGAGGAATTAGTCAAAATTGCCAATGCTGCATCTTCATTTCTAACAACCTTGTTGTAGCTGAATGCGGTTGGGCCTTAGATAAGGAAGAGAATGAAACAGAGCAACCTCCTTCTTCAAGGGCTCTGATTCATCACTGTGAAAAGCAACCCCATTGTGTAATCTCTGCAGGAGAGAGGCGTGTACATCACATATGTAACTGTAGACGATTGGGCACAGTAAATTGGGGACTGACATGACGAAATTGAATTTCAAAGATAAATCATAGGCGAGCTTTTGAATGTGGTTTGGAGATATAAACAAACACATCATTTGATATAATTACATGGGCAAACCTCCAATTTAGGAGGGGAATTACGCCAGTCCTAAGTGAACGATACTCAGTAAAGGAGGGGGAGAGCGTATGGCTGGAAACTTGCAACTACTTTAAAAACGTCTGCTTTTGATTTTTTTGTTGCAGAGATGGGGACTCTAACACCCTCTCTGAGAAACAGCCTGAGCACGAAAATGTGGCTGCCAGTTCAAAAGAGAACTCGAAATGTTCTAAGTAGTTATGGTCAGAGAAGTGATGCTTGTAAGGATGACATCTTTTCCCTGCTCTTTCTCCCTGTGGGTGTCCTGGGTCGCAGCTGTGTAATCTGCTGCCATGACATTCACATTTTCTTTAAGTGCTACTTGAAGCAGTGTAGATCTTAGCCGTTTCAGCATAATTTTCCAGGACTGTTGGAAGTTGACTCTCGTATTAAAGATACAACTAGAATCATCAGCCCTGTGAGCTACAATTAGTGCTTACTCTCTTTCATGCCCCATTTCCTCTGCTCACCATTTCTCCACGCCTACCCCCAGTTATCTGGTAAACCCCTTGCCTCCCTTCCAACAGTTCAAATGTCATGTCCTCTGACCTTTCCTCCTCTAGCATGTTGCGTGTAACTCATCTATTGTCCAGATCCCCCTTGAGACTGCAGGTTTAGGGAGGCAGAGACTTTGGGTAGCTCACCAGTTGAGCTTGGGAACCTAGGTCAATGCCTGTCACATCTATTGCATACATAAATGTTACTACTACAGCACCCAATATTTGGCTCTACTTTTTGTTAAAGAGTCAGTCTTTCCTAACAGGATACAAACAAAAGGTTAGTGAATAGATCTTATTCATTTTGTGTTCCTGGCATTTAACATAGAATCTGGTACATTATAGGTACCCAGCAAAACTTGTTTGAATGAAGGTGACATGGATGCAGTCTTCCACAACTCTCAGTACTGTTTTATACAGAGTGGCCATAATGGTCCCAAACCTTGGCACTTAAAGTTATCTGAATGCTCTCTTTCATTCTTTGAAAATTTTAACGTTGTTCAATGTTTGGACACCTTCTTCCATGTTGATAGTTAGAGGTCCATAGAACAATTCCTGATAGTTTTTTATTTTTCAGCTGCTAATTAAAGATTTTTAATCTTTAAAGTTACACACAGGAGCTTTGAGGCCATTCCATGGTTCTCCCGCATCCTGGTTTCTATCTAATTTATGGAGAAAGTTGGGCAAATAATAATATAGTAATATCCAACATTTATTGAATACTGTGTGCCAGCCACTACTAAACAGTTCACAGACATGATCTCACTTAATCTCACAATCGTTCAGAGAAATAGGAACTATTTTGACATCTTCTAGGAGGAAACTGAGTTAAAATAACTTTCCCAAGGTCACCAGTGACTGAGCCATGATTCCGACCCAGGGAATCTAACTCTGACGCTTCTTCACTATGTCCTTAGCCACCTTCCCAGGAGCCAGGAGACCTGGGTCCCAGTCTCAGCTCTGTCAGTAACTGGTTATGAGATTACAGCAACCATGTTTTTTCTCCAGGCCCTTGTTTCCTCCTCTAGGAATGTCCCAAAGTCTCTTTTCAATGCAAAGAGTCTATCATAATATAAAAGCATTAGAAGGAGATCACTATTCTTCTTCATTCTCTGTTCTCTCATCTGACCCCACTTTCTTCTTGATGGATGCAAGTATAGCTGTGAAGGACCTGGGTGGGTCACTCAGGCAGAAACAAGAGGGGCTGTGTTCTGGTTTTATTTATTCACAAAATCAACACTGAAACACCCCTATGCATATCTCTCAAAAGGAGAACGTAAAAACATCAGTTAACCATGAGTGTGTGTTTTTAAGTAGGAAAAAAACCCCTTAGTGATTCCCATGTTTATTGGCTCTTCCACAAGATTCTAATTTCTAGAACTTCTGTTTCCACCTCTCATGTTAGCCTCTCATATAAGGCTTTAGGTAGCCTTAAAATGTTCCCTGTTGTATTTACACATGGACATAGGCTGTGCACTGAATATGGACAGAAAGAAATGAACACACAGTAAGTGTAAATTTCAGGATTTGAGGAAAAATTAAAGTTGGAGTGAAGCCACGTATTAGGTTTGCACAAAAAAACCTAAGTAATGTGTATTCTTCGACAATATGATATTTCTTTAAAAGAAAAGAATAATCAGAAAGCAAAAAATATACAAGAGCTACAACGTTATGGGGGGTGTCAAACACAAAGGATTCTCGAAACTGGCCTCATCAGGATGCTTCTTAAATAAGAGCTGTTTCGTCAGGTGTAAAGATTTGGAGCTGCTCGATTGAGCAGGCAGTGCTGCTATTAAATTTCTTAAGAAAATCTGACAGAGGAAATCACCGATAGAGATTAAGCCTACAACTTGGATTTTTCTCTATAAATGGTGATTTCCAAGATGCTAATAGAAGCTTTAGAACTGTAAGTCAGAGTGCGTCTTAAACCGAAGTATGAAGACCCTGTGGGTCAAATGTGATTCATAGCTGTTGGTTTTTTGTAACAGATAAGTTTCATTTTCTTTCTTTGCAAGCAAATAAACGGCATTTCCCAATTCTGCCTTAGCAGCAGGGGAATCTGGCAGCACTCTTCTGCCAGACACACTTCCCTCTTTGGATACAGGATTCTGTAGCTGCTAAACATGGCAAGGGGGAAAAGCCAGCTTGCGAAGGAAAAGTATTGATGCTGGCACATACCTTGCACCTTCTCCTCAGGCTGATGACAGATGGAGTTGCCCACAGCCTGGAGGGAGAGTTCTGAGGGTAGGGCAAGCCCTGCTCCCTCGCTGTACCATGCATTACTGACAAGATCAATGAGAGGCATCCAGGTCAATACAACTTGTTATCATGGTGAGGGATAAGATGGTGGCCAACGAGGGAGAAGTAATGAAGAAGATATATGGTGGAGAATATTTCTAAAGGCCTTCTCCTCTGAACAGGTCTTTCTTGTACCTAGTGGGCCTGCCACGCACACCTACATATGCGTGCACGCACATACGCACACACATACATTTAGGACCAGAGATGCTGTGTACGATTCTAATTTTGCCAGAATACCTGGATACTTACCATCTATTCTTCCCTCAATTCCTCTCCTCATCACCAATCCTCATGGCTCTCCCTCCCAATCTCACATAGCCCTCCAGCTCTGCCTTCTGATTCGGCCCAGATGAAGAAGTATTTACGTACCTGAAGATGTCTCCAGGCAACTGAGCTCAAACTTGAGTGCCATATTGGATTTCTTCAGAGAAATTAAACTGCAGATGGCGAACCAATATTAAGGATGTCATAGGAAATGATGCCATCTTTAGGTGCCATTAACATACCACTGATGTGTGTGCTCAGATGTGCAATATGCTGCACATCTCCTCCTTTCTCAATCTGCCAAGATTATTTTTTTCCATAATTATGAATATTGGATGATCAAAATAAGGAAGAAGTGGCTGATAACCTAAATTACACGGTATGGATGCATCTTAGAGATTATCCAGTCTGGGAAGCATCATGGTATACCAGTTAGCAATCCACTAATCAGTACTCAGACTCTGGCATCAGACCGCCTGGCTTTGCATCCCAGTTTTACCCCAGGCAACTGCTTGTTCTTGGGCAAGTTACTTAGCTTCTCTAAGTATCAGCCTCCTCATCTGTAAAATGAGGCTTATTAAATTAAATAATTGATTTAAAATGCTTAGCTCGGTTCCTGGCACATATTAAATGCTCCAATAATATTACTCATATTATTAGCTCCAAAAATAATGGCTGGAGTATTGTATGTATTCAACAGTCTAATCTTGCTTCCTTCCCACCCTGAGATCTCCCTCAAATGCGTTTAAACATTTGGGCAACAAAAATTGTAAAATGTCTACTACTTACCCTGTCATGTGACAGATAAGAAAACTGAGGCTCACAGCTTAAGTGACTTGTTCAAAGACTGATTCATAAGAAATCCTTCATCCATGCACTGTTAAATTTTATTGAGAGGATAGTATATATCGTTGCTACACAGAGTGCGGCATGGATTAGCAGCATCAGCATCACCCGGGAGCCAGTTAGAAATGCAGAACTGCAGGCTCCTCCTGGACCAACGTGATTTGTATGTACACTTAATTTTGAGAAGCCTGGCTCTAGACCGTTGCTGGTTTCCAAACATGGCCGTGTATTGGAATCACCTAGGGAGCTTCAAAAAAATACTGATGCCAGGGTCCCACATCCAGAGATTCTGAATTATTTGGTATGGGTGGAAGCCTGGGTATAGGGATTTTCGGAAAAGCTCCAGGTGATTCTAATATTCAGCTAACGGGGTGAGAATCACTGTAAATACACTTGTTATCTGTGGGTGATGGGTTGCGGTAATTAATTTTTTTGGCTTATCTAAATTATCTAGTACTCCCACAGTGAACAACATTTAATTTTATAATACAAAAGAATTTAAAGACCAAACAGGGCACCTGGGACATAGTTCTCTGCACGCCCTCATCCGAATTCCTCAAAGTTCTATTCTGAATCCTCCTAGCAAAGGACTAAACTGTGGTTGCCAGGTTTGTTACGACCTTAGATCTGACACACGCCTTGTGTCTTCCCCCAATACACTGGCTGAGCTCAGCTACTGTTTGGCTTCTTCATTCTGTCATAGTTTCCTGTACCTCCTACAGTCCTACACCTCTCCTAGCTCCATGTGGCACCCAAGGACCTCGTAGCAGAGGTGAAATGCCACCTCTGTGGTGACGCTCTCTCTTCCCCACAAAAGCATATTTGGACACAAGGCCCAGAGGGAAGAGCCCAGGGGATACAACACTAAGTCCCCATATTTGCCCTCATGGAACTAACAATCCAGGGAGAGAGACAGACACAGATGCAAATAACTATAATACAAGGTGTGAGCTGATACATACCTGGACAACTCTGGGTGCCCTGAAGAAGGAACGATTAATGCTGAATTGTGCAATCGGAAAACATAAGGAATAAGTTGACTTTGCACCAGGCCTTTAATGGCAAATAAGATGCCAATAGATAAAGAAGTTTGAAAAAGTTAAAATGTCAAATTCGTAGCTGAGAATAATGAGGCAAAAGATTAAAGAAAAAGGTAAATCTAGGTTTCAATCCTGGCTCTATTTCTTAGCTGTGTGACCAGGGACAAGTTATATATCTTCTCCGATCTTGGTCTTGTCATCTCTGAAATGGGGATAGTAAGAACTCCCTCCGAGTTAGAAACAATACAGCTGACGTACTTAGCATGGTGCCTTGCACTTAGCACATGCTGTTTAAAAAACAGAAACAGCATCTATAAGAAGCAGTGTGTTATTTTTGATTTTTATTAAAAATCCTAAGAGCACCGGGATGCTATTTCTAATTGCATTCCAAAGGAAAATCTTATAGACTTTAGAAAATCTTATCCACAAAGTCTGAAAATTTAATAACCAGGAAACTGAAAGTTGAAGTGTCTTTCTGCTTATTCGAATGAACACCATGCAGTCCTTTAAGTGCTGCCACAGTGCGGAGGTGTGAAAACAACCACTGTTCTCCCCTTGGAAATGATTTCACTGCAAATAATTTGTTTCTACATCTGTTTTCATGTGACAGATAAAATCAGGAGCATGAATAAAGTGCAAATTACTCAGAGGATGTGCAAAGTCGTGACAATGTGTGCTTTCTTTAAGATCATCTTTGCTTGATGATTTATACAAGGCCTTAGGTAGGAGCAATGTTTTCAAACTCGATTAAAAAAATTGGGGCAAAGTATCACTTATTTTGGAGAACTTTAAATGTTATCAGAAGACTGATAACATTATTTCTTAAGATCACACGTTTCCCAGTTAATTTTCACATAATTCAATTCTTTCTTTTTGTCCTAAATTTATACATACACTGTAAAACCTCATTATTTTTCATTCCACTTATCTGAGAATTTGTAATAGTTATGGGGCTGGTTGAAGTTTACCTTTGTACTTCCCAGGTAAATTAATAGGGTGGAAAGGTCTCAGAGGAATACTTAATGTACTGGAGACAAACCATTTGCAAAGCACTTTAATTTTAACAACCACCATTTTGATGTTCTAATTGGCAACAGCCTATGTAACTATTCATTAGAGTCTGTCCAAGCAGGCCTTTCGTTGGGCAACATTTTGTTAATAGTAGCATTAACCTTATGTGTTTATTCCAAAGCTGTAAACATGCGTTTCCTGAAGTATTCTAGAATCCGCATTTTCAACTGCTGTAAAATCCTCCTGGATAAAAGTCTGAATTAATGGAACGTCATGGTCTTTCTGTTCTTTGGGAAGAAGTACCATCTCTTGCAAAAATGATGCAATTTGTGGGGCTGGTCTGGGGTTAGTGGGTTTGGATCCTGGGCATGGACCTATATACTGCTTATCAAGCCGTGTTGTGGCAGTGTCCCACATACAAAATAGAGGAAGCATGGCACAGATGTTAGCTGAGGGCCAATCTTCTTCACCAAAACAAAAAGAAATTTGTGCTTAATCATTTACCAACTTTGTGCAAGCAACTTTGTGCAAGTCTTTAAAAATGTTGTGTGCCTGAGTCTCTTCCTCTGTAACATACCAGTGATTTAATGGGGGGAGCAATTAACCTCTTCCTTCCTAAAAGTAACACATGATGCTTTTTTCCTTTATAAATAGAAGTGGAAATAAAGGAGGGATTAGAATCTTTTACAACTCCTTGAAAAAATGCTGTATTAATTCAGGGAAGAGTTGTATTCTCCTTCTGCTCTTTTATGGAGGATTTTATAAATAATTCCATTATAGCTTTATCACTTTGTATTCTGTTTGTACATTTGTTTTCTTCAAGGGACTGTGGCCTCTCCAGGGCAACCACATTTTTATTTATTTAAAGTTCATTAAAGGAATATCTTTTGAGAGCCTAAGCTAATCTTTGTGTCTTTCATGCTTAGCACGGTGCCTGGCATATGGATGGTGACCAATCAATATTAGTCTAGTGGATGAAAAAGCTGTAGTATTAAAAACGTGTATGGAAGTGTGTTAGTGCCTGTACCACCACCCAGTGCGGGTAATGGTCCATATATGTGGGAACGATCACACAGCATTTCTATTACGGCTTGTAAAAGCTTCCATGCCTTTTGGGAAAAGCTTCCAAATATATTCAAAATGGAATTATGTGCTGTGATAATTATTATTTTGGGTTTTTAGCATGAAATGTTACAAGTTCATAAAGCCATGTTTTTTTGTATTGCATGTCAAAGTCTACTGTCTGTGTGGTTAATTGAGGTTAATGGAGAGAAATGGCAGATTGCCAATGTTAATGAGTTTTTCTTGACTCTTTCTAATATGCATTTTATTTCTCATTTGCCTTTGCTTCTTGTTTAACCAAATTACGTTATTTATCCAAGACTTTGTCATATACAAGCAAGAATTGCTAACCTGCCAGAGAGGGCTCAGCCCATGTTTCATTTCCCAAAGAACATTAAAACAGGCCGAGTGGTGGGGAGTGGGAGGAGGAGTGGTATAGCGTGAAAACCAGAAGGGCCGAGGTTGCACAAAACAGCCAGCCTTTGATTTCTCTAGGTCCACCAAACACTCCATGGGGAGTATCAAAACGGAGGACAAGTCCAAGGGCCTTGTTGGATCACAGTCCTGGCTGGAGTCTAATGAATTAATTCTTCCAAAATGCAACCAATAATCGAATAAGGAGGGTGCTAAAGGGGTACCATAGCCATGTCTTATTGAAAGGGTCACTTATGTGGCATTTTAGTTTCTTGTTCAGAAAATGGGGAAAAAAAAGAAAAAAAGAACTGGCAAGGAAGTGAGAGAATCATTGCAAGTGTTAGTAAAGCAGGGGAAAAATCAGAGAGCAGCAAATACTGGCTCTGTGGGATTCGGGCTGGTGTAGGGCACTGGGGGAGGTTGGCAGCCTTGAAGACTGCCATAGCATGTCTCTAGATCTTGTTTATTCCATATTTACCCACAAAATAAACATAAATACATATCATTTATTGAGAGTTAGATTACTAAGTAGCTAGCACTGTGTAACTCCTAATGTGTGCCCTTAACTAGTACACTGTAATCGTTTGCTTGGTTTTCCTTTGCTGGTTCTCTTGGGAGAGTAGAGGTGGGAGAAGCTCGTTTAGGTTTTCTTCCTCTTTCGGGGATGAGAACAGTTATGGCAGACCTGAAACGGGGTACACGCCCCAGGAAACTTAAGGTTAAGGGCTGCCACTGGTGGTGGGTCTGCTGGACACACATGTTAAAGTTCCTCTGTGCCTTTTCTTCTTCTCTTGTCATCCCAAGGTTGACCTCCATCCCCTCCCAGTCGGTCACCCAAGGGGCCAGAAGCACAGTTGCAAAATGTTTCTTTTACATTTTCAGCGGTTTAGTATTCCTTCTTTGGGGCTAACAGTCTGTAATGGATGGGTACACAAGAGGCACCGTTTAAAAACCAACTGGCCACATACACATGCCATAAAAGAAAATGTCATCTTCTTTGTAGCAGTCTGAGAAATTCAGTATCTTCTGGACAAATGGCTATGCACACAGAGTCTAAGAATGGATTTTTAAACCATTCACAGCACTGTGTCAGTCCTTCTTTCTCAGTTCTACTGTGGCTGCAATTAGTGGATAATTAGTCTTTGTACATGTTGATGCTACATGTCATACAACTGGCTCCTGGTTTAGCATCCATTCAACAAGATTATTTAATTTTGCTGCAATTTTAATTTTTTTGAGTCACATTGGTACCCTAACACTAGAAAACCTGGGACTCAAGCTAGATAGACTAAGGTTTGAAATTATATTAATGGATTTCATTTTTCCCATGGAAAAGAAAATTGTTGGAAGGTTTTGCATTAATAAACTGTAGCAACAGATAGGACAGAGGGCAGGATGCATTCTACAGTCTGATCAGCCATCCTGGGCTCTGGGTTTTTAATATAACATGAAGTACAGTTCCAGCCTCACAACTGGCTTGGCACCAGGGTACCCGCCTTCAGGGAATGCTGAGAACAATGGGTAATGGGCAGAGAATAAATAATTGTAGCCAAGCTGTTAAAAGCTCAGGGAGGATTATGCAAAAAGGTAATACGGGGGCACAGAGGGATCAGCCTTGAACTCTAGCTGGGGTGCAGGAAAAGTTTCTCAGGATGGGGTCTCTTGGTTGGAGCGAGTAGAAGCTTGTCAGGTAGACAAGGAGGAGAAGAGCTTTCCATGGTATTCTGAAGGATCAGGGAAGGCAAACAGGCAAGAAGGACCCCCAATCTCGTTCCAAAGTTACTTCAGAAGACCTTAGGGGAAACCTTGGAATTTTGTATCACTTATTGCTGGGAATGGAAGAAAAACAATACCTTTCCCCTTGTGGATACTCAGTCAGTCGGCACAGCAAGGGGCTCTCTTAACTTTTAACATGGAAGCATTTTTACACATCATGGAACAGCGTTGTAGTGGATGATGGTAAAAGTCCCCTCTCCATTCCTGTAAGGCTCAGAATAAAGGGACTAAGACCACATTACAAGCAAGTACCTGAGCCTAACAAAATGACAGTTCGGGGATGCTATGAGAACGCCAGTCAGATATCATTTAAATAGAGCTTCCTCGCCACTCCCTTTGCCTTCTCTTGGAAGCAACACTTTTGTGGGTGGGCAACTGTCCCAGTTTGCCTGAGCCTGTACCAGTTACAGCACTGAAAGTCCCAGTTCAATGTTCCAAGAAACCCGTCAGTCTTGGGCAAATCAGGATGGTTGGTCATCCTAGCTTTAGATCACGACTGAATGTCCGGTCTCTGTGACTAACTTATCAAACAGTAGATTTTCAAGGTTGGACGCATGTGAGAGCATTTCCTGTCTTGCCCTGACACCCACTTCAGTTTGCAGATGGGGAAACTGAGGCTCAGAGAGGAGCAGCAACTTGTAAGATTCATTTGCACAATGCTTAGCTCCAATTAGGTAATGCCCCTGCTTAAAACCCTCAGATCTGCTTTATGATTTCTGTCTTCCTCACAGAATCACATGCTTCTAAAAATTCCCCACAGCGTCTCCCTAACATAGCTAACAACTGGTACCATTTTCTGATTATTCCCTATGAGGCAGGCAGTATGTTGAGCACTTCACATGCAAAATTTCATTTAATCCTCATAACAATTCCACATTACAATTACTAAATTGCTGGATACTCTTGTCATCCCCATTTTGCAGATGAGATAACTGAGTCTTAGCATGACCAAATAACTTGCCAAAGGTTATGCAGTTAATAGGTGAGAGAGATCTGAAACTTGATCAAGTTGTCTAATTCCAGAATCTTTATACTTAACCCTGAGGACATAAGTGTTCTCTTTCTATTCAATTATATCTTCCACTACTTCTGTAAAATCACTCCGCTGTTTAACCAAAATATTTGAAAAAGCACAGGAGTGGTTTTCCCAACTCCAGACATTCTTCTTATTCTATCTCCCACTCATTATTTTCATTCACTGGAAAAGCATCTTCAGATAAGAGTCTACACTTGCTTTTCAGTTCCTGCTGGGTTTGGGGCCACATCAGACCCTCCCACTATGATACTGCTTTACAAAAGAGCCAATTTGATGTGCGGGCAGTGCTTTTGTCTTCAGCCGTTGAGCTGCTGTAGGATCGATCCAGTTCAACGTCATCGGGGCCCCACATTAACAGAAGGTGACTCTAAGGGGATTCAAACACTATGCTTCTCTTAATAGCTCTGCCAAGATCCTCACCGTTTGGATTTCTGCTAGATCTTCTCTGAGGTTTGCTCTCCTTAGTTTATGTCCTCCTCCAGCTCTCCCTCTTGCTCATCTCTTTTTTTTTTGAAAGCAAAGTCTTCATACTTAACAAATTCAACTCACTTCACAACTTGCCTTTCCCTTGGCCCATGTCCTCCCCCAGTATCTGCATGGCTGGTTCTATCTTTATCACACAGACCTCAGTTCAAATATCACCTCTCAAGAGAACACTTCCCTTCTCTGATCACCCCACCTAACGTCTCCCACTCCTTGTTCTATTTTCTTCTCACCCCATCTGTCTGAAATTATCCTGTTTGCATACTTGTTCATTTATCCATTGTCTAACTCTTCCTGTAGAATGTAAGCCTTACAAAAGCAGGAGCTCTTTCTTATATACTGCCATATCTGCAGCACCTAGAAGAATGCCTGGCGCATAATAGACCCTCAATAAATGACTGTTGAATGAAAGAAGGAATGCCTATATTTAAAATACTTATCAATGTTGCTGAAACCCTCCTGTCCTCGTAATTAAATATTTTGCATGCTTTTTGTTCTATTATAATTTTCACAGTGAATGTTTTCAGTATCAGTTTTGACTCTACCACTAAAAGTTTCTGGATGCTCTCCATCGAGGTATTGGCTTGAAGGACAGTACACCAGAGTCAGTAAGATCCAGGTCAGGTTTCAAGCCTCCCCACTTCCCAGCTAAATGATCTTGAGCAAGTCACTCAAAATCTTTGAGCTTCAGTCTCACCACCCATAAGAGGGGAATGCTCCAACCTACCCCTTGAGACCACGGTGAATATGAAATGAGATGAGGTGTGCAAAAGCAACTGCAGCGCAATGCAACTCGATGTGTTCTTTATTCTCTCCTTATGCAGTTATTAAATATATTTAACTTTTATAATTTTACCTAACTCCATGTAAATACCAAACCATTAAATTATTAATCTGCAAATAGAGAGCTTGGAACATATGAAAGGTCAGGAAAACCTTAGAATTCTCTATTCTGTTTAAAAAACCCAGGAGCCTTAACGGCCAACTGTCAGGAAAGGTCAGTTAGAAACTTCATTCCATTGCAGTGCCTGGGGGTCAGCATCCTGCCGGCAGGAAATTCCAGGGAGATGGAGGTAACTTCTACCATCAGAACAAACAGGTCAGTGTGAAGGTTAAGAAATCTAATCCCATTTGAGTCAATGGACTGAATTCAAATCTCAGAGTTGATTTTAATCTCCTGAAATGAGATCATCAGAACAGCTCTCGGCTCCTCAAGGCAAGCATCTCTTATTTCTAGATCCCTTTTGCTCCGTTATATTCTTCTGCCTGTATAAATGGAGGCTCTTCTGTGGCAAGTCCATAGGTAGAAGTTTCCATCTATCTCTTCTCTTTCCCTCTGCCCTTGTTTTGTGGCCTTTGATAAGAAAGATCACAGTGGAAGATAGTGGGGAAAGCTCCAGAGTTCAGAGAACAAGGCTATATGTCATCTTCCCCCCTTAGCTACTTTCTGATCTTATGCAAGT
This sequence comes from Equus quagga, assembly GCF_021613505.1. Classification (NCBI taxonomy): domain Eukaryota; kingdom Metazoa; phylum Chordata; class Mammalia; order Perissodactyla; family Equidae; genus Equus; species Equus quagga. Next base: position 44,273,682 of record NC_060280.1, on the reverse strand, counting down.
CACATAAGCACTCTGTGACTCTCTGTCTGCACAGAGCTCATCCATTTATCATCATTCGTGACTTCTCTACTACCATGTCCTGGTAGCCTATTGAGTAGTCCCAATTCAACCTGACGTAGATCCCAGCCTTCTTCCACCCCTAACTCTCCTTTGCACTGTGCCCAGACGTAGTCCTTTAACAAACATCAATTGAAAGAATGATTGACAATGAGAGCATCCAAGCAAGACAACTTTAAAAGAGCTATTTCTGACAAAAATCGTACCTTAACAAAAATAGGACAGTGATTAAAGTCTCTTGCATTTCAGGCCTCAGTATAGAGATGTGCATAAACGAGGATGTGTAATGATAAACTCCAGCCGTTCCGCAATTCAACACTCACACCTTGACTAAGACCTATTTCTTCTCAACCTTACCTATTTCAAAACCCAGTTAATTTTATCCCATCCATTGATTCACTCAACAAAAATGTATTAAATGCTTTCAGGCTGGGCACCAGGGATCATTATCTCCTTCAGGAATTCTTCATGTGTGACCCTTTGGGGATAATGCCTGCCATTTGATGTGCCTGAGTGTGAAAAGCCTTCGTGACAATCATGCTGACCTCAGCTATAGCTAAGTAAGATGACTAGAATCAAGCAGTCTGGATTCCAGCCCAAGTTTTGCAATTTACATTCCATGTGACATCTCTTTCCTCACCTGTCAGGTGGGGAATAATACCAGCCTTTTGTGCTTATTGGAAATATAAATTACGATCACTTATATAAAAGCATGTAGCATGAGGGTTGGAGCATAGCAGGTGATGAGAACACGTGAATATCTGCCTTGTCCTGGCCTCGACTGGACCAAAATGAAACCATTCTCATTTGTAGTAGAGTCTTTATTTGGTGACATGCATTGTATCATAGCAAAGGTAACAACAATTATCGTAAGCCAGAACAGATATTTGCTGCTCACTGCCTTACAGGCATTCCCTGTTTCCCTTTTTCTGACCCCTGCAGCCTCCACCTCTACACTTCTACCCCCTTCTCATGTTATTAGACCCTGGAAGGGATCTCACAAAAGCCTGCTCCTGTCAAATGGTCTCAGGATGAAAACAGAAAAGATCAGAGCATCTAGACAGCAGCATCCTCTTTACAGCTTTCTCATCTGTGAAAGTGAGAGGCTGGAGGCATCACCCCAAATTATCCAATCAACCTAAAATGTTGTTCTTCTCCTGCAAAAATGTTAAACAACAGGAGAAAGATGAGTCTTGTTTTACTCCTCTAGGAATGGTGCTCAGTGGAGAAGATGATCAAGTGAAATTTAAGTTCAATTTAACCCAAGTTCTCATAAGATAAACACACCTCAAATGGAGGGTGATGGGAACCTCATTACTTAGAATTGGACAAATAACCTAAGGCAGTATGATCATAACCTGGCAGCAGCAATGGTTTGCTCAGCAAACTGCTTGAACCTCTACTGGGAACATTTAACACCACTTGTATTTTGAAATCACAGGTTACATCTACAGGCAATAAAGACTGTTATCTCTCCGATTCATTGCAGTTGCACAAACACCAGTTAATTCAGCTATAACACATCTGCCCAGAGAAATATTTACTTTTGGAGCCTCCTGGGTATGCTTTAAATTTCTCCTAATTGCTACCCATTGAGTTCTAACTTAAGTGCTGTTGAGATGGACTTTAGGTCCTTTTACTATACTCAGAAGTTCACCACTATACAAACGCAAAGAGCACATTCTCGAATGACCTAGCTGTGCATTTAGGAACTGTTTCCTTCCTCCAATTGCACAGATGAGATTCTCTCTGAACCTAAGAAGACAAGTTTTTCTCACTGCTCATTTGGCTTCTCAGTAGAGCAAATGGACGATAAATGTTTCTCAAGGATCACAAAGAGAGTAACATTCATGCTTCCTGCTTGAGAATTAGATTTCTCGACTACTCAAGCTGTAGGAAATGAATTCTCAGGACACCTCTTTAAATTGTGAGGATAACAAGCATTCTTATTCCATTAAAATAAGAAAACTGAGTCAGAAGATCAGGTTCAGAGGAGGAACAAGAAATAAAACCTGGCAGATCTCATTCTTAGAGGAGGTGTAATTATGAAGACATCTTAATGAACATAACTTATTTATTTTGCCCTTTCCCAAACCCTAATTATATATATTTTTCCTAGATCCTTTTTGCCTTTAAGAAGCAAGGTAACGAAACAAAAATTCAGAACCAAGAGACAGAGCTGGGGTGAATAGGGGAGAAAGAGGGAGTAGTAACATTTTGACCCTAGGTTCTCAATGTTTTTGCATTAAGACCCACACTTCCCTGTACAGCAAACACACATCTATAAATCTCTTCCTCTCTCTCCTTGTCCTAAACCTCAGGAGCTCAGAGTCTTTGGAGACACCAATGTCTCAGTCCTCTATATCTCCAAATTCTTCATTTCTTCCCACATCACACTCTGCACCTTGTCTGGAACACAACAAGTGTTACCATTGTTAAATGCAGAAGAGACCAGGAGAAGTTAAGGAGGACTCCCCCCTCACCTCGTTTCATTCCAACCTTCAGATTTGGGATCACCTTCACTCTAGACTCCTAAGAATTTTTTTATGGCGGGACTGGAGTCCAGATTAGGTTGAAAAGTAGTATATAGTGGTCATGTCATAGCTAAGGAAATAAGATGGCAGTCCAATACATAAAGAGCTAACCTAGTGCCTTGTGAACATTTAGGTATCTTCTGGACACCAAAATATCAACTTAATTGAAAATTCTTAGAGGAGAGAAGATGTGTCTCATCCTCTTTGCATCTGGGTGTTTAGCAGTTAACCTCCACTTAGAAGCCTCCCTAACCCCTTCGTCTTATAGAAGGATGACTTATGTAGTCTGCTTTGCCTCACATAGTGCCATATGCAAATATCCATCATGGCGGTTGCCACAGCGATTGTTATCACTGAGACGCTTGTCTGAACTTGACCATGAGTTCCTAATGACAAGGTCTGTGTTCTCAGTGTCTAATACAGTCTGGCTCATAGTAAATATGCAATAAAGATTTGTTGGATTAATACATATAATGGATGTTCATTAGTGTTTGGGGAATTGAACATAATTGGGTGCATAACAGTAAAAAATACAAATAAAGATGACACTTGGAAAAGCTTTTCAGTTTATGACTTTTTTGCAGAGTACTATGTATGAGTTGGTCATGTAAAATTGAGGAAATAATGTAATTTCAATTTAATTTCGCTTTTAAATCAATTTTAAAAATTAGCCTGACCTTCTCATCCCTGAAGTAAAGTAGCCTAAATCCAAAGCCAAATCAAACTAATGCACGGTTTTTGATAACTCCAAACAGAATAAGAATTACTAACTCTTAGAGTAGAGAGAGCTTCAGTATTCATCTCAGAATCAATACATGAATACTTTTGCAATACCCTACCAGATGGTCAACCAACTTCTACCTGATTTCTCCTCACAGCTTCATGACAGGTTGTCCTTCACTTCTGAATGCAAAAAGGGACCATAAGTTCCTTCTTGTATTGATGGAAAACGTATCCCTACGATGTTCATGTGGCTTAGCCCTCTGGCAAAACACAGAAAAATTTTCTCCTGTTCTATATGGCACCTCTTTGAATACTTACTGACAAACAGTGGACTTCTCCTTTTTCTTTCAAATATAATCATTATGTCCCAGTTCCTCATTCTGATTCAAGGATTTCAGATCATGTCGCATCATGGTCATCCTCCTCTACACAAGATCCCCAATCCGTATATCTGGCTAGATCACCAAGAAGCAAAGAGGCGGGGACAACTGTGCTGGCTAATAATTTTTTTTAGCGATTCTAATTGGTGCTGAGACCTGCCCTCATTCTGCCAAGTATATCTGTCACTAGGGACTAAACAACAACATGATTATGAAAGATTTTCCATCATAAATCACAACCATTTAAAACAAAGGGCAGAGTCTTCAGCAGTATTTACTTCAGGGTTTCCAATGTTTGGAAACATTGTAAAATTTATTTCTGCTACGAAGATGCTTCTGTTAGATTTTCCTGCCCATCCAACAATGGGCAGGCTGCAGACCACGTGGATGGAGAGCTTGACTCTAAAAGGGTCTTTCAAATGTGATAATGATGCCAGGGTGCCAGGTCAAGTGAACTATGATTAGATGGATGGATGAGAGGGCACCCACTGTATATTTTGTCCTGTTTGCTCAGCATTTAACCCTACCAAAGACTTCAATCATTCATTAATTCATTTCGGAATTTATCTAATAAGCCTCTATTATTGTCGAAGCACTTTACTCAGATATAAAAAGGATTTAACAAAGAGCAAAACAGATACAATCCCTACCCTCACGGAATTTACAGTCTAGTAGGAAAGACACACATTAAACAAATAAGCACACAAATGCAGCATTGGAAATTATAGTAAGTACTTTGAAAGAAAACCAGTGAATACAATAAAACGCATAAAAGGGGTCCAAAGTTAGATTGGATCATACAGAGAATTCCAGTTTGAACAAGAGACTTTAAAGGTGAGTCTCGGAGAATGGGCACAATCTAGTCAACCTGAGTGGGAGAAAACATTCTAGGAGTAACCAGCATGTGGTAACCATCTGGGATGGGAAAGAGATTGGTGAAAGAAGGCCAGTGCAGTTTCAGAAGAGTGAGTAAAGGAGTAATGGGGTGGGATGAGGCAGGGGCTTTGTATGTTGGGTTTAGGAATTTTTTTTTTTTAATTATTTTTACAGCAACGGAAAGTTACTTAAGGGTTTTTGAGGAAGGGAGTGACATGATTGATGATCAGCATGGGATCTGGAGGCTTCCTGAGCCTTCCTCTTGTCCTGTGAGCAAGCTCCGGCTAGACATGGAGTGTTTTTTCGTCCAGACAATTTGTCCACCCTAACCTGTCTCGCTTCCCCGCCACAGGTGTGACCCATTTATAAAATGCTTTTTCTCTTTTGAAATTCAAGCCATTTCTTCTGAAGATGTTATCACAGTGTAAATAACCTAGCTCTCTCTTCGCTACAGAAAATTTCAGGCGATGGAATTCAGGAAACTTGTGTCATGAAACACTGTCTGGCCCCATTTCCCAGGCACTCGGGCATGCTGGCTCAAAAGGATACCTGATATGTCAACAAAACTTATCCCCCTAAACAAGGCAGTCCAGCTCATTAACAAAGTACTTCCTCCCAGAGGTAATCTGAGTATCCTCTAAAAGGATGCGATTTGCTGTGTTTCATTAATAAAGAAACATGTAATGTGGTTGCAGATCCGTATCTGGAAATGGCTGCACAGTGGTTTTGTCTAATTGGGTAGGGAGAGGCACTGGTTTTGGTGCTGATCGGCACCAACTCAAATGAAGTTTGTGAATGGGAAGTCTGCTTTTAAGGAATGCTCTAGAATGGAAAGCAGTTATTTCAACCAAAGAAATGAAACATCCCTATCACAAACACGTTTGCTGAAGATAAACTAGAGATTGCTCATGCCTCAAAAGCATATCTACAGATCAGATGGCAAGTCATCAGAATGGAAGCCAGCTCTGGGCAGTACCAAAAAGAATAATTAGAGCATTAATAGGATAATAAGGACACCACTTTTATGTTATCTCATTTTAGACAGAAAAACACCAGTGTGGTATCCATAGGAGAAGAATTATTACACCTTTTGACAGCTAAGAAAAGGCAGAGAGGGGCTAAATGGCTCCTCTGTAGTCATGTGGCCAGTCATTGGTCTTTGACTTCTGACCCATGTTCTGTCTATAGTCCATGTTGCCTATTTTTATGACAGTAGTACTAGTTGCCCTGTGATTCCTTTACATGCTCTCACCTAATCTCCACAATCACACTGCGAGGTTGGCATGATTATTCCCATTTTATGAATCAGGAACAGAGGCTCAGTCATTAAATGATCTGCCCTAGGGCTTGTAGCCAGTAAGTGATGGGGCTGGAATTGGAAGTCAGGGGTGCCTGTCCTCAAAGTACATGTTCTTAACACTGTCACATTGCCACCCAGCCTCTCGATAAGAAGACTAACCATCTTCTCCTTACCTAGAATGGACAAATAGGATCTTTGCTCATATGAGCCATATCAAAGACAGGCAAAGTAGTGAGGGACACGTAATTGATGTGTCCAAAGTGTAGATTCTGTGTAGGAGAGACCAGGTCTTGGAGCAACAGGCAGGAGGAGGGATACAGTCAAAATCTGTGTATTCCCAAAGGCATGGACACAACGACCATGGGCCTGCCTGTGAAATTAAGAAGGGGACTGTCGTGTATTGAGTACCTCCCCTCCTCATCCAATATATTTGTGGAGGGCAAGGCACAAGTCATTTCATTTACTTTGCAAACAACTGTGCAGTACTAATTTTGTGGCCACAGCTCTAGAGGTTCAGGCATGTTGAGTGACGGTGTGAGATCACAAAGCTAGAAAGCTTTGGAGCTGAGATCTGTCTGTCTGGAACCAAGTCCAAGCTCTGAAGGGTGAAAGAATTAGTGCTACGACAAGTGAAAAAAAAGTATTACCCGAGATGGAAAGGGTCAACTTAGATCCTTTATCCCAGGGCATAGAACAGGGTGAAATTACAAAAAAGCTGAAAAAGGATCCAGCTAAATCATGGCTGTTGGTACTGTAAAAGATGTCTTGGAAAGTCAGGGATGTTTTACAGGACCTCCTATAATCTTATAAATTAAAATCACTGAAGACAGCTATGGCGCTGTCTCAGTGCCCTGCTTGGTTCATGACTTCCAAATTTCACCCTAGTCAGGGGACTTCTTCCTTGGCAGGGGCATTTTTCATGCTGCTTGGACACAACCCACTTGGAAAGTCGACACCAACGCCACAATAGCACCACAGAATGTTAAAGCTTAGAAGGTGCTTAGAAGTCATCTGGTCCAACCCTCACATTTTACACAGAAGAGACTGAAAGAACAGGTCTAGTGTAAAGACAGACCTGTTTACTAAGCAATTTACACTATGTCTGACATGGTGCTGGGAGCTTGACACAAATTTATTCCAAACATCACAATGATCCAAGAGGAAGGTACAATTTTCCTTGTTTTATAGATAATGGAAAGCCAGGTTCAGAAAACTTAGATGACTTGATCAAGGTCACATAGCTTGCAGGGTAGAGTCCAGATTCAAACCCACATTGTGCGAGTCCAAAGCCCATGCTATTTCTCCATCCCCACTGCAATCTCTATTTCTACAGTGGAGGCCTTGACCACTGCCTGAGGCCAGGGAGGATCAGACCACCCTGATCACTATAAAGATAGAGATCCCCAGGCCCATCCTGACATACCGAATCTCCTGTGGGCAAGGATCACATGTTTTTCTTTGTGTCTTCCATTTCATGTGCTGAGTACATAGAAGGTACTGCGGATATGTTTAAAAGGTTCCTTTACTGATGTAACAGGATTGAGAAGTGTCGATTTAGGTAGCATTTGGCCAATTGCAATCCTGATACAGGTTACTATGGGGAGGTTCCATTTGCAACTTTTTGTAAGAACTCCTAGTGAGGTCTTTTAACTTTGTTGTCATGCCATTCAGTCAGGAAGACATGCTGTGCTCCCAAACCAGGGGACACAAAAAGGCGAAATATCAACCCAACAGCCAATGCAGGTCTCATGCTGCTCTGATGATCCTTCCTAGTGGGAAGCCCAGAGCAGGCTCACGTCCCACTCCCCTCCCTGAGGCAGGTTCACTTCTATTTGCACAAGGAAAAGCACACACATCACGATGCTGCCGTTGAAAAGGCCTCGGTGGCAACGTTGCTCATGATCCACTTTTATATGAGAGTCTGACATTTGGGCAGCAGAAAAAAAGAAATCAGTTCAAGCCAATGACATTTCTATGGGAAAGGCCCCGGCCCCACAAAAGAGCGAGTGAAAGTGGCAGTTAACCCTGTGGTCGCCTTATTGTTCCGCATTCATGACTGGGAACACTAAGACCTCCTTGAGGAGGGCTCAGAGAAAGAGGGCTGCCACCTGTTACTAGGGATGACATCACCACCCCAGCAAGAGCCAACATTCTTTGTACGGCTTGTGTATGTGTATGTCGTTAATCAGCACTGGCTCCTCCGCAGGCCCATTCACTAAGGTCTCAACTGTCAGCACTCTGGCCTCAAAATTCCAAAGGGAACTGCCAAAATGCCTAGCCTCCATCCTAAAGGGAGCTGGCCTGTATCCAAAATTACCTTGGAGGGGAGGGGTGGTGGTGGTGTGGTGATGTTCTCTTGGTTTTTTGTTTCTGCTGTGTTTGTTTACAAGCCTGCTGGGGTTAAGTAGAGAGGGGAAAGGGTAGAAGGGGCTGAGGAGAAGAGCAAGAAAAATCTACTTCATCCTACGTAACGGGAATAGGAAAGAGGTCTGACAAACGCTTCCTCTTAACACAAGTGCTGTCGTTCACTTCTCACTAGGTTCTTTTTTTACAAATTTTTTAATTGTTGGAAAATTTCTCTAAGAATTAACTGCAAATGGTGTGGCAGAATCAGATCTGACCTGGAATCACAGATTAGAGTTAGAAGCAGAATCTTAAGCATCATCGCCCCCTTTACATCTTACAGGTGAGTAAACTGAGGCCCAGAAATGATGTGTCTTGGCCCCAGTCCTATGTTGGCAATAGCTAGCTGCTCATCAGAGCTAGCGTCCACCTCTCCCTGGGCACACAGCTGAACTAGACTTCTTAGCTTCTCTTGCATTTGGGCACGGCCACGTGATTGACTCAAGCCAATGGAATGTAAGGAGATGGGATGTGTGCCGCCACCATGTAGGCCCGTGATAACCTTCTGTGCCCCAGTTCCCCTTCTGCCGTCAGTGATAAGGCTGAAGTCTAGCTGAGGCTCCTACCTTCCCCGTCTTCCCCTCAGGGCCCTGTCATGCTGCTATCTCTCACCCTACCACAATGATTTACACCAGCAACCTTCCCCTTAAGGCTATATTTTAAATGCCCTTCAAATTGATCTTTAACTATAAGTTAGAAATAAAAATCTGGATGAATTAATCAAGTATTATCAGTTCCTTTGCCAAATTAACATCTTTATCAATTAAATCACCAAACACAGATGTTTCACCTAGACTCTTCTCAGGCTTGATGTTCTGGTTCAGTACTTTTACGACTTTCATAGCTCAACTCTTTTTTGGGCTTCTTTTAAGCAGCAAGTTGCCAACAGGCAATGTCATAAAATTTGCATCAAATGAGGCAGAGAAGGTGTTTCTGAAGAGAGTGCTAAATGGGAAAATATAAGCTTGGCATGCAAGCGATTTGGAAGAGGAAGGAAAGGAAGACCCAATTAGAGTAACCTGCATCTCTCCACCACAGAAGATGTCAGCATCCTTGTGAGACCATGGCTATACTGCAATATGAACAAATGGTTCTCAAGGCGGCCTGGTGGAGAAGGACAGAGAAGGGACCATGATGAGTCAGAAAGGAGACTATGTGCACATGGCCCATTTCCCTCCAGAGCTTGGAGCTGAGACCATGAAGAAAGGAAGACTGAGTTCACATTTGACTCACCTCTGGTCATTCCCTTAACTTTTATGGTTTCAGGGAGCAGCAACTGAAGGGACATCGCTTCTTTTACAGTTCAGTTCAGGAAAGTTTTAGCAACCCTAGAAGAACTCTTTGGGGGGCTCTTTGAGAAATACATTTATTGCTATCTCTAGTCTTTCCTATTTTGAGTATTTTCTTTCTTATTTTTTTGTTAATAAGGAAGAGAAGCCTTGCTGTCAGGAGAACCAGATGAACGTAACTACAGTTGGACTTGTTAAGTTTTCAAAAATCTGTTGTTTTTATGGAGTCATTCTTCCGTACTTGACAACATCACGTTGTGAGATGCATCTGGTCAACTATTCGTCTCTGGCGAGAGCACAAGAGAGATGATGCCAGGTCAGGTACGGCGGGGCCATGGCATTCGAAGCAAAGGCCAGCCTGCATTTGTGGGAGGCTGGTGAGGAATCTTAATTTATTTTTGAAGCAAACAGAGACTCTTCTAACCTCTTCCGTCTCCCAGTATTAAAATGGTTTTGACCGTAGAATATAATTGGATAACAATGACCTAACAAGCTCTTGGAGGAGTCTGAGCACAAATCAGCACGGCAAGCGTCATGGATGACAAATGAGACAAACATGACTTCTGGCTGAGGATTTTTAGGGTAAAATTTCAGACCAAACACGTGACCAAATTAAAACTGTTCCTTCTTCATTAAATCTAATACTGCAAACAAAATCCAAAACAAATACCTAACCCACCTTTGTTGAGAGTGAAGGTGGGTGGGTGGGGGGAGAGTGGGAATACAGAGGAAAGATTAAATAGAGGAAGAGGAATTTATAGAAGCAGCCACTTCAAAAGGCAAACAAATAGGGGCCGGCCCCATGGCCAAGTGGTTAAGTTCACGTGCTCCGCTTCAGCAGTCCAGGGTTTTGCCGGTTTGGATTCTGGATGTGGACATGGCACTGCTCATCAGGCCATGCTGAGGTGGCGTCCCACATGCCACAACTAGAAGGACCCACAACTAAAAATACACAACTGTGTACTGGGGGGCTTTGGGGAGAAAAAGGAAAAATAAAAAAAAATCTTAAGAAAAAAAGGTGAACAAATAAATAAACAATCTAATATTTGAGTACTCTATATAAAGAAGACGTTTTCCTAAAGGATCAGAAGTTAATCTAATGTTTAAAGTTCTAGGATGAAAGTATATATCAAATTCATTTCATAGTTCATGTTCTCTTTCGTAAGCTACATTGGTAACTATTCTTCTTTAAAGACATAAATTATCCCTTAAAAAGTGTGCGTGTTTGTGTGTTGGTGGGAATGACACATTTGCCAAGTACAAATAATGTGTTAGATGTTTTATCTCTATTAACTCATTTTAAAGAAGAATAAAAGTAAATTGAAAGGATATTTGAGAGCCTGGTTAAGAAATGGTACATCAATCATCAATTGAACACCAAGATTCTGACAGGAGTCATCCTTGTCCTTCACTAATTCCACAGACATTGATTGGTGCCTCCTGTGTATCAGGTGACAGAAGGAGAACTAATATCAATCAGACCAAATCACTACCTTCAAGCAGCTCACAGCCTGGTGGGAGTGGCAGATATGGGAAAATAGCGTATAAAAATGGAGCAGATTGAAAGTGCTAAACTCTTCACTCTGTGCACTAGGTACTACTGGAACACAGAGTCGTGAACTGATCATTGTGAAGGGAGGACAAAGGAAATAATCCAGTTGGGTTTTGAACGATGAGTAGGAGTTTGCCAAGCAGGGAAAGGACATGCCATGCTGAGCATGCATTTTGTATAAAAGCAGGGAGAAGAGAATAAGCATGTGCATCTGGAAAACTCAAGCCCAGACATGTGTGTGTGTGTGTTGGGGGTGGGTGGGGTAAAGCTGTTGGGATTGAAAGGAGAAAAGGCAGAAGAGGCCAAATTGTGATGGTTCCTTTTTGATATCCTAAGACACATGGTTTTGTCCTCTTGCAATGAAGAGCCAACGGTGATTTCAGAATCTCCAAGTTACACGAACTTAGCATTTTTCAAGAAATAACCAGTATACACATGAAGGCTGAACTGAGGAGGAAAACAAAATAGATCTGAACCAGCTGATGGGGGCCTGCTTTAAGAAAGTGGGATGGCAAAGAGTAAGAGGAAATAAACAGATTAATGAAGTAGGAGTCAGGATCCATCAGACGTGATACTTGTTTTGATGTGGGAAGTGGGGGACAGGGCACTTGATGATATTTTATTTATTCATTTCTTTTTAGTTTGACCAACTGAGTGGGTGGATGTGCTGTTTCTCAAAAAGGAGGAGTAAATTAGATTGGTAGAGCGTTTGGACATGCTAGATGCAAGATTTTACATGAGAAATCCAGATAAAGCTACTCAAGAGGCAGTTTGATATTTAGGTCTCAAGCTCAGGCGAGAAGGTGGAGGTGGAGTGGTACATCTGGATTCATTCAGCAACTACCCTCTTACTGAACTGCAGGTCTGTCGCTCTTCTGCAATAATGTCCCATACAATCAGGTGCAGACTCCCTATTCTTTAATCCCTTTAGAGACCACTGTGAGTTAGTCTCAACCTCTCTTTCCAGCCTTATCTCCCTTAACCTGGATGCTCAGGCCACGTAAACCACTCTTTGCTTCCTGAGCACATCCTCGGGTATTTGCTGCTATGTCCTCAGTTTAGCATTCTCTTCCTGCCACATTTACTCCACTGGTTGAAATCTGACCCATTTCAGGTTTTATCGCACGTTCCATCTTGGCCTTCAAGTGTTCCCCCAACAGTACCTCTCAGTGATAACCTCCTCTTCCTCCGGGCTCCCAGAACACGCAGTTCACACCTCTGATGCATGGTATTACCTCTGCCAGCCTGGCCCATCACCATCTCCATAGGTCACTCTCCCACAGTGGGCTGCGAGTTTATTGAGAGCAGAGTCATCCCCATAGGACGTGCTAAATAAAGGAGTGCTGAGCCAAAATGGCTCCTTGGGCTTAGAGCATACAACGTCTTTTGCTCTGCTCCTAGGAATACGGAGTCTTGCTATCACATCGGAAGCTAAGAGCTTCAGGGCTGATCACTTGGGCCCCCAGGGAGAATAGAGAACTCAGGATGATGTGATGAAACATGACAAATGACTTAGTGAACTGACAAAATTGCAAAGATTAGACCTTCCTTCTTTTCTGGTGTTCATCTGGCTTCTCTGCTTGTCATGACCCTTCCTGCCAAGCCTGAGCATCAAGACTTCCATGTGAGAAGCACAAGAGGGGAACTGTGTTTTCTTTGGCAATTCAATTATAAGGTTCTCATGTTTATTTACTCATTAGATTTTTTTTTTTAATGTTTATTGCTTCTTGCGTGAAAACACGAGCATCTGCGACCCTGGCTATGGCTAAATTCAGGCTGTAACCTCAGCTGTCAACAGTTTAATGTCTTTCCAGGAAAACAACATAACTCGACCTTTAATTATAAAGGAATTACTCTAGAAAGGAATCAGGTTAATGGGGAACGGACCTCAGAGAAGAGGAAGCCTCTTTGTAAATTCTCTCATCACCTAAGACGTAGGGATGCAGAAACAAGTAGGAAGACGTTCCCCACTCCCCATCTGTTGCCTCTAGTTTCTGCTGTTTGCAAAGCTGATACTACACTTGTGCCTGCTTCTGATAATGGCTCCTGGCATAAGATGCCCTGTTCTCACTCCACATTAGTTGACAAGATACTAGCAACTAGGATTCTGAATGTCAACATGAATGGATATGTCCTTAGATTCTGCTCATAAAATACAGCTTCTTCTATATTTATAGTGGTCAAGCATATTAATGTCATTTAATAATTACAGTAACAGTAGTAATAATATTAATATAGAGGGAGAATAAACACAGATCATCTGCTTGGCTACCAAGAGAACCACTTTTCTGTGTAATAATCATCCACATTCACAGATGTGTAAGGCATACATCTTACATCTGCTTGAAGATGTTCTGGCTGTCAAAGAAACACAAAGATTCTTTGTATCTCTCCATCTTATAATTCCTTTCTCACAATCTCCACCTGGACTATAAAAATAGCTGGTGCTTATTTTAGTAAAAAATTAGATGCTGATTTATTGATCCTTTGAAAAATGCCTCTCCCCTCTCTCCAGTTCTTTTCTGAAACATTCGCTTTTTAAATTTCTAAAGACAAATGAGTTTTTCCTCCACATGAATTTCTCGATGCTTCCAAACAGACCAGGAGAGATGGGAACGTTTATTTATGTGAGTGGACATGTGTCAACACACTCAAAAAGAAAAAAGAGAACAAGACACCAGTGCATCATAGGAGCACTGCCAACCACACACTTTAACGTGCATCCATTATGCCTCAGAATCCATGTGTGGAACTGTCTTCATGACTCTAGGGGGTCCTTGGAGGCAGGATGTGGATCTTGGAATTGAATTCATTTAAAGGCTTTACCACATATGGTAACAGCATCTCCCCCTCAGACCTGTGGGGCAGTTCTGGACACATTGTGGATCATGGCCAGGGTTCAAAAGACCACACACCTTTCTGTCCCCTTAACGCAACCACATTTTATCAAGTTTATGCCATGACTATTTCTGTGTACCCTTGACTCAGGTGTAATTATGCATTGTCTGTGAACTTGGACATCCATGTCTGAACAACTTACTATGTAGGCACTCTCTGGAGGGCCGCCCGCCTTCCCCTTACTCACCCCTGCTTCTAGTCCCAACTCAACCGGCTCCTCTTGGGTTCTGAGCCATTTCCAATTCCACCCAACACATTTCTTTGGCTCAACCCCACGACTATTTCTGCCTCATTATCAAGTACTTACAAAATGAAGTGCCCAGATTAAAAAATATATATGCGTGGATAGATAGAGAAGTAGAATAATATTTTTTTAAAGGTTAACTTTTACTAGGTCTGTTGATACTACTTTTATTGCCATTGGACCTAAATGTTGAAGAATCCCCACTGTGAAGACAGCTGTTGCTGTTTAAGACTTAATCTAGAACAAGGTATATTTTATGTGCTTATGGATTTGGAGACAACTTTACGTGAAGGCTGTATAAGGAAAGCCTTTCATCCCACGAGGTCAGTGACAGGCCGACTCTGTTATTTGCCTTTGTCTCAAAGCCATGAAACCCACAGAAAGGAAAAGCTAAGTGCACAGTTTAAGACCACAGTTTAAATCACAGCACAAGAGACTCAGGCTTCTCATTGCCTGTTCTCCTCTTAGCCTTACACCGTCTCTCGCAATAATTACCACAGCTCTCAAAAAGTGACACCTCTCTGTCAAGCTTAAAACAAGATTTCATTAGCAAGTGGGGTGCAGCCTGGGGCCAGATGACAGTTCTCTGTTCTAGGAGTGGTTATCGCTCTTGGACATTTTAGTGGACGGATTCTGCTCTGAACCTGGAAAGGATAATGCCTGCCTGTCTCATTGCCCACCCCTGCTGGCCTTTGGCATCCCTGTTCGGCCCCTATCACTTGGTAAGACGTCAAAGAAAATGAAAGGCTCATGATATCTTCATTCAGTCAGGACTCTAATGTCATCTTGGGAAATCATCTTTTTCATGGATTTAAAGACACCTTTATAAACCCTGTCTCCCCAACCCCCAGCACAAATATTCGCATATTTCAAATCAACAATTTACTCTTAGTTTAGCTGCCAAAACACTTTGTACAAATAAATAAATGAAAAAAAAGTAAATAGCAGTAGAAATCTAATGAGTTACTTGGGTTTTTACATTTTTATTGTATTGTGCTTATACTTACATGGAGCTCCCTACAGTTTATTGGATCAGGGAAAAAAATATCCCAAGTGGTTCATATCATTGTTATACTAAGTCTTTCCTAATTTTTCTCTCATGTTTTTTCTGTACGCCACCTGGAAAGTACAGCCATATTCTCAACATGTGGCTAAGTGAAAGTCCCAAGAAAGGGCTCTAAATTTTGGCTGCTGCTTCTGTTTTCTTTCCTAATCCCTTTCCAATGTTCCTCAAAGAGTTACTCTGTAAGAGCTGCATATGCATCGAGTTGGTGTCTACACCTTCAGGAGGTCCAGTCTGAGTTCTCCGCGATGCTCTTGGCAGGCGCTATGTCATCTCTCCCGCTTGGCTGCTCCCTGCAGTGTCTTCATCACCGTCAATCAGCACTCGTCACTCACGTTTTGGGAACAAGGCCATCTTCTACCATCAGCTTCACACTTTTTTTTTTTCTGTTATGCTCCTGGCTCTACAATAGGGAGTCTGAACGTAGGCACCAGCCCTCCTGAGATATTATTTCTCCAGAAAACAATGTTCCTACACTAACACTTGACTATTTTTCCTCTCAGAAACCTCCTGAATTTTTCATCACCAAAATTGGGATAATTATGAAGAAACCAGGAGGAAAGTTGATAAAATAATATTTGTGAGCATTCCTAGAAAGAAAGGTAAACAGGTGGCAAGCAAACTATACAAAGACTAAAAATGCTAAGGCTTTGTTTTCTGAAGTCAGCAAAGACTCAACAGCCTCTGGGAAAACAGCAAGGCAAAATGGCAATCACTGGATTGGGGCTCTGCAAAAGTGGACAAACTCAGAGCAAACCAGAGGTCGTTCAGTTCAGCTTCCTTCCACTGTGTCCCTGATGGATTTCAAACAGCTTCTTCTGATCTGCCCCCTGTTCCTGACTGAGTCTCTGCTTCATCCCGATGCCCACACTGGACATGATTCTGAATCTAGCCCTGCACTGTCCGACGTGCTAGCCACCATCTTCACATGGCTACTGAGCGCGTGAAATGTGACCGGTCCAACTGAGAAGCTGACTTAGAAATTGCACTTAAATTTAAGTAGTTCAAATTTAAATTTAAAAATTGTTACTTGATTCCATTTTTGGGAAACTTTTAAATATGTTTAAACAACTTGAATATGTGAATCTATTTTTTCAACTGTAAATTTTAGGAAATCTTATAGAAGAAATATTTCTGATGATAACAGAATTCAAATTGGGATGTGCCATTAGTGTAAAATGCACAATGGATTTTGAAGGCTTAGCATGAAAACCAATGTAAAATATGGTATTAATACTTTATATTCATTATACTACAAAATTATATTTTATGCATATTAAGTTGAATAAAATACACTATTTAAATTAATTTTTCCTGTTTATTTTTATTATTAAAATTATTTTGTCTGTTGATGTGGCTAGTAGAAAATTTTAAACTACAAATATGGCTCATGTTATATTTCTATTGGACAGCATTGGTCTATACACTCCAGAAATGGACATAACATTTCAGATATTGTCTGACTACTAAAAATTTGCTGGGAATATCATATCCTTTGTAATGGATTTGTCGGATCTAACAGGGCACAGATTTTCGAGCCAAGAGCTGAATTTGAATCTGGCTTCTACTAATTTAGATATCCATTAGCCTGCTTTTGAAGTCTGAGGTCACCCTGAACCTTGACGCAATATTTGAAAGCATTTTCTTTCCCTTTTATGTTTACATCCTCTGAAAATTTGATACATATGCCTTCTACTGTTTGGTCAAATGACAAAATGCTGTGGAATTCATAGGGGAGGGCTTCAAAGATGATGTGTGAATTCCACAGCATACTTCACCTTCCCGCCATCATTTGTAACAGTGAAGACATCTCCTTTCAGCCCCATCCAAGGGGCTCCTCTCTACTCTCTGTGTTGATTTCACAGCCCTCACCATAACCTTGGCTACCTCAAACTCCAGGGCTGCACACACCACTTTCTTTCCGTGTGCCCACAGTGCATGTAATTAAATGCTGCCTACTGAACTTGTGCTATCAAAATTATTACCCTAGAAACATTACATCAATACATTTACCTTTTCATGATAAGCTTTACTCAGCGAAATTTGCACACTCTAAGTTTATTAGGCACATGACTATATGCACTACAGGAGACATATTTTGGGAATGGGCACTCAGTCAGTGTAATAGGGAATTAGCCTGATCCCTATTCTGGGCATGGGGGTGGTCTTTGGTGATGCCACTGGAAAACAGGAATGCCTTATACAAAGACATCTGAAAAATGCTTAACAATGCGACTTCCGTTTGGAAATATAAGTTCTTGTGTCAACCCAATCCTCTTCTCTATCTTAATTCTTGGTGGTAGTCATCAAGTTTTCTCTTGTGCCATAGCTATTCTCCACCTTATCTCTTTGTCCCACTATACATACATACACACACACTGCAATCTGTAAGCCAGGTGTTTAGGGGGAGCAAACATGTGGTAAAATGAGCAGTTCAGGAAGGGGCAGAGAAATAAGTGGTAAAAGGCAGAGCTCCAAGGGGCAAGTCGAAGTCAACCTGTTTCAGTTCCTTTATCCATAAAATGGAATCCAGGCTGATAAACTCTTCTACTCAAGGATGCTGTATTAATTGGCTAATTAATGGCTGTAACTCACTCCTAAAAGAATGCCATTAATGCTAAGTAATTTTTTACACAGAAACCATTTAAAGTAATTAGCAAAACTATGGTTGCTTTGAATTAGAAAGTAAATTTAAACTTAGGAACCCATTATTGGGATGGCAAAAAAGCAAAACTAATGGTGGTCTAAGCCATCATAGTGGGAATTTTATGTCAGTGTCTGGTGGTTTGGTTGTGACATTACATCAAGAAGATGAGCTATATGCAATGAGCAGGTGGCTTGGGTTATAAAAGCAAATATGTAGGAAAAAAATATATGCATGCAGGTGCAAAGAATGAAGGAGAAAATAAGGTGTCTATATGTTGGAGGCTGATGGCTCTAACCCAGGGCAAGAAATCACTTCTGAGCCCCCAGGTCACTAGACCAGCACTAGGGTAGATCTTAATGGAACAAAGAAAATTAATCAGCAGTTGGCAATCAGTATTCTACAGTTGACAGAAATTTAACAACCAAACCTCATCTTCATATCACTGAACACTATATAATTTTGTTTCCAAGATGACATAGCAATCATAGTTCCTAGTAGAAACATTTGTCAAAGGGAGCAGAGTCAACGGCTTAAATCAAATGTGTAGTCAAGCAACACAATTCCAGGGGCTCATAAACCCAAAATTCAGAGGTCTGTGGGCTTTTGTCAGTGTGTAGAGATTTCAAGCATCTCACAGTCCAGTTCCTCTTGTGTCCCCAAGAAATGCAGTAATGGACAGGATGGAATGGATTTAGTGCATTTAGTAGCTTAAGATTCAGCTAGGGTGATTCACTCATCTATTCATTCCTTCAATATATATGATATGAGGACTAAATGCAAAGCATAATGCTGGACAATGTGAGGTTAAAAAGCTGAATCAGACACAGACCTACTCCCAAGGAGCTTCCAGTCAAGCTTCAGAAATAACCCAACAATAACCTCCAAAAATCAATGTTTGAACCCAGCACAATGCTGGATACCTTGTGGGCACTCAAAGAATAGCTGAACACAAAAGACAGAGAGGGGTAAGTGCCATGTTCAAGACAAACACTTTGAGAGGTCAGGGTCAGGAGAGGGCACTTCCCACCAAGGAAAGTTGGTGGAGGACCTTACTTACAGGAGAGCTCAGCCTGAATAACATGGAACAGATGGGACAATGAGAAAAAAATGTATAGAGAAATAACGACAGTGACAACAAACATTTATTATTGCTTATTTTGCTAAGAGTTTTATATAACTATTACACATTGTCCTGACAATAAACCTAATTTACAGATAAAGAAACAAATGTAGAAGAATTAAGCAATATGTCTAAGGACACAAAGTGATAGAACCAGTATTCTTTCATTCATTCAATCAGTCATTCATTAATCCAATATTTACTGATTGTCTCCAGTGCCACAAATTGTTCTAGGTGCTGGGGGTGCAGAGTTTTACAAAACTGATACTGTAGCTGACCTCCCAGTGAGTCGGGATTCTGAAGGAAATGTATAATGAATTCATCTCTTATCAATTTATCTCCTGAATGCTGCAGTGGGTACAATATCTAAAGTCTCTTGAGTAAGTGGATTTCTGCCATCATTGGCAAAGAAAGATATTCAAACTAATTTTAAAATATGCCACAGTGAAAGAAAGGAACAATGGCTTAAAATGGAGTGATTTAATAATTTATAAGCAAATTTTAAAACAGAATATCAAAAGACATAGAAATAGTGCAATAGCTCCATGAAATTAATGGAGAACTTTGAGAAGCGGTGGGTAACGGGTAGGAGTCATTTTTCTAGAGCCACGAGAGGCCTTTAGTAGCACCAATAATCTATTCTAGTGAAAAATAAAAAAAAGAAAGTGGATATATTTAAAATTCACTGAAGAATTAATGCTAATTAGGCCCATACTTTGGCACCAAGAAGAGAAGATGTAATTTGTTAGGTTCATAGTAGGAAGAAATAACAAGGAACTGGACTACCCAACTGCAATATATGGAAAGAGTGAACAATGTAGTGATTTAAGATCTATTGTGAACCAGACCCCATTGTTTCTTAATACTGTCAGAGCAACCAATTGCTTTAGGAAAGGGAGTTCTGGACGCTCCCCAACACATTTCTATTTTAATACATTTTTGAAGAGCAGAGATCTGATTAGATAGCTTTTACAGACCACTAATATATACAAAGCATCAAATTGGTGGGAAGGTGGGCTGCATAGATGATTCAGGGCTCCTGTCTCCAAGAAGCTTCTCTATTAGCTTAGAGCGGAGTTTGGAAAGCCAGGTACACTCCCAATTTGTAATCCCTCTGGCAGCAGGTGAAGCTGCTGGAATGGTAGAAAGGGCCACTGGCACCCAGAAGAACTGTCAGTGAATTCTGGCCTGGAGATTACAACAGGCTTCATGGAGAAGGAACATTTTAGTTGGATAGTGAAGACGTGCATGTGCACACTGCATTTTTTTGACAAGCAAAGGAGATGTTAAGCAATGTGTGAGCCCAAATACAGGACATAAGCAAAGGAAATGAGGCAGGAGCCACGGCCAGAAGAGGTGGTAGCACTTCAGAGAGCATCGTCCCAGCTTCTATATTTAAATGGAAGATGCAAAATCGTTACACTAATACACACACCTACAAACAAATCGTTATCATTTCCCAGTTGAGTGCCTTCAGACTCTTTTCTGTTTCTGAGGAGCAATTAAAGCAAAGAAAAATATTCATGTGAAGAAGATGGCCTCTTGGGGCACTAGGAGAAGACAGGAGAAGCATGACGTTCGGGGAGTTCTTTATCCCGGGTTAGCTACTGGTTTCTGAGTTTTAATCAAAGTCTTCTTTGTGACTCTGAGGAACACAGGACCAATTTTATTGGAAAATGTGGGCCAGAGTTTTGCATAAGTTTATCTCTTCAAAGTGGCTCAGTAAATTCTTGAAAGCAAAATCAGTTTGATGGCCTTAAAAGCATAGCGAAATTAAATATTTAAAAATTACGTTAATGTGAATATCTGACCTCCTTAACTAGACAAGCGAATGTCTGTATACGGCGTACAGCTTTGATAAGAACCAAGCTCCTTTTGGGCTGCATCCCGGCAGCCAGAGGCAGTGCCTTGCTGGAGAGTGGCAGAGTGGGAGGTGATCAGAGCACAGGCTTGGGGAGTGGGGCTTCGGAGTCAGGCGACCTTGGCTTCACTCCTGACAAGTGTGGAGTGTTGGGGAGGTTAGAAACCCTGTGTTTCGGTACCTATGTAAAAGGCATCATAACAACCCCTCCTCGCAAGGTTGCAGCCATGGCACTGCAGGGGTGATTCTGTGCGTTCGAGAACATCAGCTGTCCTCGGAGGCTGGGTGCAAGAGTAAGCCCCTTACTCTCAAAATGTTTACAGTCCTGACAAGAAGACAGACAATTCAAATGAATATATTATGCAAATTACCAAATCAATTTCCATTTCTTTAAACCAAAGCATCCCCTAGATGTCAGATACAACATTCAAACTCTCAGCAAGTCAGGAGTTGGAGAGGAAAATTTTGACAAGGATAGCTTCGGCACTGCCTAAGGGAGACAAATGTCGACCTGCTGGATGCTCCTTCTCTATACAGTCCAGAAGAAGTGGATTGGTGAAAAAACTGGGGAAACTTCGAGGTGTGCAGTAGGCCACCTACTCTTTTGGCAGAGGCCTCTGCTCTCATCATCAGCTTCATTTCCAAGTACTTAGTGTGCGCCTCTTGACTGCGACTTGCCGAGATGGAACTCTGTGGAGTAGGGGGCATGTGGTTTTATTCTGAGAATTAAAAAATTGTGTCTCAACTCATATTAAAAGATTCAGATTTCCCCGACTGAGATTCTGGTTTAAAGCAGTACACAGTCCCAGAAGGGATTAGAAGAGCAAAGGCCTTTTTTATACACACTGAGGCAGGGTTCACACACCAGGAAAGCATATTCCACATTTTGCCTGTCTCTAAAGCTGGGGTGTTGACCAAGTGCAGCAGGTTTCTTGGGAGGCATCATCCTGCAGCACCAAAGTGTTATCCTGCCCTCCCTCAGCCCAGCTAGCTCCACCGTTCTGTGTTACTTGTACACATCGGTTTCCCTCCCTCCACTAGACCATAAACTGCTTGTGGGAGGTCTAGACCTGCTCAGGTATTTCTCCTCGCAACATCTAGCACAGCATACTCTTTTGTGAACAGCAGCCACTTAATAACCAATAATCAGCTATCGAGTAAATAGGATAACAGAGCTACAGGAGATGAGCAGAGCTGCCAGCCCCACTTTGCTTGTGAAGTGTATCTACTAAGCCAAAGGTGGCCAGTCTCTTTCCACAACTGAAACCAACATCATGAGCAGAGTTGGTCTATACTGGGAAGTTCACCAGAAGTAATGCTTACTCCAGAGAGCTGGATTTCTGCTGAGATTAAGGTACCTAGTATACCTGGCTAACTAGGTATCCCTCAGAGAATGGTTATTATGTTCCTTCTGCTAAGGTCAGTACATGAAATATCATTGAATCCTCACAATAAAACTTTAGAGCAATTATTTTCATCTTAATCCTATTTCACACGTGAGGAAGCTGAGACTTAGAGAGGGTAAGTCATGTTCCCCAGGGCTGGTAAAGGATAGATCCTGGCTCAGGCCTCAGGCCGATGGTGCCTAGTACAAGCTGATGAGAACCATGCTCTCATCTTTTCCCAACTCTTTATTCAGTGATTTCACTTTGGTAGCTTGAAATTGGCCATGATGGGAGTATTTACACCATGGAAATCAGCAAGCACTACAAATCAGGGTTTTTGTGTGTGAGTGTGTGAGCCAGTTCCTACCTGCATGTCTACCGCCTAGGACTGTCTGATCCTAAAATCTCTGTGCTAACAAACCACGACTCCATATGTAATCAATAAGTCATAGTACATGGACTTGGCAATAGGTATATGTTGAAATTAGAAGGGCAATATATACTGATGATTGCAAACAGAAAGGCAGAGGTATGTAGGGAGACTAGAAAAAATAACACTGAGTATCAAGATTTGCCAGGAAGTCTCCAGCACACAGCAGACAAACACTGTATCTGGAAGACCCAAGCCAACAGAAAATTATGTTCTTGAAAAGCAGAAGGAATAGTTTGTTAGTTTCTACCTTAGTGTGGACCAAATATCTCTCAAGATCATCCATTGTCCCTTCTCTAATTCCTGGCAGCCTCTGATACCCGGAAGGAATAGCAGACACCAGCATTCTGGTCATTAGAAAGGTATACACTCAATTGTAATGACAGAAAATGACATTCCTATCAGCTCCTTGTGGCCCTGCTTGCCAGTTCTCTAATGTTTGCTTACTCCTAGGTGGACTGATGAACCACTCTTCTTTATACACAAAAATAAGAACCCAGCTGTCTCCTCGGAAGGGCTGGACTTCCTCTGTGTTTATTTGCTGCAGAAATAAAACAAACAGGAAGAAAGAAAAGGGAAGGAAACAGAAAGGAGGTACATGCATATGATGGTACAAAGTGGGTGTTCATCAAGGCTTGCTGATTGAATGAGAAAAGTAAGGAAGAAAAAACTCACTTAGGATTTTGATTTGATCTCTAAGCATCTAATATCTAGATCTCTGACATCAAAACTTATCTAAGACGGACCAACCTGGCTTCATTGGGACACAAGGCCTATTTTCCTTTATTTGACATCCCTTGCATCACATGGCAATCTGCGTTGCCCTCTGAGACGAGGGTCTAATTAACAAAGCACTCAGGTAAGATGGCAATGCCTGCTCGGTAACTTTGGAGGGGATCTTTCCAAAACATGAGTGATGACGTCCAGAACAGGTTCCTACTGGTAAGGAGATAAGTCCTCAACAATGGGTAAAAGAACAGGGGAGTGAAGGAAGAAAACGGCTGATTTTAGGAGAGTTCTAGAGCTCTGCATTCAACTCAGTAGTAGCCTCCGCCTCAATCAGGCCAGTATTACAAACGATGGCTGGGAGATATTTGCAGATAAAGCACAAGCAATTTTTTAAGTCATAAACCCTCAGACGAGCATCAAAAGCTGATTTTTATGGGACTCTCTAGAGCCCTGCTTGCTATAAAACACTCTCCTAAGGTACCTATAGCTGTGGACTTCCATGTTAAGATTCATAACTCCACACAAGTTAATGGAAATCAATAGATCCAGCGATCCTATATTCTTTATAATTAGTGAGAAATGCCGTTCTTCATCACAATCCAGGGTGAGACCAGTTTCATCATGTTTCCAGACACTTTTCCACGAGCTAGATATGAAAGACAAATATCACCGTTTATGCCTCACTGGGCAGGTACATGAAGCTGAATTACAAAGACAAATAGAGGTAGAGGGACTCAGAACAGGACTGCAGAGAAAAGGGATGGGAAAGAGAAGGAAAGGAGTCATCGCTCAGTTCTGGAGGAAGTTATCCAGGGACAATTTGCAGCATTCCTGGGTGATCCCTATTGTTTCTTGACAGCTTCAGACTGTGGGGTGGTCACAGGTCTTATTTAAATGTGTATCTTCATGCCTGTGGTGAGTGCTTGGCAAAAAATATGGGCTTCAGTTTGTTGGATCCTGGTCCTGGGACACAATTTTGAAGATGGTCCATGTCTTGGGCCCAAGTGCCCCAGGAAGCAGACTGAGACAAAGATTAGTGTGAGGCAAGTTTACTGGGGAGCGTGATGGGATCAGCGGCTGTGAGGCTGTGAAGGGAGTAGGATTGGGAAGATGGAGGAACTGAAATGCAACAAAGGCCTCAGACGATCCAGAGAGAGCTCTGGAGCTAGATGACCCTTCAGAGTTCTTCTACCTTGAGGAGGCAGGCCTTTGTTTACCCCTGGATGTGGGCTGTCCCTGGAGAGGACGAAGTGGCTCTCTTCAGCTGAAGACTGTTCCAAGAGATAGAATTAACTGTGAGTCATCAGCTGCTCGAACTCCCAGAAGCAGGAGGAATAGTAAAGGGGCCTGCACAAGATACCACAGCATCTACTACAGTCATAGTTAAGAGCTGCCAAAGGAGCAACTCATATAAAGCCACTAAAGCACCTTATCTGGTTTTCAGTGGTTTCAATGACTATCCTTACCCTTCAAGTAACCATCTTCTTACACCTTCTTCGCAGAAAGCCTCATTCCTCCAAACTAAAATATAGCAACTTGATTCATCTGCCATTTACTCTACAACCCAGAAAGAATTTTACCATTTTCCCTCCCCCATTCACCAGCACACTTGCCAGAAGAAAGTATGACAGACCAAAGCATCAGAATGAAGATAAAAACAGCTTCTCTACCTCCAGTGCCCCTAGTCTCTTGACCACTTTCCTCTTCCTGAGACGTAGGCAAGTGAATTTCTACTGAAATCTCCATTCAGGTCATTTGACCCCTAGGAGGTGAACGTAAGATACTGAAATCCAGGTCTATCAGTGAAATAAGATGAGGCATACTTTTTCACAAGGTATGAATGTACAGCATGGGAAACAAGTGCATTATCATTTCATTTAGTCATTTCCTGTTCCGTACATTTAAGATTTATTAAGAAACTGTGCTCAGGGCTGACCCCGTGGCCGAGTGGTTAAGTTCGCGCGCTGCGCTGCAGGCGGCCCAGTGTTTCGTTGGTTCGAATCCTGGGCGCGGACATGGCACTGCTCATCAAACCACGCTGAGGCAGCGTCCCACATGCCACAACTAGAAGGACCCACAACGAAGAATATACAGCTATGTACCGGGGGGCTTTGGGGAGAAAAAGGAAAAAATAAAATTTTTTAAAAAAAGAAAAAAAGAAACTGTGCTCATGGTGGAGCAGTCTATTTCCCCACCAAACATGACACAAATATCTACTATTTCCTGTGTTTCTTGTTTAGAAAGCCAGAGGAATTAAGATTCAGAAATAAGATAGAGGAAATACAGCTCATTTGATAGGCTGCTGGTTGCTAATAAACCAAAGTGTTGTCACCCTAACTCTGCTATAAGGTCGCTGGAAGTATAAAACGTATTTTCTGGTCTTGACATCTCCCAGACCCCTTAGCAGAGGTTGCTGCTCATGTTGGGCCCTCAACGCTGATGAACTGAAAAATGTTATGAGAATTATAACCTACTCTGTGAATGGGGAAACAATTTAGAAGAAAATATCCATGAAAAATTCAACTCCTTGAGAAAAGTATGCAGTGTATCAGTTTGAAATACTTCGTCATACTGATGTTGGACTTTTCCAATTTTCCAATTAAGACAGGCCTTTTATTCAAGCATTCAAGGACTCAATCAGGTGACCATAACTCAATATGTTCATCTTATTTCTAGCAATTACCTCATTTCTAGTCCACTCCTCAAGTTTGCTCTTGCTCTTAACATGTTCCTGTACATGGATCCTAAGCTAAACTATATATTCTTTTAAAATAAGGATCTATGTTATTGGCTCATAACTATTTCTATATCTTTTTTCTGACTCTAAGGATCAGCATAATTGCTGAGTACACATTTGTTCAATTTATTTTGTGGATGATTTTTGAGGTAGATTAAAGCAAAAAGTTCATGCAATGAGCTAGAAAAACAGAAAGAGAATTAAAACATTAGGCTCAAAGAAAAGGAGATGCTGCAAAAATGCCAAATGGAAGATTTAACATAATTGCCCGAGTTTCAGTTTTGGGTCTGAGCCTCCCAGAAGCCAACAGGAAAAAGAAAGTAGGAATTGTCCTACTTCTTTTCAGAAAGAAGAACACAAAATGGGTCTAATAAAACCTATTCTTGGTATGATTGTGAAAGATAACTCTCAACAAGGGATTCTATAAGGAGAGATGTAATTAGCGTTTCACAAAAAATGCAGTCGGAAATTGTATATGCTGTTTCCTACAGAGCCTTTCCAAAAACGGTGATAGTCACATCCTTTATCTCTACTGCAAACTAACAGCTGCTAGATAAAGAAATGTTCTTAATGTTGACAATCCTGGTTCTACGGGATTTTCATATTTAATCAAAAAGTTCCTTCTTTGGGAATACCCTCCGCCTTGATCTTCAGGTTGTGAAACCTTATCCTTTCTTCCAAGGTCAGTTCAAAACTCATGCAGGGCCTCCACGAAAGCCTTCCTTCATCATGCTAATTTTCTTCCTCTGCATTCATGTGACAGTTACATCTATGAAACTTACCATTCTTGTCTAAATATTGCCTTAAGGTTGTTCAGCAAGCATGCTTGCCTTTCTCTTCAATTAGATGGTGTGGCAGATTAAAGATACTGCAGTTACTTTTGCTACTTCTCGCATTGAGAGGAGTCATCTAATTACCATCCCATTGAACCCAGGCTGGCCTTAGGGACTTGCTTAAACAATAAAAGATGGGGGAACTGATGTTACGCCATTCTAGACCTATCCTCTCAGAAGACTGACAACTTCTATCTTGCCCTCTTGGAACCTGGTGTCGCCATGCTGTGAGACCATAAGCCACATGGAAAGGCCACATAAGTGCTCTGATCAATAGGCCCAGCTGAACCTAGCCTTCCATCCATCCTCTTGAAGGATTAGGCATATGATGAAGCTGTCTTGGACCCTCTAGACTAGTCCATCTGTTAGTTGAACACCATCAAGTGACCTCCATCAACACCACACAAAACAAAAGCATTCCCAGTTGAGTCCTGCCCAAATTCCTAGCCAACAAAAGCTTGAGATCTAACAAAATGTTAGTTGTTTTAAGTCACTTATTTTGGGGGGCGGTTTATTGTGTAACAACTGATAGCCAATCATAAGCATCCTTAGGCTGAAATCATGCATTCTGCTTCATTTATTCATTCACTTCAATAAATAACCATAGAGTATCCACCATGTACCAGGCACTATTGTAGAGGCCGGAGATACAACAGAATGAATAAGAGAAAAATCTCTGCCCTTTTAAGCTGACATTTAAGTGGGGGAGACAGACAATGAACCTGAAAACAAATAATGTTCCTTTGGCAATATCCAAATTGCCAGGCACAGTGCTAAGTATAGAAAATGACTAATGAATGCTGTACTTTTGTGCACGTACAATACAGCTAAATGTGTCATTCTCAATTTTACCTAAAACAAAGCAAAAGAAAAAAACTTAACTGAATTTAAGTGTTTGGAAGATTAAGTTACTAACAAGACAAGTCAGATAAGCCAGAGAAGTTTATAAACAACATGTTTCTGGAACAATGGGTATAATGAAAAGCTGTTTACCTGTTTCTCCAATATCTCTTTTGCCTGTGGAGTCCTAAAACTTTTATTAGGAAAAAGGGGGCAAACCCCGGGTTTTCAGAAATGTAGGTTATTCCCTAACCAGCGAAGAATGTATTGCTCCATAAAATGTCAACATCAAAACAATATAGAAAAAATAATTACAGACAGTGTTAGTGTTGTAAGCTGATAAGGACCAGATGGTCTTTTTGTATTTATGGTTTTCCTTGTGCATACAAATGCTTTGGGGATCTAATTAGCCTTCTACAAAACTCAAACTGGGTAATTACTATCATTATCCCCTTTTCAAATAAATCTGAAGTCGAAACTGCAATTATGTTTTTTTATCTTACATTGGGTATTCACACATTTTAAGAATTGTTCTTTGCCATCTACTCAGAAAACTTCTTAACACGGACTGAAGTAAATAAAGTGCAAGAGGATTATAAAAAGCATTCTTAAGAAATGGATCACTCTGGTAGGGGACGTGCTGACACCCACCGAAGCACTTTCTTGACGAGAGTCCTGTTTCTGTCACATTTTCACTCCAATCAAGAATAAAGTCCCTGTTCTCTGAGACTTTATATTTCCACTTATGCTTTGCACAGCAAAAGAGAAGAATTTCTACATGGAGACATAACCAGTCACGCATGTTAGAGAAAGGATTCTCTTCGAGATGCAATGTGGCAGCCATTTCAATTAACTTCTGACTCTGCCCACAAAGTGTGATACCTGGGCTGGCAATGAGCTATGGGAAAGAAACAGTGCACATAACAAGGCTGGTATGTCATCTTTATTGGATTTTTGGCCTCAGGACAGTCAAGTCACATGGTAACAACATCTCTGTACTGCAAGGCGAAGGAGACGTAATCATGTGTGCCAGTGAACTCATAATAGAGAATTCATCAAAATCTATCTCCAGTGAGAAGTATATGAGGAGGGGTGTTAGGAAGCAATTGTTTTATTTCAGGCACAAGGCCAACGATTAGAGGTTATCAGGGGGTACGTGTGTCTTCCTTGACAGGACAAAACGTGGATAGTGACAGGTAATCAGGAACCGCCTCTTCTGCAACAGCTCCCGGTGAGGGGGGTCAAGAATATTCACAATGTCTGGCTGATATCTCAAAACTTAGCATCATGATTACTGGTCCAGAGGGCAAAATCTGAAAATACTTGACAGAGGGAAAAATCCAGATGATGAACTAGAACTGAGGTAGGTGGGTGCACTGGGGAGACATTTCTACTAAAGAGCGATGCTATATGTCAACACAGGCTTCAGAGGTGGCTCCCCTGGCTTGCCTGACAGGAGGATGTCTCTGGGACTGCCACCTTGGTCCTCCACCCCAGAGACTGCCTTGGGCTGCCCTAGCAGGCAGCAGCGCAGGCACCCAGGCATTGACAAGGATGGCTGCAAGGTCAGCACTTTATCCTCCCTGATAATATGGTAGTGACCTCGCAGCTTACTGAAAAGAATCTCGAAGGCATGCATTCATCCTTCCATTCACTCAACAAATATTTACTAAGCAGCTACTTAGTGCTCTGCACTGTGTGAGGTGATTTACGCAAGTTCAGGTGCCAGTAGAACATTGTGTTTACAAACCCTGTCGTCAGGTTCCCATCGTAAAAGGTGGCAGAGACCCAGCCCAACACTGCCAGAGGCAAAGTGCATAGAGCAGTGCTGATGGCCTGGAGGGCGTGTACACAAGCAGTGGTTTAGTCTTTGTGTCTTGGGCTTCTGTGTCTGGCACATTCACAGCCTTGGTCCTGGTTGGGGGATTTGCAATGCAAGGACTGTCTGTCTACCTATGAGTTCATGCATCTCCTTGTAATAGCACCTTAACATTTGTGCAGCTATTTTTACAGTGCATCTTTACTACCATCATCCCTCTTCTTGGAAGCATGACAGGTGCTTATTACAATTTTACAGATGCACAAGATGCATCAGAGGCATTAAGGGACATGCCCAAAGCTAAACAGCAAGTAAGAAGCCTAAGTGGGACTCACACCCAGGTCTTCTCACTACAAACCCAGACTTTTCAGACACTGCACTGTCTGATGGGGGCTTTTGCTGAAGCCTCTGAACAGAAGTTTGGGGGCCGGGGCAGCTCGCTGCAGGGCTGTCCGAGCAGCCTGTTTGACTGACATAGGCTGCTTGACATCTCAAATGTCTCTCTTGCTTCTGAGGTTGCAGATCCAGAGCCCAGAAAAATTTGAATCATGGCAGAACCAGAGTATCTGCATTAATTAACTTGCAACCTGATATAGGAGAAAGGACAAAGATTTTCAGGGGGCAAGCAAAGTTCAAGTCTCAGTCTGGCCTGGATGAGCTTCCTCAAGTAGCTTAAACTCTTCTGGACTTGGCTTCCTTACAGGGAATCATACCTGTGGGTATGTAGCAATTGATAGCAAATCACAAGCATCCTGAGGCTGATGTCATGTATTCTACTTTATTTATTCTTTCATACATCTCACAGGGTCACTATGAGGATGGAACGAGATGCTGTGGATAACAGGTGCAAAGCCTGGCACAGTATAAGGGTTAGTTCTGTTCCTCTCTCTACCGAACTCCCCTCTGGGTTTTGTTCTACTCTGTAAAGGAGAGGAGAATATTCTGAAGAGTTCTCATCACAGGAATGTCCCAGAACTCAAGGCATCTAGGGAAAGCCGTGTTCTGGCTAAATGTCAGGGAGGATGCCAGAGGGAAGTGCCAGGCAAGACATAGTCTGCTGTCTCCCAAGGGGTGAGGAGGGAGAAGCCACGTCCCAGTGCCACCCTGATGTGCTCCGCCAATCCTCAAATAGTCAGTAGTGGTTCAGTGCATGCCCTTGTTTAAGGATAGGAGTTAAAGCGAAAAAAATAATAGCAACTATCACTGCAAAATCACAAGCATTTCTTGCTGATTTAAATATAGTCTCAATTCTCTAGTTTGGATAAAATCCAAATAACCTTCTAATATCCGCTTAGCAGAGTGGGCTTCCTGCCAGTCAAACAGTTGTGTGGGGCCCGGACAATTAATTGAGATGACAGTCCAGTTTTGCACCAGAGGTTAAAATATCAAATTGTATCAGCTCTGTATCCTGATGGTGATTCACCTTGTCAACTTGCTGGGCTTGCTGAAGACAACTAAAGGGGCAGGTTGGCCATGTTCC
Source organism: Equus quagga (assembly GCF_021613505.1). Classification (NCBI taxonomy): domain Eukaryota; kingdom Metazoa; phylum Chordata; class Mammalia; order Perissodactyla; family Equidae; genus Equus; species Equus quagga. The sequence continues at coordinate 44,242,482 of NC_060280.1, read as the reverse complement.
CAGATGAGGGCATCTTTGAGTCATGGTATTCAGGGACTCAAAGGCAATCATGGCACAGGGCAAAGATGGCAAAGAGGATGTGGCTTAAGGTCAAGGCAGATCTGCCAGGAATTTTTCTCTACCTGCATCCATGGCTGTCTTGGATTAGTTCCTCAGGTTTCACAAAGGCAAATCACAAAGGAAGAGTCAGAAAGAGGCCCCTGTTTCAGATATATGCATCTCATGACTTACCACAGCTACTCCCATTTGAGGGAATGGACATGCAGTCCAAGTTGGAATTCAAGCTCCCTCAAAGGACCCCGACAGTGTGCTTTGTGATTTCCTTCAACCTTGTATTCTATATATCTCAGCATCTTAGTAGTGGTCAGTATGTTGAAACAATTTTTCAGCTAACCTAACAGCTATTATTTTTGTTTATGTATGTTATAGTAATAAACTTCACTTCCAAACTTAACATAAATGATAGAGTAACAGAATGGTTATAACAGTTAGCAGAATGGTTATAACGTGTATGTAGTGGGTTGAATGGTGGCTCCCCAAAAGATAGGTCCATGTCTTGACCCTCCGAACCTGGCCACGTGACCTTATTTGGAAAAAGGACGTTTGCCGAAGTAATTAAGTTAAGGATCTTGAGATGAGATCATCTTGGATAATCTGAGTGGATCCTAAATCCAATGACAGGTGTACTTATAAGAAAAGGCAGAGGGAGATTTAAAACAGAGAGGAAGCCCATATGAAGATGGATGCAGTAATTGGAGCTATGCAGCTACAAGCTAAGGAATGCCTGGAGCCACCGGAAGCTGGAGGAAGCAAGGTCAGATTCTCTCCTAGAGACTTCAGAGAGAACGTAGTCCTTCCATACCTTGATTTTGGACCTCTTGCCTCTAGAACTGTGAGAGGATACATTTCCGATATTTGAAACCATCAAATTTGTGGTAATTTGTTACAGCAGCCCTAGGAAACTAATACAGTATGTTTATAACACATATGCTTAATCTCTACATCTATCTATCTATCTATCTATCTATCTATCTATCTACGTATCTAACTAGTATGTGTGTGTTTTATATGGTGACTGTGTTGTTTCATCACATAGGATCTAAATTCCTTCATCATCCCAGGTTGCTAGACGGGACAAATAACAAGAGAGGTTGTGACCCATTGACCAACCACATTCAACAACTGGGGCTTATGTGGGGGCAAGAAATAATTACACTGGGACCTATAAAATGGGAATTGAGTATAAAGAAAACAATACAGGGCAAACTTTTTTTCAGGAAGATTCATTATACGCTAAACAAGGTTAGGCTGCTTGAAAGAATTCAAGCTAGCGGATTTACTAAAAGACATTTTCAAATACAAAGGTGCAGTATGCTCAATATTCAAAGGGATGTACAGCATGAAACTTAGAGTAATGATTCATGTAAACTATTTTGTAATTCCATGTCTTAATTTTTAAAAATATTTTTCCCTTTTTTTTGAGGAAGATTAGCCCTGAGCTAACGTCTGCTGCCAATCCTCCTCTTTTTAGCTGAGGAAGACTGGCCCTGAGCTAACATCCGTGCCCATCTTCCTCTACTTTATATGTGGGATGCCTGCCACAGCCTGGCTTTGACAAGTGGTGAGTAGGTACAAACCCGGGATCCGAACCAGCAAACCCTGGGCAGCCGAAGCAGAACGTGTGAACTTAACCACTGCACCACCGGGCTGGCCCCTCCATGTCTTTATTTTTGTGTATGCATTTAGAGTAAAACTTTCTTATCTGTTTCTAACCTGTTCTATAAACAACAATAAAATAATAGTCATAATGGTTATAATTAATGATTACGGAGCATTTACTATGATTCAGGCACCAGGCTAAACCGTTTACATGTCTTATCTTGTTCGAAAAGTCCATGTAGAATTCCCTTAAGGAATGTATCATTATACCTGTTTTTCAGATAAAGAAGTGAACGTCATGTTCAGCGAGATGAAGCCACGCACCCAAGGTGGCAGCTGTTACAACAAGTAGGAGTGATGGGCCTCCGCCTCTCAGCTCTTGGGCTCCAAAGCTCCCGACCCTGACCAGCACATAGCAGGCCTGGGGGCAGATAGAACCTGAAAATGTTGTGCGATTCTCTTGTGCACTCATCGGTGACAGGACCTTGATGTGGCCTCTCCAAACTCCCTGCCCCAATTTGTTTGAAGACAAAAGGACAAAAATTCAAAATGCTAAAATGAAGACATCTAGGAACTGGGAGGTGTTAAAGACATGAGTAGGATCTGGACAGGGAGAGAGGGGAAATGGACATCCCAACGAGGAGCGATATGGAAGTGGAATGTGCAGGAACGTTTGGGAATCTGTTCTGGAGCGGACCATGGAAGCCTCCAACGCCAAACTCAGGAGCCTGCCTGGAGCCTGGGCCTTTTGCTGTAAGGTGATTAAATACATTTGCACTCTAGAAACATACTTGTAAAGTGGTTAAGTGTGAGTAAAACCTGTGTAGTTCATGAGACAGAATGGTAACTCTCAACAGCAACAGAGCCTACCTGTGAACAAACACCACAACTGGCTGGTAAGGACTGAAGAGTACAATACGTTCAGAAGCAGAAGGTCCCCAGAGGCCCTCACATTCAGGCTCCTCACTGGTTGAGGAGGCTCAAACAACTCTTAGACATTTCTGCTGCAGGAATATTTCTGTACTCAGGTGCAGTGTCAAGCACTATGCTCAGACATTAAATGGCTCCCAGCAGAGTGAGCAGGCCAGGTAGGCGAGAGATGAGAGGGAGACAGAGAGAGAGAGAGAGAGAAAGAAAGAGAGAGAGAGACAGAAGTTACACTGATTTTCTTCATAACCACATTGCAGTGCTATTTGCTGAGAACTACAGGATGCTGTGGTGTTCCCTGAACTGAAGGAAGAGGCATCCAGCTCTCTGGGTATTCACAATCCTTAAAGTATAATTTATGAGACTAGAGAAATCAGGCTCATTTACTCCCCAAGCTAAGGAGAATGGGGGAAACATTAAAGACCGTGTCAAGGAATCTTGCTCCTGTGGCAGATACTCAATCTGAATCCCCTGAGATCTTGCAATGAGGCTGTTATTATTTCTCCCTCTCACATGCATATGCTGATTCACCTATCAGGTAAGGCTACAGGGTTGATTCCAGGACAAGAAGTGATTTGTTCTGGAAGGTAGCCTGGTTTCATTCATCTGTGTCTGTGCCTCAGGCTATTAGCATCAATATACTTACCATATTATAATAACTAATTAATGTACTAGTCTGGAGAAATGTGGGTACGTGCAGAATGAAATATGCTGATTGTGCTTGAGGGTAAGGGATCTGCACCTTCTCAGTTAGACGTGGCTTATGTCGGACTAGTAGGGGCTCTAAGAGGTTAACAATGAATCAATGAACAAATACCTTTACTGTCTGAAACAGACTAATATCACTACCAGACCAATTATCATCCAGTTCCTTTACTGTATCAGGATTGAACTTTGGGAAGAAAGGATTAATGAGTACTGGCAATCAGGTGTGCTGCACACAGTTGGTTAAATTTTACTTATTTCTTCATGTATACAATCCAAAAAAGCAAGATTCACATCAGAATGCCTTCATGCCTTCTGAAAACTATTATTAACACTGACATTTGCTGTGACAAATGCTAATAAGTCTCCAATTCAATTATAAAATCCACAGTGGGTCCAAATGTATAGAAAGACGTAGAAGAAACCACATTTCAGAACTCATACTCATTTAGATTTAAATAACACAGTGCCAAACAGTGCTTTCCCCATTTATTAAATATGGATCTATAAAGTTCAAACTTATGACACAGCACAGCTTATTCAATTCATTTAGAGGTAAAGGGAGAATCAGAGAGATGTTATCAAAACTGACAATCATGATGGGATACACTTGAGATCTTAGGTAAGGCAAATTGACATGTAAACAAGAGAAAGAATGCCCAAGAAAAAAGTGCGCACATAGCACTCTGACTACTTTATTGCATTTGGGTCAAGATCATGTTCAGTAGATCACGAAAAGACGTAAGACTTCAGGGTTATGTATATACTTTCATACACATGCCTATTTGCTGTCCATATTATTTAATGCAGCTTAAATTTAATATGCAAATAGTCACCATATCACCCAGTCCAATGAGTACCTATCAAGCTTTTTGAAGAACATTTTTGTGAGCTCTATTTATTACAAATTGAAGTCAACAAAATCCATGCGATGAGATTTGCATTTCCACATGACTGTGATCCATGCCACCAGATGCATAAACATATAAACATAACATAAAGATGCATAAACATAACATAAAGTATGTGGGCTTCCCAAACCTCTATAGCACTTGTCACCTGAAGGAGGGATGTACAATATATTAAGGTAAAAAAGGTAATATTCACACAACATGCAGCTTTTTCTCAAGAGTCAAATTTATTTCCAGTTACTTCATATACCTGACATGCTAGTTCATTTCTTTTAAAAACAAAAGCCCCATGTATAATGAGGAGATATCATTATCTAGACACATGATAGAGTCAGAATTATTTCCACAGTATGGAAAATATTCAGAAGCTCAGCAAGATAAGATAAATCCCATAATTCACAGTTACTTTGCTCTCATTTTCTTGGGAGAGTTTCACAACCACATGGAGGTGAACACTCGCGAAATCCCTACAGCTCTTAACAACATACGTCGATGCCAGGCCATAAGTTTCTTGGCCATTCCGTGAAAATGAAAATTCTGTTGCTATCTGTCAAGCCCTTATGTGAGCAAGGCATTCATGACTTCAGTGCCCTTAATGACAGAGATATCACATAGTTATGATTATTCTTTGTAATGATTCATTGCAAAAGTGAAAGTAACAATCTTTTCAGCAAGATAGGAGGCAGGTTACATTGTCTTTATTTTGTTGTTAGTGAAATAAATGACACAAAACTAGGATTCATTCTTCCTGACCCCGTTAGCCACTCTTATCTTATCTTCTAAGATAACAGAACACAATAGATCTGAAAGGGGCTCTGATAAGAAGGGATATGCAAGAGGTTTGGTACTTTTTCTTAAACCAATATTCGATGGAACCCTGGGTTTTCAGTTACTCATTCCACCCCTTACATCACCTCTTCAACAAGCTGTCAGCTTCATGGCAGCAGGGCCTGTCTTTTCCTTTTTAGGTATCTGTGTACCCTCCTTTCTCACTTTAGTCCTGACTCTCCCAACATAACACTTAGCATTGAGTATTTACTCAGGAAAGGTTTGCTGTAGTTGATAAAGGATCCTTTGAATGTTGACGGAAATGGGTAAATTGGAGGAGGGTGGAGAAACCATTCTGAGAAGAAAATATGAATAGTTTGAGACATGCTGAGTTTGCAGGGACAGCCAGATGTCCAAGAAGAGAGGATGTACAGGACCAGCACTGAAGTCCTGGGTGATATTGATATTTGTAGCCAAGATAATTTAATTTTACTTAGGGTTGGTCATTAAGTCATTTGAAGAATAAAACAGCTGAAGCTAAAAATGAAAAGGACACAGCTGGATTGTCACCATGGCCCTCTTGACAGAAACAGGCTCACCCAGCAATACAGTTTGCTCCCTTCACCTAAACAAAAGGAAGAGTTCTGAAGCCCGAAGCCCAGTTCAAAGCAGAGTCTTCAGTAAATTCCAAACTGTGCCATCAATAGAAAGCCCAACAGCTGTTTTGCATCTTGCTGACTTTATTATTTTTTATAACACATTGATATATCCTTTATTGTTGGATCTTTGTTTTTCAGAGACTAGCAAATGCCCAAGGATGTTTTTGAGAGTTGTTAAAACTCACTACTCAACAGGATGATCTAATTTGTTAAATTCTACCTAAACCTCTCTAGCCACACTTGTCCCGCGTCCCTGATGCAGTTAAGTCCTTTAAGCAGATGTAATAACTGAAAGGAATTGTAATTTCTGAAGAAGTCTGACAAGAATATGGAGCATGGATAAGGTAATGACAAGCGTCGGGTTCACAGAAAGAAGAGCCCCTGGTATAACTTAGCCTCACTTCTGCTCAATCAAGTATTGTAACCAAGGTCAAAGGACACCTTTGCATCTTTTAAGAATAAAGAGCCCTGTACGAACCGCTTATGTCTATCTCTAAGGCTTTGTCACTGAACATCCAATGACCCAGTATACTTTTCCTAAAGAAATTATAGCCACTCATATTGAAATATTTATTGTGAGTTGTAAGACAGAACACTTCTCTCCTACACTTTAATCTTCCCTTCACACAAAAGACTGTAAGTATTTAAGTCACTCTTGTTACATCAAAAGAGAATAATCAGTTTCTGTTCAGTGCTAGCTGAGTTAAATAGCAGCTCTGTTTCCAGAAAGATAATAATGTCAAAAATTAGAGAGAAAACAGCAGGCATTCTGGGGAATTTAACTGTTGAACAAATGGCTGGAAGGTGCCTCAAAGTCAATTTAAATAATTTTTAAAAAATTATACCCTGACTTGAAGCCTAAGAATTCCTTTTCTCATATATAATTAAAACATAATGCTGAAGACCTCATCAGACAGCGATTCCTGATATTTTAATAATAAAGTAGAATGTACTCATGATATGGCTTATTATTAAATATATTCAAATGTACTACAGATTAAATCAATTCCAGTGGAAAACTAACTATAGCATACATGAAAAGCCTGGTTCAACAAACTCTTCTATATAATGGATTCCGCAATATCTGTCACGTGAAAACGTCCTGCTGAAAATTTTGTCTTAAATATTCTGCTGGAGAAGTAGGTCAGAATGACAGGGGAAGAAAAAAATCTAAGCATCACAGTAGGTTCACACAGTAACACAGCTTGTGAGGGTCGACGCCCAGAGGAGCAGTGCAAGGACTGCCCAAGAAGGGCTCGTATTTGTCTGCTCAGGTTTCCATAAAGACCACAGACTGGGGGCCAACAACAGAAATTTATTTTCTCGCAGTTCTGGAGGCTGGAAGTCTTGGATCAAGGTGCTGGCATGGTTAGTTTCTGGTGAGGACTCTCATCCTGGCCTGCAGATGGTCATCTTCTTGCTATGTCCTAACGTGGCCTTTCCTCAGTGCATGTGTGAGTGACAGTAAGCTCTCTGGTGTCTCCTCTTATAAGGACATTAATCCTATGAGATCAGGGCCCTACCCTTATGACCTCATTTCACCTTAATTACTTCCTTAGAGGCGCCATCTACAGCCACAATGGAGATTAGGGCTTCCACATAAGACTTTTGGGAGAACACAAACATACAGTCTATAACACTGTTCATCTCATTCCTGTGCTCTTCTCACTCCTGTTCTGCATGGGGTGCCAAGTGTTCAGAGCATGCATGACTGGCCCAGGCTGAGGAGATCCCGGGATCTCACCACCTCTGCTTGCTCAGGCCCTACAAGAAGCCCTACGCTCTACTCCCTGGAGTAGATGAGTAGTACATGACTCAAGGATTAGAAAATGAAATGTGTGAGCAAAGGTCAAAGGAATAAGAGTTGTATAGCTGAGAGAAGAGCAGATGGAGGTGATTTAACAATTGTCAATATAGGTGGAGATATCATGCACAGAAGTCTGACAGTTGCTCCGTATTGCTACTGGGGGCCCATCATGAGAAGATAAGATTAAGCTGCAACACTGCAAGAGATTTAAATGAGATATAATGCGTAGACTCTTTGACAGTACAAGTTTGTTGCCTGACCATGAGGATTGAGAGATGCGGAAATAGATGATAAAGGGTGACTTGGGTTCCCAGGAGCTGTAAGAAATAGGTGTCCAAATGGTGGGAAGAAATAGTGGTAGGTCAGAAACAAAGCATTGAGTTTGGCATACCAGTCCTTGTCTAGGGTTGTGTTGTGTTTGAAATGCAACCCATTTAAGACTTTACTGTTGGCATCTCTGGATTTCCTAATCTGTCCTGGGCTGTGCAGGGCTGCTGTGGTTAAGAAGATGGCTGTTTATAACACAGTATTCTAGCAAGCAAGGGACAGAGGGCCTCAATTCCTTGGCATAAGGAATGAAAATTTATGGGTATACTATGTTCATTACATGCTCATGTACCTGTCTGTGCTTTAGTCCAAGCTTCTGGAGAGAAGGAATAGTTCATATAATGCCTATATCCACAGCTCTTAGCACAGTACTCAGGACATATGGGCAAAGATAAATGAATCTTTTCTTCCTGGAGTAAAAATTGTGACCCCTCCAGGCAGATGACGAGCCCAGCTGAACCCTGACATCCTTAATGTTACTTTATCTTTAACCTCATTCATTGAATAGGTCTTTTGAAAAACACCATTGGAAAGGAGATCAACAGTGAACAGAATCATATTTATCAAGTGATGTATTTCCTTCCACCCTTTATTTCCAAGGCCAATAAGTAGCAGGATGAGCAAGAACCTCATAGAATGTGGTTTGCTGAGCAACGTATTGTTTAAAAGGGCAAGTTTATTGCCTTTCACCCTTATGCCTGAAACTTTTATTCTCCTTTCCCCATGTCAGTCTCCTGAATCTGGGGACATACAGAATGAATGAAACACTGTGGCATTAGTCAACATTCTATTGGACTATGCTGACTCCTCACTCAATCTTCAACATTTGTAGACTTCACAGGGGCATTATCCTGATTTTTAGGATGTTGGCAAACAAAGAATGCTTTGAAAGGCACTCTCTGACAACACATTTGGCTTATTTTGGCTTAGAGAATGTAACCATCAAATTTGTTTTTCTCTGGGAACAACCACCTGACAAGAAATGGCTGTCTGAGCCCACGTGGAGTCAGGATTCCCTTATATCAAACCTAGGAAAGTTCTCTCTTTTTTATTAAAAACTATTGACCCATGAGGGATTAACACCCCCTCAACTGTAGTCCTCTTGTAAGTGAAAAGCTCCTTTTGTTTGCAAAGCTACTTATGCATAAATAGAGTTGGTAACATTTAGTCTATCCACAGTTGTGGCATAAAGTATCAGAGAATGAAGGAAAATAATCAGGACAACTAACTTATCAAATAAATATAGTAAATTCTAAAACCAAGATTTCAGTTAATGATTATCAGTGAAGGTTGCAGGTGCAAAATAAGGAAGAATGTGTAGAGAATATGCATCGGTGGTAATGTCCTCTACAACATGAGACACTTTCTCAGAGGCAGGAAAAATAACTGTACCTACTTACCAGCTCCTGCTCTCATGTGCTCTAAGACATGTATTTCTCCAAAGATTGAAGACTGAAGAAAGACACTTCCTTTCTGACCTTAGGCCCTGAATAGGAATTAACCTCTGATTACACATCCACAGTGAAATTTGGAAGAATAAATTTACAGGCCAGAAAGTGAAATCCTGTCAATGCTTCTCTCTCTCCCACCTCTGAACCCATAGCACATGGAACTTCCCTTATGACACTGATCCAGGGCTGTGTTCTACTATAGGAATTTGTGTACCACCATGTCTTGTTTACCTTCTCGAGTCTCTCCTCTTGCATCCACCTGATCAGAACCTGGCCCTGAGGAGGCCTGAGAAATTGCCTGCAGAATAGAAGTGACTGCCTAGCCTTCAGGAACAGTCAAGACGTGTTTAATAATGCTTTTTGAAGCTGATTTTCAGCAGCTGATTATCTAGTTGTTGCCTCAGCTGATCCCCCAACTACAGCTCCTTCTCCAGTAACCTGCCTGCCTCTTGGCCATTTTGCCTCTCATTAGCACCTTTCCTGAAAGTGTACTGGGAAGGAAGAGGATGTGAAATTCAAACGACTGCCGGTTTGACAGCTGCAAAAGATAGGTAATACTGAGTGACTCAAGATTTTTATATTATCTGTAGATTTAAATTATCTCTACCATGCCTAGTCCTCATTAGCATCGATAGTCAAGGCCTTGCTAGCATGGCTATATTTACTACGTGGCAGGTTATGCAGCAAACTATCCTACAAGTCTTCACAGATGTCCTTTGTTGATGATATTTCATAAAGAGTGGTTGAAGCAAAGAAAATTACTGTAAATATAATCCTAAAAACTGTAAACACAGGCTTTCAGATGTCACCTATCACCCACAGTTACTAATAACCACTTATTAAAGTTGACATATTTCCTCCAAGAAACTACAGATGCTCTTTACATATAATGCAGTTATCTGGTGAAGGGCCAGAGAAACTGGCAGGTTTTACAGAGGGGGATGGAGAACCAGAGGGAAGCTGAGTGGCTTCCACAATGTCGAAGAATAAGATGGAAGCTTTCAATTCTCCCAAGTCATTAGCTGACTGGGCAAGTGCTTGCTACCCTGAGCTAAGCTTTCTGCCTGTGCATGGTGTAATGGGGAAAAAAGGAATGACAGGTTTTAACTTTTCAAAGACATTTTATTGCAGCAAGTATTCCCACTTTGTGAAAGATCCAACAGGGAAATCAGAGTCTTGGTGAGGACACTGCCATAGTGACCCTTTATGACAGAGAAGACCCAAGCCATGCTGACCATGCCTTTAAGTCACTGTTCATCTGAATAGATAAGGAGAGAATACACAAGTCTGAGTAACTCACTGTAAAGTTGCGATTCGTGGCATTGAAACTAAGGAAAGGTCACTTTTAAATGAAATAGCTGGCTTTCTCAGTGTGAGGGAAAGATTCCAGCTGACCTAGTTTGGTGCTGAGGACCTGAAGGAGGGAAATAAATTGCAAATTCTTGACTTAATACTAATATCAATCTGGTTGCTGGCAATTCAGGTTTTAAACACCCTAGCCCTCAAGCGCATCACTTTATATGTTTGATCTGTAAGTAAGAATCTCCAAAGACGCTGTGTGCTGGATGGCTCATGCTTTCACTCATCTAACTCTATTGATCACCTGCCAGGCGTTCAGCTAGATGCCGAGAATAGAGCATGAAGAAGCCATATTTTCTAACTTCACGGAGCTAACCGTCCAACAGGGGTGGAGAGAACATAAATTACCTGAGAGATACCTGGGTGAACATGTAAGAAGACTGTCACCAGAGGTGATGAAGGTCTGAAGCTGAGAGAGCAGAAAACACAATAAAATAATATTTAGGAGAAAAATTGGAAGGATTTGGTAATGTTTAATGTTGGGGGTAAGAAAAATTAGACAAGGAGGACTTCAAGTTTTTGCCTTGGTTGACAGTGGGCTCTCTTCTGGGAGAAAACATGCTGTGGACAGTTTAGTGATGAAGACAATGGGTTCAGTTGTAGACAAGCTGGGCCTAAGGAGCTCTCAGGGCATTGGGACACAGCACATGGAGCTATCTACGAATCTGAAGCTTAGGTAAGAGATAGTCAGGCTTGGAGGTACATGTGCGTATCATCAACATATCTGTGATAGTTAAGCCATGAGAATGGATGAAACTGTTCAGTATCTGTAGGGAAATAAGATTAGAAGGCTGGGCGTGGTATCCTGAGGAAAACCAACATTTAAGGATAGGATGAGGAGTTAGAATCCACATAGGATACACCAAGAAGGAACTGTCAAAGAGGCCGGAGGCATGATTGAGAGAACATAGTGTCGTAGGTGCCGAAAGAGAAAAGAGTTCCAAATGGGAATGAGCCAGCATGTCACAGTGCTCTATAGTGGGCCAACATGCCCATTCAGCAGTTAGGAAGGACCATGGTGACCCTAGAAAAAGCACTTTCACTGAAGTGAGAGGGATGAAAGTCAGATTGAGGGCTGATGAGGGAATAGGAAGAGAGGAAATAAGAGGCAATGAGTATAGAAGTGTGTTCCAGAACCTGACAGCACACCAGAATCACCCAGGGAGTTTGCTAAAAACATATCTGAGCCAGATTCTGAATCTTCTGAATCAAAAGCTCGGAAGGAGAATCTAGGAATCTGTATTTTACCAGCCTCTTCTGGCGATTCTGATGTACAGGTTGGATGGGACCAGTAGATTATTATTTCAAGACATTTGGCACAAAATAGAATGAGGGAGATGGAGCCTGAGTGTAACTTAGATGGGAGTGGGAAGCAGGATCAAGATGGGAGAGACTGGAACACATTTATACGTTGGTGTCGAGGGAGAGGAATGAGAAGTCATGGTGCCAGGAGAGAGGAAGCAAAATATCCTGGGAATGTTAACTGCTTTTCCCATAGTAACAACTCAATAAAATGTTAGTTCTCTCTCCTTTCATTTTTCCTTTAGCAGAATGAAATTTCTAGCATAGTTATGAGTAATTGAATTCTCTCACTGATACTGTATCTTGATTCATTTCCAGTTACACTGATTAATAAAGAATGACCGTCTTGTAAGGAAAGATCTGGGTGCATGCTACAAATTAATTGGCTCTGCTTAACGTGCTGCGGTTTTAGGTAGTATCTTATGTTGGAAAAGTCGTACATCCTTTTTCCTCATGTCATTCTTTTAATCCTGAATGATTGAGAAGTCAGGCTGTCTGAGAGCAGAATATAAGTTTGACTACATTATAAAAAGAAAATCTGATGCACTTTTCCCTTCAAAAAGTCTGTGATAGGATCATTTCAAGGAAGAATACCTGCAGTACAGTGTGTGTGTGTGTGTGTGTGTGTGTGTGTCTGCCCTTCTTGTTTCAGAAGATCGGGCTGCTAAGTCACCACCTTAAATAATAGCTCCACACACATGACATCATAATAGTCTCCACAGCAACTGTGAATGATATTACAAATCTGTCTGGGACTAAATGGGAAAGATAAGCAAGAAGACAAGAGTGAACAATCTCCTAAGCAACAAATGCGCTTTTTCTATGGAAACATCGCCTTGTGGAAAAGAAAAGGAAACACAGATAACAGACATAGGTACACAATAGTTCCTAAATATAGCATTTCACTAAGCACTCTGTCAATTGCAATTTAAAGACCATTCAACCCATGAGAATAATCGGTGCAAGAAAAGCTTCCCCTAGTTTAATGTTTCAAGAGAGGAGGGCAGAAGCATTTTTCTTGAGGCCAGTCAAAATCATGCATCTCATAGCTGCTCACAAAAGAGGGTAAATGTGAATGGAGCAACATATGAGTAAGCTTTCAGGTTTTTTCTACTTTAAGAAAACACCAAAGAACAGAAGCCAAACTTAATAAGCCAGATAAATTATGAGTAGGTAATTAGCATTATAAAAATCCCCTTATGAAGAGGATCAAGCTAGATTACTTTCAAATAGCAAGCTCCCTAATGCACATATGATACAACTTACAATCTAACAGTCATTTAAACAACCATTTTAGGGAATCTTTGCTAAATATGCCAATTACACAGTACACATATGCATTAATCAGAAGTAAAGGCCCCATGGCCAATGGCCCACTGTGTGTAGACACCATACTATGCCCCAGACATCTTGTATCTAAACTATCCCATTCAACAACCAAATGAGCAAAGACTGTATGGTCTCATGTGTTAAGAGGAAATGGTGGCTGTGGAAGTAAACATTCCCCAGGACACACAGTAGCTGTCATGCCTGATTCAGACCTGTGTGGGGACCTGGAATCGGCCACCCCAAGATATGTCTCTTTGGCATCAGGCTTATTTGAGGCTGATTGCTTTTGATAAACTGGGACAGGGAAGGAGGCTCTGAGGAATGGAACTTGCCCTTTGTTAGGACAGTTACATTTGTAAGGGAAATCTCTATCTGTAAAAGGTGCCTCCCTCTCTGTACCAGGAAAAAGAAAGGAGATGACCTTCTCTCTAAAAACTCTTAATCAATACCAAGGGCAAGGACTTAAATCTGCATTTTATTGTGCTAGTCTGGTAACCTCCTGTAACTGACTTCCCTCCCCCTCCCAACTTTGGCATTTCTTTCAGGATTAAGCATCTTTCTTTAGGCTAGGAACTGATTGCTGAGCTCACCTGAGACCACCCAGCTCCAGACAATCGACTTGCCTCTGGCTACGCCCTCTGAGACAGCAGACCACTGCCTGCTGTGTCCATCAAGCACTGTGCCGACAGGGCGATCTTGCGACTATTGTGGGAGGGACATTTCAATCACACGTGAAACACCCCGTTAGGGGGTATATAACCACTGTGTGCACCCCACTTCTTCGGTGCCCTTTCTTCCTTCGGGAAGAAAGGCCCCAGGCCATGGTTCCTCATAAAGCTTTGTTTAATTTTCTCTTGCTATTCTGTCTCATGTGAATTTAATTCGTTCTCCGGCCAGACGAACCCCCATTTGGGGAGAGGAAATGTCCTCCTCCCCTACACCTGTTTCCCGACTCCAAAGCTCCTCACTCTGTTCACTGGGCTTTGTCACCTCCCTTCACAGGCTTGCTCATTTACAAAGCTATTCATACCGTACCTTTTCCTGTAATCCTTTCATGATTAATGTCAACTCATCCTTATAATGCTGTCACCCTATTTATCAAAGGCATGCACGTTCTGCTCTCTACATTATAATTATCAACTGTTAGAGGAAGGGGTGACTTCAAGAGAATCTGTCCAAGCAACTCATTTTATTGCTGAGGAAACCAAAGTCAAAAGACAGGAAATTCCTTCCACAGAAGTGAGACTTGAATCATAGGCTCTGCTGGCTCTCGAACCACAGCTTCCTCCCACCCCACATCCCCTATGACCTAATTCTTGTTATTTGTTATTGATAAATTATTTTCTGAAGTGGGCATCTCTATCCCCTCTTCTTCCTCCTCTCTTTGTCCCTTCCAACTGGAAATTACTGGAGATGTAGGAGCCATTTTACATGATAAAAGTTTAAATTCTAGGGAATAGTTTTACAAAGGACTCCCTTGCACTCTGTTAACTGCTATAAAGGAGACCTTCAGAGAGGCGGCTGCCTTTTTCCATCCCTCCCCAGCCCGTCATAAAGTCATACTTCCTTAGATTGTATTTATCTTGTCTGATGTAACAGAACCTTCACCTGTGAATCAATCCATCAACCTTATTTGCTCACACAGGGCCACTGAAATCACTGCCTGTGTCTTCCTTACTAACCTTCATATAAAGAGGTCTCTCTCATTAATCTGTGACGAACACTGATTAATGTTAACAGGAGATACATGCATATCAAAGAAGACTCAAATGATTCGACAACATCCAATTTTCTCTGAGGGCCTATAAAGAGTAAGACGTCTGTAGATTACCCATCACTAATAAATGGGGATTTGCAGGCTGATTAAAATTCACAGGGTGAGAAAATCTATGCCTCTTTCAACAATGTTGCAGCTTCATTAGGAAAATTCACTCATTTTTTTCCTTAAGTATATGCCACTGGGTGAATTAAAAGTGTAGTTGTATCAAATGGCTCTTACTGGAATGAAGAGCATCAGTGATGGGGCTCCCTCCAGACCAGAACAAGTACCATGCATAGTTCATGAGAAGTAAAATAAGCAACCTTAAGAGCTGGCAGAGCCAATGAAGCGGAGGATATTTGCCTTGACAGCTCCATCACAGTCATCCCATTTACTCCACACTCTCCTTAACTCTTTGTTGGTTGGGGAGAAAATCAAATCTCCTCACAATCATCCCAGTTCCTTGTGAAAACTCACTTCATTTCTCCATCGAGACAAACTTCTAGAACAACTCTCATTCATTCTGGAGCTGGCATGTATGAGAAACTTTAGAGTCTTCTGAGATATAATAATTGGCCCAAAAAAGGGTCTCAGATAAGTATCAAAAACAAAAACCACTGAGTCATTTGACAAACAAACTCATTAAGGAAAGCATCGGTTCTTCTTTTGAAGAAGAAAAAACCTGAGACATGCCATGACAATGCCAAATTCCCTTTTCCTTGATCTAAAAAATCTTTCTGCTTAGCCAACAAAAAGATGCACATAAATTCTTTTTTCAGACCTCTATAACCTGAAAAGTCCCAGAATGTTATTTCTGTAAATCCCCTGATTATTTCAGGGGATTAAATCAGACTACCAAATTAAATCCTAACATTTGAAACTATTATCTCAATTGTCTTTCTTTAAAATTTATTCTCAAGAACAATAATTTAGGCAAACATAATTCCAGTGTCTTTCTTCAATTGGGGAGAAAAACCTTGGATAAATCCAAAGTCAGGCTTTGGGGCTGCTCCAGGGACTATAATAAAAGTTTTCCAGAGTAATACTTGGTTGTTTTCCAAACCTCAGGCATCTTCCAGCTAATCCTCCATTAGGATGTCATTTGTTTGGGTTACTTCAAAGCTCTGGCTACTTTCTTGCATTTTTCTGAAAACAAAGAGTTATCTGTGGAAATCATTTTGTCAGGCAATTTGGCAAGTAACTTACAATGCTCATCAATTTGAGTACTTTAATTAAACCCAGGAAGTCCCTCTGCCTGATGTCATTCTCCTCTCTGGGTCAGAATTCGTCTCTGTCTTCAGCAGGACCGCATGTTTCAAAGTGACAAGAAGAGGAATCTCAGGCCTGGGGTTAGCTAGGTACGTCTCGGGATTTGGGCAATACTGACTATCCTGCTTTAAAAAAAAAAAAAAAAATTGAAGGACAGATGCTTTGTTTACTAACTTAGGGGCTGACAATATATCCACTCTACCTTGCCCCATGGAGTATCAAATGACCATAGCCATGGACAACTTGGGGGAAAATAAAGACTCAGTGTGGTGTCTGAGCATATTTAGCTGCTAAATTTGACAGCAACGTCTTTGCTCTCTGGGCTATTGGTCTGAGTCTTGTTGAGAGCTTCAGCTGACAATATGATTGTGGAGAGCTTTTAGAGGCTGGTTTTGCTGGCCTCAGGTGTCATTCTTGGAGATGACAGCCACTATCTTGAGGAGAGGGGAGTTGAAACACGGATTAATGTCATCCAAGAAAAATATCTTCAATGACGTAGAATCTGCCAGTCTGTGTATAAGCTGGACAGCCCATGGTTTCTCCACAACACCACTGCCTTAGGCACTGTCAGAAGACTAAACCAATGAAACAAGATAAACACAAAAACAAAGGTGCTGCACAGGTAGAAAATGAAAGTTACAAAAGCAAGCAGCTTATGTGACCATAATATTATTATATATTTAAGCAAAATGTGGCATGGGTAGCATAGCATGAAACCAATTTCATCCTCTTACCTCTGCATCCACCAAATCTCCTTCTGCTGTGTTCTCAGTGAATGGTCCCATACCCACTGGTATGGGTTGAATTGTGTCCCCCCCAAAAGATATGTTGGAGTTCTAACCCTCAGTACCTGAGAATCTGATCTTGCTTGGAGATATGGTCTTTACAGCGGTTATCAAGTTAAGATGAGGTCATTAGGATGGGCTCTAATCCAGTAAGACTGATGACCTTAAAAAAAGGGAAGGCGCCAGCCTGGTGGCACAGCAGTTAAGTACACACATTCTGCTTTGGTGGCCTGGGGTTGGATGGTTCAGTCCCGGGTGCAGACATAGCACTTGGCAAGCCAAGCTGTGGTAGGCGTCCACATATAAAGTAGAGGAAGATAGGCATGGATGTGAGCTCAGGGCCAGTCTCCTTCAGCAAAAAGAGGAGGATTGGCAGTAGACAGCTCAGGGCTAACCTTCCTCAAAAAAAAAAAAGGGGAAATTTGGATACAGAGTCAGACATACAGAGTGGGAAGACAATGTGAAGAGACAAAGAGAGAATATGGTCATCTACAAGCCAAGGAAAGAGGCTGTGAACAGATCTTTCCCCAACAGCCCTGCTGACTCCTTGATTTCAGACTTCTAGACTTCAGAACTACCAGACAATACATTTCTGTTTAAATCTTCCAGTTTGTGGTACTTTTACAGCAGCCCTAGCAAACTAGAACACTCATCAAGCCAGACATTGACATTTCCTCTCCTCTCTTAACCTATAGCCAAGTAGTCTTTGGTCCCACAAATTTTATCTACTGAATATTTTCAGAATCTGCTCAATTTTCTCTATCCAATTATTAGACTTTGGATCAGACCATCGCCATCTTTCATGTGGATCACCACCAGAGGCCTTCAGCTGGTTGGCTGGCCTCGAATCTTGCCATCTTCCAATTCTCACTGTTGCCAAGGTGGTCTTTCTAAAATGCAAATCTGTTTCTAATTCACTATTATCTTGTCCTCATATAACATTGATACGGTATATTCCCACTAATTTTTTGGTGCACATAACAAAAAACATGAGTTCACATATCCTTTGCTAATCTATCTGATTTAAGACTAATTAAGACCAATCTGATTCAAGTCAATTCAACGCAATTCTAACAAGCACATATGTACCGTGAGTATTGCTGTATGTTGTACATTAAGAAAGGCATTGGCGAGGGTGGGAGTGAGGAAGGCAGGTGGTATGGGGAAGATTGAAAATGTTAAAATGAGTAAGACAAGGTCCCTATCTTCAGTAAGGTCACAGATCATTGGGGAAAGCATACTTCTTTCTCTGCGATATTTAATTTGGCTGCTAGATGTAACTATGGAGGGTCGACAAGACAGAAATGTTTTTTGTTCAGGTTCTTTTAAAGTTGTTAAGATGATGTCAGGGCTGAATACCAAAGCTTTCAAGAGCAAGGATTGAAAGACACTCAAAGACATCCCTGGAGTCAGCCTCATTATGGGAGGTGCCTTGAATCCAAACTTGCTGGGAGGCCACTCTGGGGGAGCTCTCGGTCAGTGACTGATATATCACCATGGAACCACCCAGGAACAGGGCCGTAATTCTTTAAGAGGAAGCTTGTTCACACAGCAGAGGCAGACATGAAGCTGCTTTTGCAGCCAAGTTTCTTACAGGGAGTCTCAGGAAACAAGAGCATCAGTTCAGGCAGAAGATTTAAACTCCTTTTTATTAACCTCTGTGGCTTCTCTATGAAACTAGTAGGGCTCAAATGAGAACTCTATGTGACCAGCCCTTGAGAAGCCCTTCGTCGTCTCCTCTTAGCTGATTTTCTACCACTTCTTCCTAAAATCTTGTGAAAACAGGTCATGCGTGACTTCTGATGTGTGATGCTTCTGCTTGAAGGTTGATATATACACACAGCATGCCTGTTTCTTATAATAAGGGAAAACCTTGAATGCTCCCCAGAAGTCAAAGCTGAGGAAGCAGCAACGATGGATTCACAATCAAATCTCACTCAACAATGATCTCATCCTCTGTCTCTCTACCTACTTACTTGTGTAAACACTCCATGTTGTATGCTCTCTACTGCCTCCAGAGAATTGGTCAGGAGGGATTGTTGGCAATACTGTCTATGATCGATAAACAATATTTAGTACAAAAAATAATTGCATTAATAAGTGAGACCAATCTCAGGAACTCACAATTATGTTCTACCAAATTTCTGAAGAGCTGGGGGAAAATTAGCTAGGGGCTAACAGTGAAGACAGAATTCTTACCTTCAATGAAGTACCTACTCAACAAGCCCCTAAATCAGTAGATCTAAAATTTCAATACATTAGAATTATGTGGGTTGTGAAAATGTAGATTCCTGGGCTGAAACCCAGAGCTACTGTGCCAAAATCTTATTTTTTAAATAAGCATTCCACGGGTTCCTGATAGAGAGGTTCTGCTGATCAAGCCATGAGAAATAACACTGTGAATATTCATTCCGGTTGGCTTTTATTACAGGCTTATACAAATTTAATGTCATTCTTATCATATGAACTCAAGCAACCCAAAGAACAGACTTTAGGAATCACAAACATTCAAATAACAGCATGGAATACAAGGTTAAGCTTTTAAAGTAGAAGAACAATCACGATCACTAATGATAAAAGAAACTAGATGGTCATGAGGTACATGTGCTGTGGAAACTAAAGCTGCTGCAGGGACATCTGGATGAATGAGCCAGATCACACAGTGAAGCTTTTGAGAAGTGTCTTTGTGGGACAGTTGCTTCTCTCCATCTCCCCCAGTGAGTTGATCTGGTTGAATGAGCTTCAGCATCTCAAGGAGGAGGATTTGGGAATGAAATATAAGACTTAAGGATAAGCAAGAAGTGTTGGTGATTTAATCCATTGGGAAATAGTTGTTTTTCAAAGATCTTACAACTAAGTTTTCTTTAGTTCCAACAAGACAAAGAATTCTTCTGCTTTCTCCATTTCTGCTTGTTTAGATGCTCTTGATTCCCTGATGAACCTAGAGCATGTGTAAATACATTCTCCACTTGTCTGGGAAACAGATGTTCTGAGAGGAATAAAAGGCAGAGTTAAATTTTGGAATCAAATCAGGACGTAGTTTTCAAGGTCAAACCTTGATTTAGCATAGTAATTATTATGGACTGCATGTTTATGTCCTCTCCAAATTCATATGTTGGAACCCTATTGCTCAATGTGATATTTGGAGATGGGGCCTCTGAGAGGCAATTTGGTGACAAGGGTGGAGCCCTCATGATAGGATTAGTGTCCTTATAAAAAGAGACACAAGAAAGCCTACTTCTCTGTCTTCCTCTGCACTATGTGAGGATACAATGAGAAGCTGGCTGTCTGCAAACCAAGAGAGGGCTCTCACCAGACACTGGATCTGTCAGCACTTTGATCTTCGACTTCCCAACTTCCAGAACTATGAGAAATAAATGTTTGTTGTTTAAGCCAGTCAGTTTATGGTATTCTGTTACAGGTGTCCAAAACACTAAGGCAGTGAAGGAGGAACAACCAAAAAAGAAAAAAAAATCAGATAAAAGAGTCTTTGATGGAAATAAACACAGAGGACTCAATCTTCAATTAAAAATGTAAATTACAAAAAAAGATTTGAAAAAATAATGGGAGAATAAAGGTATATGAAAGTGTACTAAATAAAAAACTATTAAAAATTTCCCTAATTAGCTTAGGAGATAGTATGATTGAAATTTGGTAAAAGAAAAAAAAAAAGCTAAAATTTTTGCTACAGGAAGCTATTGAAGAGAAAGTTGGAAAAATTTAAAACAAGAGGTTTAAGTCAGTATAAAATTTATGTTATTTCCATGTCAAAGCACATACTCCATAGAACAACTAGGCAAAAGATCAAGGAAATAAAAAAATTTAACAACACTATAAGTAGACCAAAGAGATATCCATATAACACTCAGCAACAGATTACATGTTCTTCTCAAGAACATTCTTCAGGATAGGCCATAAAACAAGACTCAATAAATTTAAAAAGAATAGAATCACGCAAAATATGTTCTCTGACCGCAATAGAATGAAATTAGAAAAGAATAATAAAAGGAAATTTTGGGGCTCCTGTGGAAATTAAACAGCCTACTCCTAAATAGCAAATGAGTCAATGTAAAAATCACAAGGGAAATTACAAATATGTTAAGATAAATGAAAACAAAAGCATAACATACCAAAACTTATGAGATGTAGCTAAAGCAATGCTTAAGGGAAATTTATAGCTGTACATGACTAAATTAAAAAAGAAGAAAAATTTCAAATCAATAACCTAAACTTCCACCTTAAGGAGCTGAAAAAAAAAAAGCTAAAAGTAAGTAGGAGGAAGAAAATAATAAAGATGATAGTAGAAATTAATGAAATAGAAAAAAATAAACAATAGAGATCAACAAAATCAAAAGGTGTTTCTTTGAAAAGAAAAACAAAATGGGACAACCTTTAGCTGGAGTGACCAAGAGCAAGAAGAGAGAAGACTCAATTACTAAAAACAGAAGTGAAGAAGGGGACATTATTTTGACTTTACAAAACCAAAAAGGATTATAAAAGAAAACCATGTATAACTATATTCCAACAAGTTAGATAGCTTAGAATAAACAAAAGAATTCCTTGAAGGAAACTACCAAAACTGGCACAAGAAGAAGTAGACAGCCTAAATAGACCTATAACAAGTGGAGAGATTGAATTAATAATAATAAAAACTTTTCTAAAAAGCTCCCCACAAACAAAAGCCCAGGTTCAAATGGCTTCTCTGGTGAATTCCACCAAACATTTAAAAAAGAATTAAAACCAATTCTTCACAAACTACTCCAGAAAGTACAGGAGACAGAAACAGTTCCCAACTCATTCTATGAGGGTAGTATTACCCTGACACCAAAACCATAATAAGAAAACAAAACTCCGGGCCCGTAACTCTTATAAATATATATGGAAAAATCCTCAACAAAATATGAGCAAACTGAATCCATCACAATATAAAAAAGATTAAACAACATATCCAACTGAGATTTATCTCAGGAATACAAGGTTGGTTTAACATCTGATAATCAATTAATGTAATACCCTATTTCTATAATATACTATTTCAATAGACTAAAGAACAAAAATCATATGACCCTCCTAAAAGACTCAGAAAAAGTGTTTGAGGGAACACCCTTTCATGATTAAAACACTAAACAAGATTAGGAATAAAAGAGGACTTCCTTAATCTGATAAAGGGCATCTATAAAAAACCCATAGCTAACATAATACTTAATGGTGAAAGATTAGATGCTTTCTCTCTAAGATCAGGAACAAGACAAGGATGTATGCTCTTGCCACTTCAACTCAACATTGTATCAGAGGTTCTAGCCAGGGCAATTAGCCAAGGAAAAGAAATAAAAGGCATCAAGTTTGGCAAAGAAGAAGTAAAACTATCTCCATTTGTAGATGACGTGACCTTGTGTATAAAAAACCCTAAGGGATCCACAAAGAAATATGAGAGCTAATAAATGAGTTCTGCAAGGTTTCAGGGTACAAGATCAATATATAAAAAAAAATCAATTGTACGTATAGTCACTAGCAATGAACAATCTAAAAATGAAATTAAGAAAGTAATTCCATCTACAATAGCACCAAAATAAATAAAATCCTTAGGAATTAATTTAACAAATAAGTGTATAACTTCTCCTCTGAAAACCACACAATATCACTGAAAGAAATTCAAAAAGACAAATAAATGGAAAGTTATCCCTTCTTCGTAGATCAGAAGACTAAATATTGTTAAGATGGCAATACTTCCCAAATTGACCTAAAGAGTCGCACAATACCCACCAAAATCCCAGCTGGCTTATGTTTTTAGAAATTAACAAGCTGATCTTAAAATTCACAGAGAAGTGTAAGGGACAAAATAGCCCAAACAATCTTGAAAAAGAACAAAGTTGGATGAATCACTCTTGTTGATTTTGAAACTTACTGTATAACTACAGTAATGAAAACAGTGTGGTACTAGCATTAGAATAGACATATAGTTCTATGGAATAGAATTGAGAGTCCAGAAATAACCCTTACAATTATGATCAACTGATTTTCAACAAAGGTGCCAAGATGATTCAATAGGAATAGAATAGTCCTTACAACAAATGATTCTGAGACAACTGGATATCCACATGCAAATGTATAAAGTTAGATCTCTACTCATATTATGCAAAAAAAAAAAAAAAGTCTCACAATTAATCATAGAGCTAACTCTTAGAAGAAAATATAGGATTAAATATTTGTGATATTGGATCAGACAAAGACTTCTTAGATATGACATCAAAAGCATATGTAACAAAAGAAAACAGATATATTGGAACTGATCAAAATTTTAAACTTTTGTTTTTCAAAAAACACCATCAAGGAAGTGAAAAGATAACCTATTGCCTAGGAGAAAACATTTGCAAATCATAAATCTGATAAAGGACTTGTATCCAGAATATCTAAGGAAATCTTACAACTAAATATTAAAACAATGAACAACTCAATTAAAAAATGGCAAAGAAACTAAATAGATACTTCTCCAGGAAAGAAAGACATATGGTCAATGAAAACATACTTTACATTATTAGTCATCAGGGAAAAGCAAATAAAAACCACTATAAGACACCACTTCAAACTCAGTAGGATTGCTAGAATCCAAATAAACGGATAATGACAAGTGTTGATGACTATATGGGGAAACAGGAACCCTCATACATAGCTTGTAGGAATGTAAAATGGCATAGCATGTTCGGAAAACAGTTTAGCAGTCACTCAAAATGTTAAACATAAAGTAACTTTAGGACCACATCCACTCCTATGTATATTCCTAAAAGAAGTGAAAATATATTTTCACAGAAAAAAAATCTGTACATGGATTATTCATAATAACCAAAAAGTAGAAACAACTCAAATGCCCATCAACTGATGAATGGATACATAAAATATTCCATACAATGGAATATTATCCTGCAATAAAAAGAAATGAAGAACTGATACATGATACAACATGGATAACCCTTGCAAACATGCTAAGTGAAAAAAGAGAGTCATAAAAATATATATTGTATGATTCCATTTATATGAAATGTCTAGAGTAGGCAAATGTATAAAGACAGAAAGTAGATATATGGCTGCTAAAGACTGGGGCATTTGAGGGAAATGGGGAATGGCTGATAATGGGGACACAGTTTCCTTTTGGAGTGATGAAAATGTTTCAAAATTGATTGTGGCGATGGGTGCACAACTCTGTGAACACACTAAAAAGAATCAAACTGCGCAATTTAAAAAGGAAGAAGACAAAAAAGGCACATACTCCATCATTCATTTTATGCCCAGAATGCTCAGTATAGCTGTCTGATACTTTGATAAAGAAAGTCTTAGGGAATCAGCTGCCTCATTTCCCTTGGTCAGTTCCCAAACAAAGGCTGAAAGGTGGGGTTTGGAGAGTTAACTCCAAAGTAGTAAGAAGAGAGGAGAGGTGGTGGGTAATTAAGTATGAGTATATATATATGTATATGTATGTGCTCATGGGATTTTTTGAAATGAGTACTGAAAAAACAGTGATTAAAAGAAGAGTTAGAACCATTTTTTCTTCTCATTGCTTTTTAAATTAATCCGAAGTTGGTTTAGAAGTTAATTGCATTATTTTTAAACCCAGTTCATTTTTTTTTTACATTTAATTACTTTTGAACTCAATATTTCACCCTTAATAAAGCTATTTTAAAATGAACTCTCTGGTTTTATTAAGTCCTAAATAGAATAGCTAGAATGACTTGTAAATTCCACAACTAAAGAGAAGTGAAGAGGTTAGACGCATCCACTGTGAATGGCTTAGTCTGGTGAGTTCCAGAGTCTTCCTGACCAAAGAAGGCCAAGAGACATTATTCTAAAAAACATTAAGATAGGGACCAGCCCCAGTGACCTTGTGGTTAAGATTGGCATGTCCCACTTTGGCAGCTCAGGTTTGGTTCCCAGGCACAGATGTACATCACCCGTCAGTGGCTACGCTGTGGTGGCATCTCACATACAAAACAGAGGGAGACTGGACACAGATGTTAGCTCAGGGTGAATCTTCCTCAGCAAAAAAAAAAAAGAGAGACAGAGACAAAATGGAAAGGTGCACGTACAGACCCTACTATATACCTATATATATATATATACCCAACATGAACTGCAAGAAACTCCTAAGAATCAAAGAAAGTGATCCTTGAGTTTGATAGAGCTATGATTTCCATTTAAAGAACTTATTGACTCCATATTTGGAGATAATTTCAGTAAGTAAGGTTTACTCTATGACCCCATCCTATTTTTTAACCCTTACTACTGAATCTCTCCCTCCCAAGACCTGCACAGTATACATTCAAGCTTAATGGAAACATCACTATTTCTCACACATCTTCCCGGCTTTGTGCCTTTGTTCATACTATTCCCTCTGCGGGTAGTGCCCTCTCAGGGCTTTATCTTCATCTATCAAATCTGTACCTGTCATTCAAGGTCTATATTCAATGCCACTGTCTTTCAGGAAGCTTCTTCTGATTTCTCTAACAGTGTCATCTCTCATCTGTGAACTTCTCACAGCATTTCCTTTGAATACCTCTTATTTAATTTTGTGTTACAGAAAGCATGTACTTAAATTGTCCCTTCACTAGAATTTAAGTTAGCAAGGTGTTTGGTTCAGAGGAGGCTCTCAAATATTTGTGAAATGAGAACAAACACCATCACTTCTCTCTGGCACGATCTGTGTTATTTCTCTTCAGTTAATCTTTATCGATTCAATCCCCCACATTAAGACAGGCATTCTGACAGAACTGCATCTAAATCCTGGCTTTATTCAGATAACAGAAGTCCCTGTTCTTACTTCTTCCTGTTTTTCTTATCCTGCCATGTCTATGTTCCCCAATTAACCAGCACTCAAAGCGGTGTTAGAGTCTCCGACTTTCTCCCATTCCTGTAACTGAGGGGGAAAAAACCCATCAGTAAAAGCGATAAAACGGTTTCTTAACATTCTCATTCTTAGGTGTGGATCCAGAGTCAATTCACAAAATGGCGGTTTTTTTGTGTGGGTGGGGTGGGAAGATAAGTAACCAGTTGTCGTTTTTATGGTTATTCTGGAACAAAGAGGAAAAAATGCTTTAGTATAAAATTGAAACTGTTTTGTATAGAAGAAAACTATAAAAAGAAAACAAGGAGAGAAAAATGTGGAGATGCTCTCACTCTGAGTTGACTCCAAATAAAGGCAAACAATCAAACAGCTAATATTTATTGTGTGTCCCCAGTGTGCCCAGAACTGTGTTAATTAGGCACTTTTCATGTATTCTCTCTCTTAATCTTTTAATAACCCTATTAAGTAGGTCCTATTGTTTTTGCCCATTTTGGAGATAAGGAAACTGAGGCACACAGAAGTTAAACTTGTCAAAAGCCACACAGTAAGAGCAAATATGATAGCCAAATTTTCTTACACACAGTCTCAACTAACTTCTCCATTCTTCTTTCTTATGAGGTGTAGGGACGTTTGGCCTTTTGGGCCTCCTCCCAATATTTGCTGAACAACCGTTGTGGAAACCACTGCAATTTAATCTCTTCCCTCCCCCCATTATTCCTACACCACTGGAGTCTATCAAGAAACAGAAAGAAGACAGTCACTCAAACTCTTCTTGTTTAGCTGTTTATTAATGTTTCCTTGAATTAAGAAAAAACCTTTTTGAAGATCAGAAGCAAAAATGGAGCTAGAAGAACAGGACATATTAGAGATTCAAAGTCAAAGAAAGAAACTAAACTTGCTTTAATCCACCCTTAACCCTGGGTTTGGAAACATTCTCCTACTAAATGTGTTCAGACAAGAACATCTCATTGAAGGAGGCAGAGGACTGAAGCCTGTTGCAGTCTTTGCACATCCGCTCGTTCCCTCCACAAACGTCTATTAAGTGCCTACTATGGGTCAGTCACTGTCAGTGGGCAAGACAAATATAGTCTTTATCTTGAGAAGCTTTAGGATAAAGGGGAGGGAAGCACTAAAAAAGTATCTTTAATTGTAATTTTAGTCATAAGTGCTGTAAGGAAATGTAGGGTACTTTGAGATAACAAAGAGGGGAACCCATCCTGATCTGAGATGCCAAAGAAAGCTTCCCTGAGGGCAAGACGCTTAAACGGAGATGTCAGAGGCAAAAAGAGGAGGATCTGAAGCCTTTAACTTAAAAGGAAGAAATGAAAAAAGACACTAAAATGTCTATAAAAGAGTAGGTGAGCCTAAATACTGGTCTGAAATACAGGGATGATTTAACTTTAGAATATTTTTAAAGGAGTGTAGCTTAATACTTTTCAAATATATATTATGGTATAAATAAATGTTATCAAAGTGTTTTCAGAGATAACACAAAATTGTTTTAAGGACTAGGTATAACTCATTAGAACTCTCTACAGAGTCTCATTAGTATCTCAAAAAATTAAGAGACTGGCCTCGTGGCCAAATGGTTAGTTCATGCACTCCACTTCGGCGGCCCGGGGTTTGCCCGTTTGGATCCTGGGTTTGGACAGGGCACCACTCATCAAGCCATGCTGAGGGGGCATCCCACATAGAAGAATTAGGATGACCTACAAGTAGGATATACAACTATGTACGGGGGCTTTGGGGAAGAAAAAAAAAAAAAAAGAGGAAGACTGGCAACAGATGTTAGCTCAGGGCCAGTCTTCCTCCAAAAAGCACACTTAAAAAAAAAAAATTTAAAGATAATATCCTTAAGAAGAATCTGTGTCTGACAAAAAGCTGTGCATAGATTAAATGCTCAATAAATACTTCCTGAGGTTAATATCCAAAATATACAAAGAACTAATACAGCTCAACTACAAAAAAACCAACAACCCAATTAGAAAATGGGCAAAAGATCTGAACAGAGATTTCTCCAAAGAGGATACACGGATGGCCAACAGGCATATGAAAAGATGCTCAACATCATTAGCTATCAGGGAAATGCAAATCAGAACTACAATGAGGTCTTACCTCACTCTGGTCAGAATGGCTATAATTAACAAGACAGGAAACAACAAATGTTGGAGAGGATGTGGAGAGAAGGGAAGCCTTGTTCACTGCTGGTGGGAGTGCAAACTGGTGCAACGACTATGGAAAGCAGTATGGAGTATCCTCAGAAAATTAAGGATAGATCTACCATATGATCCAGCCATCCCACTGCTGGATATTTATCCAAAGAACTTGAAAACACAAATGCATAAAGATACTTTCACCCCTATGTTCGTTGCAGCATTATACACAATAGCCAAGACGTGGAAGCAACCTAGGTGCCCATCAAGGGAGGAATGGATAAAGAAGATGTGGTATTTATACACGATGGACTACTACTCAGCCATAAGAAATGATGAAATCTGGCCATTTGTGACAATATGAATGGACCTTGAGGGTATTATGCTGAATGAAATAAGTCAGAGAGAGAAAGTCAAATACCGTAAGATCTCACTCACAAGTAGAAGATAAAAACAATGACAGACAAACACATAGCATTGGAGATTGGATTGGTGGTTACCATAGGGGAAGGGGGGGAGGAGGACGGGAAAAAGGGGTGATTAAGCTCACATGTGAGAGGATGGACTATAATTAGTTTTCGGGTGGTGAACATGATGTAATCTACACAGAATTCGAAATATATTATGATGTACATCCAAAAATAAACAAATAAATGAAAAAAAAAGAAACTTCCTGAAAAGATAACTGAAATACTCCTTCTAATATGGTTTTTACTACTAATTTAGTATAATTATTTAATTAGTACTCCTTTATGCCAGTGCAATAGTAAATGTCAGCTAAATCAAAATTAAATTACCTCAAATTTTCACTTAATATCTACTTACTAAAATTTATGTTGGCCAGCCCTGGTGGTCTAGTGGTTAAGATTCAGTGCTCTTACTGCCATGGCCTGGGTTCTTTACCCAGTTAGGGAATTAAACCACCCATCTGTCATTCTGCGGAAACTGTGTTGCTGTGATGCTGAAAGCTATGCAACTGGGATTTCAAATACCAGCACGGACAGGCTTCAGTGGACCTTTCAGACTGAGACACACTAGGAGGAAGGACCTGGCCACCCACTGCCGAAAAAGCTGGCCATGAAAACCCTATGAACAGTACAGAGCATTATCTGATTTAGCACTGGGAAGTGAGAGGATGGCGCAAAAAGACCGGGCAAGGTTCCGCTCTGCTCTACACAGGGTCGCTAGGAGTCGGAATCCACTTGATGGCATTAAAAACAACAACAAAGTTTATATTAAGTGAAGAAAACAATTCAAAAGGAATCTGCTTAAAAATGCTTTGTGCACTCTGCATGGGGAAAAATGAGAGGCCTAAATGGGAATTTACTTCTAGAATTATTGACAAAGCTTCAGACCTCATAAACAATTCTTCATTTCACTTACTAGCAAGGAAAGACAACTTTAGTCTGCTTATTTTAAGTAGCTCAATGTCAATTATCCAATGTCTATCCACAAATTGATAATAAATGATGGAGATTCCAAGCCCATTTGTAGAGTGCAACTGGAACAGCATCAATAGGAGATGATGTGCTTAAACTCTAGACGCACGCGCACGTGCACACAACACTACCTCCTAGTCTGCTCTTTTATTCACAAGATGAACAATCTTATTTGCAGTCTTGATAATCGTTGGTTTTCAGTTGTGTATCTGATCTCTACTTCTTTTTTTAGAATCCCAAAGCAAGCTTGGATACCAAAATATATTGTTTTGCCTGCCACTTAATTCAGCTTAGACAGTACCTGAGCTATAAAGAACTTTCGGTGCACTTGCTTTTTATGAATTCGTAAAGCAAACCCAAATTCAGATTCCATAACAGATTTGTGTAGTACACATTAAAAACACAGGTTAACATGCCAACTCATGGGCTTCACACCAAACATACAACTCTCACAGGCACAAAGAAAATATACAAAGCTACCTGCAAATTCCAAACACGTTTTAACTTATAGTGACACTAACTCTTAACTAGAAACTCTCCCACTCCCATTTTCTGTCTCTGTATGTGCTTTGCTATTATCAAGAAATTACTTAAAAGTTCATTTCTGCTATGGAAGTAGCAGAAAGACACCGCGGAGCAGGAGGTGCGCTTGGTGCATTAGAGTTCTGAGGACCGAAGGACCCACAGTTAATTATTCAGCAATCACAAATAAATATCAGTGGGAAAGAAAGGACCTCTTTGCTCATACATTGCTAGGAATGTATGAAAAACAAAACAACTGCATTCATAAACAGCAACATTCATAAACTGCAGCCACAAAAATGAAAAATCAGAATCTCTGGGAAAGGCTCCCATTTATCTTAATGCTTTCCCTTTCCTTGCTCTGTGCCATGAAGCTGTACCCTCTGGAAGCCTGGGCTATGGCAACGATTTCTCCTCCTCATTTTCAGCAGGCTCCTGCAAAAGGGAGCTTCTCCCAGTGTTCCCTGGTTGGTTGGCTCTGTGAGGTTACTGTCACCCTCCCTGGTAGAGATGCTGTCCCTAGGCATTGAATCCTGCACTAAAACTCTGCTGCATTGGAGATGAGGTTTTTTATTGCTGGACTCAGGACTGTATTTATTTTCATGGAGAACATCATCTCACTATCAGATTCTTTTTAATTCTTTGATTCTTATAGGCATAATTACCCAGGAATGCTACTATGCAATCAGCTAGCCCATTCTAAAAGCTATACCCTGTTTCATTATGCTGTCAGGAGAGAGGAGAGAGGGGATAGGCTGGAGAAATTTTGAGGTATGATGCAAGAAGAAACAGGCGGAAAATATGTAACCTGCAAATTCACATATTTCACACCCAAGAAGGATTTTTCCATTTAGTTTTCTATTAAAAGCTGAGTAATTGCAATATGAAAGCGTGAACACAAGATTGAAAAGTAACAACTAACAGCGTATCATTTCGTAAGGAGTTGAAAATGAAAAGTAAATTAACTGCGCGTTGGCAAGTATCAATATCCTGGTAATATAAAACCCATCAGAACTCATGTGTGTAATACTGCCTCAAACAACTCACTGGAAATGGAAATAAAATGCATTAACTTAACGTTTGAAGATTTTAAGTTCAGGGAATTGGTATTTGTTCACAGCAAAAGGGCAGTGATGACTCAGCTTTTTCAGATATATGTGAAATTTGTTACACTTATCATCCATGTCTCATTATCTTATGGTTCCTGCAGGGATCCCAGCTTTTAATTTCCTGAACACACTTAAAACTTCAACCACAATGTTAGATGTCATAGTATTTCATTTTAAGGTGAAAAAATTAAATGTTCAAACATGGAAGCATTCTGTTTACTTGACCACATATCTGAGGAAATATAGGTAGATACAAGAGATGTTGGTCCAAAGTCTTATCTGGATAAAGGAAATTGGACGGAGCTATGGAATGTGGAAACCAGTTATATTAAGGGTGACCACGCACATACTCATGTTTACACAAAAGTGTTTAGGGAACTTGCCTCAAAAATGAATCAGCAAGTAAAGTAAAATTTGCCTATTCCATTTTAAATGCACATGAGAAATTGGCAACACTTTTTGACTAAATAATATGACACGTGAAAGAAAAGATTATAATAATATATTGTACATGAAATACGGGGACAATTTTAATCACATGGTATTCAAGAGGATGCTCAACATTTGAATTGTTTATCTTACAGTTAAATACATGTTTAAAGTATAGTTTTGCTTGGTTAATTTGTTTTAAGCCTGAAGAGCCAAACAATAATTATTCCTTCATATAAGCAAGAAATTCCTAAACATTTGCTTTAAAGCTGGTTTGAAAACATTGGAGGAAAACCAGAGAAAGTTCCCTAAAGAGACAAAATATTCTGTTATTAACCAAATGTTAATATTAAAAATTCTCTAGAAGTTAATTTTATTTATTTATTTATTTGAGGAAGATTAGCCCTGAGCTAGCTACTGCCAATCCTCCTCTTTTCGCTGAGGAAGACTGGCCCTGAGCTAACATCCATGCCCATCTTCCTCTACTTTATACGTGGGATGCCTACCACAGCATGGCTTTTGCCAAGCGGTGCCATGTCCGCCCCCGGGATCCGAACCCGTGAAGCCCGGGCCACGGAGAAGCGAACTTAACCACTGGGCCACTGGGCCGGCCCCTCTAGAAGTTAATTTTAAAAATCAGTGTAATTGCTGCCATGTTTCTTTCATCAAATGGATGAATGGATGGCAGATTAAGTCAGCTGGTTGCATGACTTGGGGCAAGTCGTTTTCCCTCTCTTTCTTAGTCTCCTCTGTCAGCAGCCACCCTATCCTGCTTACCAGGGTGGTGCATGAAGAGGTGAGAGGGTGCAAGAGAAATGATGTGACTCCATGGAAAATATTGTGAGGTGAACTCCAGTGACTACTTTCGTTGATCACCAGCAAAAATTTCTAAGCATCATAGAAAATTCACATCCACCCAAAATACTAACTGAGCTCTCAACTGAAATCTTTCAACCAAGAGATACAAACATCATGATACTCAGATGAAAACTAAGGGCATCAATGGGATGTGATGGTAGGTTACACCTCTTCATTGCTAATGGCGGGTTCTTGAAACAAAGATGATGAAGATGCAGGAAGTTGTTAAAGCTGCTCTGTAATCTAATAACATGTTAGGGTCATGGTAACACCCTCCATTTCCCCCAATTCACTGCCTTAGTTAGGAAGGGGTACCCACAGTGAACCAAACGATAAGAAATTGAAGTGAGGAAGGGGAATTTCCCACCTCCATCTGCTCCAAAGCCCACACAAAATGATTAAGAACCAGGCTTGGGATTCAGACAGCCACGTTTGAGTTGTGGGCAAATCAGCTGACCATCTTGAGTTTCAGTTTCCTCACCTCTAAAAGGTGATTTAATAATAGTGACCTCAGAAAATTGTGGCGAGGATTAAATTAAACCATGAACACAAAGCAGTTAGCAGGATGACTGGCACAGAGAAAGCACTCAACAGATGAAAGGGCTTTTATTATTGCAGTTACCATCTTCAGCAAATGGAAATGTTTGCTCACCGGTGAGCTGGAAAGAAGAGGTGGGAGGGCAGAAGCAGCCCAAAGCAGATCATCTCTCCCACCTGCCAGAGTTCCAGGCAATGCCCAGGCAGTGGGTCTACAGGGTGCTGGGTCCCTGACCTAGAGAAGTTTCCATTCTTGTACAAGGACATGCAGGCTGCACTCTTGTCCTGGCAGAAAGAGGGATGGTTGCAAACTGGATGAGCCTGGAAAGGATGATGTGGCTTCATCTCCAACAAGAAGAGAATTTTCTGCTTAGTAATTTTTTTCTTTTTTTAGGAAGGTTAGCCCTGAGCTAACTACTGCCAATCCTCCTTTTTTTGCTGAGGAAGACTGGCCCTGAGCTAACATCCATGCCCATCTTCCTCTACTTTATATGTGGGACGCCTCCCACAGCATGGCTTTTGCCAAGTGGTGCCATGTCCGCACCTGGGGTCCAAACCGGCAAACCCCGGGCGGCTGAAGTGGAACATGCGAACTTAACCACAGTGCCACCCGGCTGGCCCCTCTGCTTAGTAATTTTAAAAAAATAAAACCTCATTAGGAAACTCCTGGGACAGAATTATGAGGCACCAAAACTGCAGTAACAGAAATCTCATAACTCGTTTAACTGAGAAAACACTGTGATGCTTTCTTGACTTTACAGAAATAAGTAGAAAACAGGAGGGAGTTGAGGACTGGGAATCAGTCACCAGTTGTTGACAGCCTAATGAGGGAAAAAGCAGAAGCTTTATCACATGACTCACTCATTCAGCTTGTAAATGAGGAGAGAACATGAGTTTTTGGTTAAAGGATGACATTCTGGGTTCACTGAATTTACTGTCTGCCCCACTCCAGCAGGCTTCCCTGGCTGGTCACCCATTCTGAAAACTGATGCTTGGCGATCTGGTAAAGGGGTCCTGGCAAGGAGTATTGCAAATTGATCACCGAACTATGGGCCCAGGACTGTGGGCACTCTTGGTGGCAGTTCAGGTTCTGCTATTTTCTAGGGGTTGACTTGGGTGAGAATTGGTCTCCCGGAGTTTCAGTTTTCTCATTTGTAAATGGAGGGTAATAGTAGCTATTTTATAGCATTATTTGAAGTTTAATTTTTTGTGAGGTTTAATTTTTGTGACATGCATACAGTATAAAAAGTAACCTGTAAGTCGTTTCAATGATCATAATGCCATTTGTACTGTTCAGAGGGGATCTCCCTGAATTTCCACATCATATTAGTCCTTTTTCCTCTTCTTTCTCACGGCACCCTCTTCGTTTCCTCAGTATATACTAATGTGTTTTTATTGAAACACCTTTTCCCCAGATGATAACCTGTCTGAGGACAGAGGTTGTGCCTGTTCTGTTCGTCACTGTTCTGCAGGGTCATGCCAAAGGGTGGGTAAGAGTCAGTGCCTGGTAAACACTGTGGGATGAGGGCCCACTGACCCCAGTCACGGCACAGCCCACTCTGGAAGTCAGAGAAGCGTGGTCATAGGTGCTCCACGATGGCCTCCTTTGACACACACACTGCCGAACTATACCCTCGGCAGCAGGAGGTAAAATTGCTTTAGTCACTCAGACTGGAGTAGTATTTGTCAAGTCCCTCTTGTCTGTCAGACTAGGTGGCACATGGGAATTCAAAAGAAGACAAAATTCAGGCTTCTGCCTCTTAGATAGGCCATGACTCAGATTCTGAGCACAGGAGGCAGTTAGTAGGGGGACATATTAATGATGCTGGAGGTGCTGAGGAAGGCTTCCCAAGGTCGTGGCCCCGTTAGAGCTTTGTGCACCGAGCCCTACCGTGGGCCAGGCACTGTGGCGTGTTATATACTCACCTCATTTCCATCCTTATAAACAACTCGCAGGAGGCACTACATTCATAGATGAGGAGAACCAAGTTCAAACTGTTTAAATAACGTGCTCATGGGCACTCAGCTGGTATATAGCAGAGCCCATATTTGAACCCAGACCTGTCAGACCCCCAATCCTCTGCTCCAACCATGACTGCATGTCACCTCTTCCTCAGCTTGTCTGAGGAGTGGGGGTGCCATACCAGTGAGGGACCAGGGGAGCACAGACCCTCCTGGAGGCTGACGCTGCTGCTGGGAGCAGAATAAGATGATGCCGGATGGGTT
Source organism: Equus quagga (assembly GCF_021613505.1). Classification (NCBI taxonomy): domain Eukaryota; kingdom Metazoa; phylum Chordata; class Mammalia; order Perissodactyla; family Equidae; genus Equus; species Equus quagga. Next base: position 44,207,359 of record NC_060280.1, on the reverse strand, counting down.
TATACATTGGGGTCAATTACTGAAGAGCAGTGAGTGCCAAAATCCCACATAAAGTTTAAGCAGTGGAAGGAAATTCTCTTCTCCGAACAGTGATGCGGTCATGAGATGCAGCATGGTTTGGTTTGGTGGAAAGACTGTGGGACTAGGGACCACCCAGGGAGGATTACAAACTAATCATCTGCCAAAAGAACAATTCTTGTGTCATTTATTTCTTCACAATTCCCAGCCCAGTCCTGTAGATGTAGAAGATATTAAAGTTTAATTAAATATGACTAAGTTTATAAGGTTACTCTGTACTCCTCAAGCACAAATTCATAATAAAAAAGAAGATAATCCTTACCCAGAAAATTGGTGGATATATATCAATATTTCCTTTTATACAAAGCATTTTTTCAACATTTTACTATCTGTTCAGCAGTGTTCCTGTGGGAGACATGCTCTCAGGGAGCCCCTTCTCTGGGTGGGAATATTGCAAACTTATCAGCACAGAGGATGAGCACACTCACAGAGCAAAAGAGAACCCTTGAACACACACAGATACTGAGGGGACTTCAGGAAAATATGTCTACGACATCCATTTCTTTGTAAATGAAAACTGTGCTGGCCTGCTCCACACAGGGAAATTCTGATGGGTATCACAGCATTTTCTATCTAAATGGTTGGGAAGGTATTTTAGACTGAGCATTAAGGGCAAGATGAAATATTTATCCCAGTTTGTTTTCAGGATGCAGAATATAAGAATCCACTCCATATGAAAACAGGTCTTGGAATGGCTAAAAGTCGGGAAGAAAAATGTATTTTAAAATAACTTGTGCTTCCTTTTGGTACTATATGACCAAAGCTAGTTATTTAAGCGCAATCTGGTGAGCTGCTCAGGGCTCTTTAATTTCATAAACATGTAGTAGACACAGACTACATACAAAGTGTGGTGTTAGGTGTTGCGACAATCCAAAGACAAGGCAAGACTGGGGACATCGAGAAATCAAAGGGACAGAGGCAAACCCCAGGGAGGCCTTGAAGAGGAAAAATAAAAAGTATTCAAACTAAATATCTAATGATTTAAATTGAATCTATACCTTTACAAGAAATGTGGAACTTCTGAAATTCCAACTTCTTGTTGAAATTGAGGCAAAGTGTTATTTCATGAGGCTCTAACAAAAAGCAAAAACGTTTTATTGAAATGACCAAGCAATTAACCTTGAGAATTACAGACGAACAAACAGTTCATTATTCTCCCCTCGTTTAGACTTTGGTGAGTTGAGGGCTCTTGGCCTGTCATTCATGTACAACTCACTCATTTGGAAGGAAGCAGAAGTTACTATGGAATTGTGTGGTCCTGGAAATGCTTTTCCCAGGACAACACATGACGGGCATAGCTGCCACGGGTAGACTGGCCAGCAGCAGAGAGCTGGAGAGAGCCTGCAATTCTCACTAATGACTTGGAAGCCCAGTGAAGCTTACCAAACCTCGGGAATTACTGAGAAAACATAAGCCATCGCAACATGACTTCTGTACATTTACTCTGATTAGTAAAGTTTGCGTTAAAAGACTGATCACCCCATCTCACAGTATGCATACGGAAAGTAATGAAGTCTTTGCAATATGAACTTTCCTTATAGCACAGGGCTATTAAATCTTTGTTGAAAAGCATGTAGAAGCTGCCAGGATGATTACTTTTATTTTTTGGCTGGTATTTAGCCCAGCCAACAAATAAATGAAATGAAAATTCACCAACCCTGAGTAGTCCACTGAGTCTTTTACGCAAAGGCTCTTGTTCTTTTTTTTTTTTTTTTAACAAGCTCAACAGTAAACATCTACCATCCTTCGATCAAGGAAGAAGCTGCCTTGGGGCTAGAGTGGATTACAGTAGCTGATTAACAACAAGGAAAACAAGAAGATAGGGGTCAAACTGAATAACAAGCCCCTTTTAGGAGCGCTGAGTGGCAGCTTATCTGTGCCTCTTGGATTTGCCGTGTTTTTCATCCACACTCGTATCCCTAAGCATCCTTGCAGGAACACGGCATCAGCCAGTGAGGCCTGAGGGAGGCAGTGTGGTGAATAGCATGGACTCAGAAGTCAAGCTGCCTAGGTTCAAATGCTGATGCCAGCTCTCATTATCTGTCATCTTGAGCAAACTAATTGGCTGATTGTGCCTGTCTCCCCCTCAGCAAAATTGGGATAAAAAGAGAGGGGCCAGCCTGGTGGCACAGTGGTTACATTCACACGTTCTGTTTTGGCAGCTTGGGGTTCGCCGGTTCGGATCCCGGGTGCAGACATGGGACCACTTGGCAAGCCATACTGTGGCAGGCATCCCACATATAAAGTAGAGGAAGATGGACATGAATGTTAGCTCAGGGCCAGTCTTCCTCAGCAAAAAGAGGAGAATTGGCAGCAGTTAGCTCAGGGCTAATCTTCCTAAAAAAAAAAAAAAAAAGGCAATGTGAACATTAAATAAGGTAATACACATAAGTACGTAGGACTGTGCCTTGCACACAGTATGAGCTCAATAAAGCTTAGCTATTACTCTTCTTACTGAGGGAGAAGGGAGAAGCAGAATTAAGTATTTTCTAAATACCTGGCTGGAATGGCCCCAGATTTGTCTCCCAAAGCCCCAGATTCACACAGGGCACATGCTGGCCGAGTTTAAGGACTGGTTATTTTGAAATGAGAAACTGGGTGTAGTATAATTTCTTTTATGTGAACTTTTAGAAGCAATCAAGTCTTGGCACTGACGGTGTGAATACAAACTCTAAGCGGTTTTGCAGAAGGATAAACAGAGAAATGTAGCCCTCTCAGCCACAAAAGTTTATTCTCTACGTAATAGATTCCACTGGATCCCACACACGTATGCCTCTCCCTCCAACTTTATATCCTTCGCCCTTCTTTCTTAGACCATTTCCCCACATCTCTCTCTCTCACACTCACACACACCCCTTGCATTCTATGCCTTTTTTCTTTGAAGTCGCCTGCTTGGAATGGCTTTGCCTGTCTTTACGCTCATCTCCACCCCTGCCCCGACCTCCACCTTCTTCTCCTCCCAGCAGCCAGGGAACCTTTTAAAAAAACAATTGGTTCACATCACTTCCCACTTAACACTTTCTTCTGGCTTCTTGTTGCACTTATAAGAAATCTAAACTCCTATGTGCCCCTGCCCTGCCGTTCTCTCTGATGACGTCCCCCGCCGGCCCCTGGCTCCTGTCTCAGCAGCTTCTTCTCTGGTCCTTGGTGTTGCTAGGTTTGCTCCAGACTCATGCCCTTGCATTTCTGTTGCCTTTACTAGAATTCTGTTTCTCTGCTTTTCCCATGGTCGGATCCTTCTCATCATTCAAGTTTCAGCTAAAGCTTCACCTCTACTGTGGCCTTTTCCAGCCACTTTGCCTAATGTGGCCCGATGCCCTCACCCAATCGGTCTCTATCAGTCTCTTTCCTATTTTTTCTCTCTTGTTTCCAGCAATTATTACCTTCTGATATGCTCTTGTTTCTTTTTTTATTTAATTGTCTTCCATCTTTCTACTTTCACATATATGCTCCATGAGAACAGAAAATTTGCTTGGCTTATTTATTGTATCTTCTGCACCTATAACACCACTTTGCCCATAATGGGCACTCCATAAACATTTATTGAATGAATGAATGAGTGAGTGAGTGAATATACAACTCTAAGTAGTTCTTTGAGATGTAGCTTAAGTTGCTCTTATTCGGCAAAGCCTTCTCTAATGGCTTCACCTAATCTGAACTCCTAATGCACTTACTCTCAAGACTAAGCACTTTCTTATAAACATACTTGTCCTGTTTTATCTGTAGAAATATAAGTCTTCTCTCCCCAACTGGGTTTCAACTTCCTTGAGAGCAGCAACCTTCAGGCCATCTCAAATACAGCTGTAGTCAGAAGTAATCAGAAGTTCATGCACTTCACTTGAAGGAGAGGTGTCTCGGGCTCACGAAGGGTCTACAGACAGAAGTCCCTCTTATCCACGGGGGATACGTTCCAAGACCCCAGCGGATGCCGAAACTGCAGATAGTACCAAATGCTATATATACTACGTCTTTTCCTATACATACATGCCTATGATAAAGTTTAATTTATAAATTAGGCACAGTAAGAGATTAACAACATAATAAAATAGAAAAATTATAACAATACACTGTAATAAAAGCAACTTTTATTAGATCTTAGCAACTTCAGCATATGATATTTTTTCTTTCCTTATTAAGTCAAAAACTTTCACCTTTCCACTTTATGGCTTCTCTTTGGCATATTTGAATTGCCAGCATCACTACTCTTGTGCTTTAGGGCCATTATTATGTATAATAAGGATTACTTGAATGCAAGCACTGCGATACCTCAACAGTGGATCTGATAACCAAGATGACTACTAAGTGACTAACAGGCAGGTAGTATATACAGTGTGGATACACTGGACAAAGGGGTGATGCACATTCTGGGCTGGACAGAGCCAGACATCACAAGATTTCATCAGGCTACTCAGAAGAGCACACAATTTAGAACTTAGAATTGTTTATTTCTGGAATTTTCCATTTAATATTTTCAGACTGCAGGTAACTGCAACCACAGAAAGCGAAACTAAGGGGGAACTGCTATACTCTTATTTTAGGCACAATTCCAGCAACTAGGAAGATTCTAACAAGAAGTGATAGCTAAGAATAAAAGGTAAGGAGGACAGGTATAAAAAGGAAAAAAGTAGGTATGAGAAGTCCAAAGGCACATATGTGTGTAGAGAGGATGGAGTTTTATGGTGGGGGACAACACACTGCTTACCTCAACAATGCCCAGGGTGTCCCGAAAGCTACTTCACTATAGCACAGTGTGGTCATGGATGTGCTTAATGATCATGATCAGTTTCAAAAGTCACAAGAAAGTATTATGTATCTTAGAAAAGTTTACAATCAAAAGAAGTTCTATGAGGTATAAGCACTTACAGGTATAAGTTTCAGGCATCTAGACTTCTCCCCTTTGTGTGGGGCATCTCTTTCCTGATGAGGGCAGATAAATAAGGCATTCTTGTTACATGCTTAGCACAGGGCCAGCACATAATTTTTACCGATGGAACTCTGTCCTTTGGGAACCAGCCTAGAATGTGACATTTAATCTCTGCAATCACTAATTCATGTCACAGAGGGACAGCAGCTTGATCTGATATTTACTGGAATAGTGATGGGGCTTGATGATTGGAACTTTTGAACTTTCTACTAACTGTTTCTTCCTGGGATGTTGAGACCATTCCCTTGGGCAAGAAATGAACTTCTTGGATAGTAACACCATGCAGAGAACTGAGAAGTAGCAGAGGACTGCTGCCATCTCCAGATCTGAAGTGGTCCAGAGGGGATGTCTTCTTCTCAGAAGCTTTCTCTATGGTCAGCAGGTGCGGGATGGTAAGGAGGAAAGAGCACAGGGCTAGGAGTCAAAACCATTGCAAGAGGAACTGACATTTATTGAGTGTTTATTTATCGAGTATTGGCTAGGGAACTGTGTTGAGTACTTTTTGACAATTACCTCACTGAATCTTAAGAATAATTCTATTAGGTCTTTTCTATCATCATCATCATCATCACCACCATCATCACAACCACCACACAGAAGAAACTGAGGGATGCAGGGCTTAGTACTTGACTAAGGTTAACCAGCTCCTAAATAGAGGCTTAACTCCAGACTGTGTAATTCCAAAGTCCTTCAACCTACCCATTATACCATGACACCTCACAAGGTCCAGCTTCTATTGTTCCTGCCACTTTATGGTTGGAGATCTTACAAATCACATAAACTTTCTGGGCCTCAGTTTTCTCATCTATAAAATGAGAATAAGTTCACCCACATTCTCTCCCTTACGGAGTTCTGTGAAGCTCAAATGACACTCAACTCCCTATGGAAACTTTTACATGGCATACAAACGTAAGCTCATATATCTGATCATGCAGATAATTTTTACATGAACATCCACGTAGTACAGAAAAAAATATGTTTTTCTCAAACCTAAGAAACTCATTTAAAAAAAGAAAATGCTATCTAGCCTTTACACCAGAAGTTCACATTGTTTGACTATTTTATCCCCTTCAGATTCTTCAATATGGATTTCAAAGTTGCTCTCTAACTATGAATTTCTAAGAAAAAGTTATCCTGTGGAGATTATTCTCTTAGGAAACTCCAAACAAAATGCAGATCTTTTAAATGAATGAGCTCATTTGTATCCCCATGGGTTACTGACACACTTTTTTTGTTTTAATATTTCAAACATTTTCCCAAAGGCTTTTCTCCTTTTGATTCGTATCCGTCTGGCATGCTGAACTTAGTGGTGAACATGTTATAAGCTTGAGACTAGTCATGCATCCCTGGGTCATTTAGTTTTGTATCCTGTTATCAATAACATAGAATAGGAACTACTTTGGAAGAAAAGCCTACATTTCTCAGAATATACTTTGAGTCAACATTTTCAGCAGTCTTCCAGGGAGGTAAGTAACATGCCAAACCTTTTACACCTCTTCTCCATGCAGATAAACAGCTGAGGAAGAACTGCTTGAGAAATAGTCAGAGGAACTTCCAAAAACCAGGAACTCTCCATGCATGAAGGGGCCTCCATAGGGGAAATGGTAGGGCTTGACTAAAGCCAGAGACCAGTTTAAATCATAGCTCTGTCTCTTCACCAGCGATGCAAGTCTAGGGAAAATAAACTCTGAGTCTCAGCTTCCTCAGCTGTAAATGGGGATAATGAGATCCTATAAAATGCCTGTCACTTGTAGGTGTTCAATAAAATGTTAAAAAAAAATGGGGGGGAGGTATTCATTTACTTTGAAATGATGGCTCACTATGTAAAGGATATCAGTTAAGCTATAGCTTAATGCAGCCAAAAGAAAAGACCGCCCTAGAGTCATTTCTAACCAGAACGCTACCCATAAATGACCCAGTTATATCTGACATCAGACAAGTTTGTAACATTTGAGCTAATTTATGAAAACCCTCTGTAAACTATTAGTACATCCAAGAGGATGCAATGAGACAGGTTTAAGAAGGAATATTGAGGGGGGTGTGGGAGGTGATAAAAGGGACAGAGAAAAGTAAAGAACAGGCACAGGGAAGAAAAGAAGAGCTGAAGTAAAAAGTGAAGGGAACAAAATCCATACAAATGTCAAGGTTGGTCACTAGAGTGATAAAGGGGAGAAGCAACGGGGAAAGAAATTCACAACATCTTAGTGATACAGGGTGGGCACACTAGGAGTAACACAGTAACTGCAATCAAGCTCATGAGAACTCAGTCAGCCTTACTGGGTGGAATAGGGCCCTGCTGCTGGTGGTACTGGGACATGCTGGATGCCTGACAGTACTGAAGCCTGATGTGGGTTGTTTATTGAAAACTCTTTGATAATCATGGCAACGAGGAAGTTGGGATGAAAGCAAGTTTGTTGCTCTTATAATTGGACACCAAAGAGCATGGTGTGTGACTCAACAGAGTAGGGAAAGAGTCTCATTCTCACTGTATCCATGGCTCACTCTCTCACACTGTGCATGAGACGGTCAAGAGCAAGATGGCTCTTCCTCTCATTGGAGATAAAATGGGTGGTGGCCTGGTACACTGGAGCCTGGTGTCTGCAGGCCACCCAATTTGGAAGAGTGCTTCACCAAAGTATGGTGCCCATAACCTCCATCAGCCCCTTGAGTCATCTTGAAAGTACATGCAATTTGAACAAAAAATTGTATTGGTTCTGAAAATGTGGCCCAAGGCAAGGCCCTTGATGTCCCTACCAATCTGACTCCTCCCATAAAACCATCCTTTATAGAAATTCTGGAGTTGCTACTGGTGTTTCTCAAAAAGTGAGACTTGGAGGGCAGTGGGGAGAAGGCAGCAGAGTTCAGTTCTATAGGTCACTCAATGGAGAAGGCCTCACAAACTGTGTATTGACCTGACGTGGCTAGGCTCTCCTCAAGAATTTTTTTTAAAGTATACATTAAAATGTAGTATATTTATTACCAAAAAAGTGGTTGCCCTGTGAGAGTTGTGTATTGATAAGGATGACTTGGGAAACATCACTCTCGTAAGCCTTCTCACATCAACGAGCTCTCCACCACCTCAATCCCCTTAATCTTTCCTGGGACACATGCACAAACATTGCCCAATGCTTTGCCTTGTTCTAGGCTAACCAACAAAAAAGTAGGTGTTCATTACCCCCCCAGACCCCAGGAACCTGGATCTCAAGCATGAGAACATGACAGTGGGAGTGGGGGAGCTAGTCTCAGGAGTCTGACCAACAATGTTACTGTATAACATTAAGAGCGTTTGAGAACATGCCTGTGTGTGCATCAGGTGTCAGTCTCAGGGGTGAAGCTCCATATGAATGAGGTCATATTTATTTATTCTGCCTAATGCCCGATACACTACCAATGAGTACTTAAAATGCCTCCTAATGAGAAAGTATGTCCTGTACCTTGGAATAAGATGTGGGAATAAGCTTGCCTTTATAAAAGACTTAATTATTGCTTCGTTATTTGGGTTACAAAGGTCTTGTTCTTTTATTTCTTAGTTACAAACCAACAAAAGAGAGACCAAATTCAACAACCATGGAAATCCCGGGCCAGGAAGTACCACCATAATGTTCGGGAAGAAAAGCAATTTGTGTTGTGGACAGAATGCATTTCTCTCCCATTATAACCACAGACTGTTAAAAGCCTGTCAGGAAATAAATAAAACACTTTTTGTTCAGTTGCCCACATCCCTGTACTCAATTCAACAGATTCCAGTCTTCTCAAAAATGCAATTTAAGGTGAAGCCAAAGAGGACACACAGGCTGGGAGTGGAAGCATCCCAGAGGAGCCTCGATGGGGACACTGGCTCCTCAACACTTGCTTCACCAGAGACTCTGCCTCCACCATTCTCTCCTGAATTCACGTGGTGTTAAAATCAGATTCAACCAAGAGGTTCACATCTCTGTCAACTCCCATCTTTCCTGCCAAAGAGAAGCGTTCATTTTACAAAGGAAAAGAGGGAGGGAAATTAAAGGGCCCACATGGTTTATGTGAAGTACATGTGGACATCAAGATCTTATTCTTAGCTCCAAAGGAATAATATATATATATATGAACGAGCGCTTTAATATGTATGCTTTTTCCAACACTATATTTTATTTTAAGCGAACCCTACTATATATTTTTTTCTTGTGAGCAATCCACCTCACATCCATTTAGAAGCACTACCAAAATAGAAAGCATTTTGAAGCATACTGTGGATTTTGGCAGCGAATATCAAGGGTGGGGAAAGTGGGGCTGGGTTTTACAGTAAAGCAATCTGGGGTACTGTTGCAAAATGCATAGGCAGTCTTTCGACTAAGAGCCTCTGCCTGATGAATAATCCATAAATACCAACAGACCTTAAGTGCCATCCATGAGTTCAGAGACAAGTTTTCTTTTTCACCACCATATCCCCCGTGCCCAGCACATCGCCTGACCCACAATAAGTATTGAAATACGTGCTCAATACAAGTCTGGTCCACTGACTAAGTGAAAAATGACTAAGGTACAAGGGGAATTAGTTCACAGAGGTGAAAAATGGCCTTGGTGTCATGGTTCAGAACACCTAGGGAACAAGGAAGACTGCATTAAATCAATCTCTTATGCAGATGTGCAAGTTAAATGATTGGTGTCCAAAAGTTGCTGCATGCACACCCACTCCAGCTCCTTGAATCTGGCCTCTAGGTTCTTTCTGGTTCTAGGGCTGAGCCCTCACTGTGACACATGCCATTGCTTATAAATGAGTAAAAGGAGAGTCAAGGAGAAGGGGCCCCCACCCCTCCTGTTTTTTTTAAGGGTGTGCATGCAGCGTAGGCTGGAGGTCTTGTGTTTCTGACACCACAACCTGGAAGTGGGAACATATGTGACTGAAACAATGTTTTATAACAAAAAACTATCAAATGTAGTTATCATTTTTTGCTTCAATAGGTTCTCCTGGCCTAGCCAGGGAATCAAATCATGTGCTATAGTAGCATGTGTTCCAATAAGAGATTAGCAAATACATTTTAAATACAATCTTTACCTAATCTTAGGATCCTTTTCATGTGAAGTCTTAAGACAGCATGCTACATCTTGCAACACTGTCAGTGTTGCAGACCCTTAACCTTATGTCAGTTACCCTTCTAGGATGTGGGAGGTACAGAATGCACCTGATTGTTAGCTGATGACACTAGATAACAGTTGATTGCTCAACTGACTGTAAGGGAAACACACTCAGAACTCAGACTACAACCTAGCTCAGGGCCTTTTACCCAGCAGGTGCTCCATAAACATCCGCAAAATGGCTAATTAAAATCAAATCAGACCACCTCACACCCATTAGGATGGCGACTATCAAAAAGCCCAGAAAATAACAACCATTGGCCATAATTTGGAGAAACTGGAACCCTTGCGGAAATGTAAAATGGTGCAGCTGCTATAGAAAACAGTACGGTGGTTCCTCAAAAAACTGAAAACAGAATTACCATATGATCCAGAAGTCCCACTCCTGGGTATAGACCTAAAACAATGGAAAGCAGGGTCTTGAAGAGATATTTGTACACCCATGTTCACAGCAGCATTATTCACGACAGCTGAAAGGTAGAAGCAGCACTATCCATCAGTGAATGGATAAACCAAATGTGGTGCATACATACAATGGAATATGATTCAGCCTTAAAGAGAAAGGAAATTCTGAGACATGCTACAACGCAGATGAATTTTGAGAACATTATCTATGTGAAATAAGCCAATCACGGAAAGACAAATAATATGTGATTCCACGTATATGAGGTACCTAGAATAGTCAAATTTATAGAGACACAAAGTAGAACATGGTTGCTGAGGGCCTGGGGAGAGGCCAAGGGGACTTGTTTAATGGGTCGAGTTTCAGTTTTTCAAGATGAAGAGTTCTGGAGATTGGCTTCAAAACTGTAAATGTACTTAACACTACTGAACCGTACACTTAAAAATGGTTCAGATGGTGACATTTACGCTATTGCATTTTGTCACAGTTTAAAACAAAGTCTGTAGAAACAAAAAATATATTCACAATACTTGAAGAAATATAATTCCTTAATATCATCAAATTCCCATCAGAAGTCAAATGTCCTACTGTTCCATAAATTTAATGAATGTTTTAAATATAGCTTGTTTTAATCTACCAGAAAATGATTCATATTCTTTAAAAAAATAGAATTAGAAGATTCCTGATCTATTGTTGGGCAATATTGTTGTCTACAAAAGAGTGAATGACTAGAAAAGTTTAAAAATAATACATGTTCCTTGACCACAAGACTAAGAAGAACTTGAGGGCAGGGCTGTGTCTTATCTCCTCTCTATCCCAAAGCCTAAGAATGGATACTAAATAAATGGCCAGAGAGTGCACTCTTTATTGTTGAAACAAGGGAGGTCCAAAGAAACATGGAAAATGTTCATTTTTCTTTGCAACAATTCCTATGTCAGAAGCTGCATGCTTGTTGTTCTGCCTGCAGCTAAAATTGTATGCCTTTTTAGGAGTAAAAATTTTTTACGCCTGTTGTGAGTTTTGTAAAACAGCTGGTATGCTTACAGTTTAGCAAAAATTCACTTGGTATTCCTACCAGTTTCTGCAATAGTGAAACTGCATCAGACATAAAAAAAAAATTCTTTCTGAGAAGATAACATTATAGGTGATATAAGGAGATTTAAGAGTGATGTAATTAACACGCTGAATGTCCTAGCTGCTATGCTGCTGTTGTTGTGCCGTGGTTATGTTAAACCAATGCATTCTTTGGGTTGATAGAAACACATGAATACAGGAATACATTCCTCAGTCTTCCTGAATACTTCCAAAATCACCTCTCCCAGAATGTTCCTGTCTTATCGTGTTCCATAGATATAAGGCCTCTACTATGGAAACCAACCCAACACTGAAGCCCATTTGTGGCAAACACAGGGGCCCATTAGGAACCATAAAATATCTGGCACTTATTTCAGAGATGAGGGATATTAAACTTCATCCTAAGAGCATATGAGGTCACAAAGCCACATTTTCAAAGCCAGAAGGCATCCTAAGTACTTTAAGTGGGTTTTATTGCCTTGTTCCAGGGCAGGTGAATTTACATTTGGTTTGGTAATAGAATTCTTTCAAAGGGTCCTGGATTTGAATTAGCATTTTGGAGACTCCACCAGAAAATGTCCAGGCCATTTGCTTCCTTTCTTGTATTTGATTTAGAACACACACAGAGGTCAGCCTAACTGGGCTTGTGGTTGAATTATATGTCCAGTAGTGGAAATGAGTTGTGTTGACTCCTTCCCAGTTTCTAGCCCATTTCCCCTTGTAACCAACTTAGCACAGCTTAGTCTCTGTGTCAAAATCCTAGTCCTCTGACCACAGAAATGGAGATAAAGAGAGGGATTGTTATTAAAAGATGAAGAAAAAGAATGTAGGAAAAAAGCAATAAATATCTCCTTCACATTTTTTTTAAAGATTTTATTTTCCCTTTTTCTCCTCAAAACTCCCTGGTACATAGTTGTGTATTTTTAGTTGTGGGTCCTTCTAGTTGTGGCTTGTGGGATGCTGCTTCAGCATGGCCTGATGAGCAGTGCCTTGTCCGCGCCCAGGATCTGAACCGGCAAAAACCCTGGGCCGCCGAAGCGGAGTGCACGAACTTAACTACTCGGCCATGGGGCCAGCCCCTCTCCTTCACTTTTTTATCTCTACAACAGCATACCATGCCCAGCATATAGTGAATGCTAATAAGCTATTATTATAGGGAATGCTCAATTAGCAAATACTGGTTTTTTTTTTGAGGAAGATCAGCCCTTAGCTAACATCCACCACCAATCCTCCTCTTTTTGCTGAGGAAGACTGGCCCTGAGCTAACATCCGTGCCCATCTTCCTCTACTTTATATGTGGGACGCCTACTACAGCATGGCTTGCTAAGCGGTGCCAGGTCCGCACCCAGGATCCGAACTGGCGAACCCTGGGTCCCCAAAGCAGAACGTGCAAACTGAACTGCTGTGCCACGGGGCTGACCCCAGCAAATGCTTTTGAAGCATTTGACCAAACTAGATGCACCTGACCAAACTAGAAGATTACTGTATAGTACAGAGGACTATCCTATGGATGAATAAACACTAGTTTTTGAGCATTCTTTTCTTTAAGCTTTTACATAAAGCCAGCTATTTTTTTAGAGTATAACAGAAGTAGTGATAATTAGTTAAAATCTGAGTTTGATTTTCTCAGGAGAAGTTGTACTTTTGTGAGCCTGACCACTTTCTGTCACATGACTTCTCAGATACTTATCCAGGCACCATTGGCCTCTAACTACTCAAGCAGTTTTTCTCACTCACCCTCCAGGCCCCTCCACACACACTAGAGCACTCTCTTTCTGATCTTTTCCATCTCTGTAGCTCAGCTCTTCTTCCTGCCAGGCAAAGCCTTCTTAGCACATGTACCTATCCAAAGTTTAAAGGCCAAATTCAAATCTTCCTTCTCCCAAGAAGCCTCTGCCACACTTTCTCATTTTGAATTAGTCTGCCCTTCCTCCATACTCCGACAGTATATTGTTTATACCTTGATTATCCTGCTTATAAGTAAGTTCTCTGGACAAAAATAATTCTCTCTGTGTCAGCCTTTATGAACTAAGTACTCGAATCATACACAGCACTTGAATCATAGCAGCTGCTTAAAGAACGTTGATTGAAATAATATTAAATGACACCAAAAGAAAACAATGAGGAAAAGGTGAGGTTCTATGGGAAGAGAAGTTTGTTCCAACTTAAAAATCTACAGAAATTTAATTTGGGATAAACAGGAGCATCTAGGCATCTGTGTATAATGGTGTGATGTAGGAGGCCGGTATTCCACGTACTTGCTGATGGTACAAGATTGATTTCCTGTTTTTAAGCATCCTTTTATGACAAACGGTGCTTGATATAGAAGCAGACAGCAGCCTCACAATATGAATAGCTTCAATTAGGCCTCAGTTATATGTGTCACATCTCTGTTATTGAGATCTGAGGGGAAGAAATCCTGCTCATGTGGCCAGAGAGAAAGAGACCATCAAAAGTCATTCAAGAAGATAAGCTTACTCAAATAAAGCAAACCTGATATATCCACTTTGCTGAGCAAGTGAACGAGTTTAGGCTTAAGTAAGCAGCACAATTAAATTAGGAGGAGAAAACTGTGCCTAGATGGTGTGTGTTTACACATGGGGAGAGGGTCAAGACTTGGCATCTGTAGACTGGAACTCGCCATACTTCTTCATACCTAAATCAACTCATTTAATGAAAATATATTGAGTGCCTACAAATGCTAGTTAAGTGCTGTTTGACAAGACTTTCAATAGCAAGGGAGAAATGCTGTAGGATATGAATCAGTGGTGGAGACTGCCTCTTGTCTACCACTATCTGTTCTCTTCTTTCACAGTAATGGAAAATCATGACCATTCAGCTGGAAACCACATACATTTCTCAGCCTTATTTACAGCTGAGTATGGCTAGTTCAGACCAATAGAATGCAACTTCCAGGTCATCTCCAATGTGAAAGTCAAGTCATACGCCCTGGAGTTCCTTGTTTTCCTTTTTCTGTGACTTGGAACATGTCTATGACTCAGCTTCAACCATGGAGATAAAGATAATACCAAGGAGATGGTGGGGTCATAAGATGGAAAATTCCTAGTCCCTTACTGATGACACAGAATAGAGTTGACATGGACTGTCACCTCATATCTGTTACATTAAAGAGAAATAAATCCTCTTTCTTCATTATGCCCTGTACTTTGGGATTTTCTTTGTTATGACAGCTTAATTTTTATCCTAACTAATACAATCCCACATTAATTCCCTAATATGAATTTCCCCAGAGCATTGGAAGGTGGCTGCATTTAGCCTTTCCATCTAGGTTCAGAATGGGGACCAGGCTATGATGGTCATATTTTGTGGGGAATGTGCCACATACTATTTGCTCTTATGTGAATCTTTATCTACCTTCACTCCACCCAAACTCATCTGGCTGATATCTAAAAAAAGAATGGCTGATTTCTTTCTCATTCAATCTGATGGGTACCAGTGACTTGCTGAATGGTCTGGAACAAGTCTCTTAACCCTCATCTGTGACAGAAAAAATACCCATTCTCACCTGTGGAGTGTTTTGTTAATGTCACTAGAGCAGAGAGTGTTCCAAAGCAAGACTATTATTGTAAGCCTTCTTTACTCCAACTGCATAAGCAAAGTTGGAACTAATCACTCAGGAAGTAAAATCAGCAGGAAGTAGTCAAGGAGGTCAGCCTGTAATTAATCAATGAGGTCACTGCCAATAACAATAGTACATCCTGTTACACGTGTAACTGGATTTAATGGATGTACCACACCAGCAAGTTACAGGAAAAAGAAAACATTCCATCTCTGCCCTGGAACAGCATCTTATTGCAAATGAAAAATAGGTGAGGCATGCCAAGATGATATCAGAAACGAATAGCAACAGAGGCCATGGTTAGAAACGCTATTATTCTAAAAGTGGACTCAAAGTAAATGGTGAAAAAAAGGATACCACTGTTGAAAATATGCGTGCTTTGCAAGTCTCGAGGACACATCTATTGGAAACGGTCAGAACGTGGAGATCCTTAGACCTGTGTGGTCACCCTCTTGAGGGTGAAGCAAAGTGGGAAGCCAACTGCCTAAAGAGCTGGAAGACTTTAGGTGACTCAGAGAAGTCGTGAGGGATTTTACAACAGACTTCGAGTAAATGGAGGATTGTTACTCAGTGCTGCTGGCCAACCTTGCTCCAATTCTGCTGTTGAGGAAAAATGAACAAATTTGTTCCTTGCTGAGATTTGGCTTTAGATAAAGCCAGGTAAAGGCTCAAACTGGGGGGAAATTTTGACTCTAATTTATGGTCTATGCCTAAAAAAGCAAAAAAAACAAAGAATTGGCAAGAAGTGCCAAGGGTTTCTTAAAGGAAGGGGGACCAGATTCCACATTAGCCCTCCAATGCACTCTTCAGGGGCCAGAGCTTGCAATCTTATCTTCTCTGCAGCTCCTTAGGAACAAGAAGTTCTAAGTACTCTAGTACCATGGTGTGGTCTGGGTCAACAGACTCACCATTCTAAGAACACGATGGGACATTCAAAATGAAGGTCTCATTTTGGTAAGTTAAATATGCTCTACTTTAGCATTTTTAACACTAAATCTTTAATAGTTAAAATGAGTGGTGAGCATTTTAGTTTGTGTGACTACAAATAACTTGGCAACATTTACCAAAAGCCTTAAAAATGTACATTTCTTTGACCTGCAAGTCTGCTTCTAGGAATTTATTCTAAAGGGAAAGTAAAAACAGATTAGTTTACAAAGATGTTGATCAGAGCACCTTTTCTATAATGGCAAAAAACTAAAAATAGGCCCACCCTAGCCATTGGAGACAACAGAAAAGGTAGTACACGGGATCTGCTGTAATCAAATTATGCTAATAACCAATCTAGTGTAATTAAATATCCCACTTTCTGCAGATCAAGGTCCCTGTCTTGAGGATCCTAAATATAATTTAAGGAATTCATTTGAATTTAAGAGGATTGTAAATATGGGCCCAATTTAACATCAAGTAAAAAATCCTTAGAAAATATCAGATTAATATATTCCCATTTCTGGAAGAAGTGAAGTAAAGAGAAGAAAATCAGCTCTAAGAAGATTCTCATGTCTACTAATCCAGGTAAACATATACTAATAAGAAATCAGTTGTGTAGCTTAGTACATTTCACTTCTGTCATGCCTCTTAGATTTGAAATTATTCCAAGATAAGGAAAATGCCTTTCCCTTAATTACTCGGAACCCAGGTTCTAAAAAACTCTCCAATTAGCATCATTCAGAAACATGATTTTACAAAAGCAATTCAGGGAAAGAGATTGCTGAAATCCAGCCCATTTCTTAAAAGCATGGTATTTCAGTGAATCAAAATATGTTCCCAAAAGAAAGCATATAAACATATTGTCATTATTCTGGCTCATTATTTGCAATTAACAGAAACTCGTTTTAAACCAGGATTAGTGGAGTTTAAAATCCCTGATTCTGGGGACTTGGTTAAATTCCAAAATTTTAAATTAACTGACAAAAAGAACTAGAAAGTAATAAGACAACCACTACCCTGGTCATCATTATTATTTTGTTCCTTCCATTCTTATTTCAAAGTAATTTCAAATTTACAGAAAAGCTGCAAGAAAAGTACAAAGAACTCTTACATATCCTTCACTCAGAGACACCATTCAAATTTGACTAGTTGTCCTAATAATTTCCTTTATGGTAAAGGATCCAACTTAGGATCATACGTGGCACTTCGTGGTCATGACTCTTTAGTCTTCTTCCACCAGGAAGACATTCTTCAGTCCTTCCTGACCTTCATGACCTTATCATTTTTGATGATGTAGGCTGGGTTTAGGGGTGCTTATTGCTACTGAGGTGTCCCTACTCCCAGGTCTTTTTACTAGACAGAACTAAGAAATATCTGTATATAAATACACACACACACTCTTGCATCCATATTTATTTTTATATTTAACTATATACCTTAAAAATGTACCAATACTCCTAATTCCAACCCAACAACACAAAGTGAGTTTAGTCTTCCTCTTTTCCCATTTGCAATACTATTCTCTGACAGTAAAAAAATAAAAAAAAAAACTGGCTTCCATTATCTACTTACTTATTTGCTCAATACCCCAATATGCCACCAATATCATCTACTGATACCACTAGCCACTGATCTTCTCAGCACCTTCCTCCCTCCATCTCTGATCCCAGTGGGCCACCCGGCTCAGGAACCTTCCTTGAGTGGGCCCAACCACACCCGGTCACCCCCTTTCACTTGGGGTTGGTTTTTTTTGGCTGAAATAGAAAGGAGAGACAGAGGAAAGAAGAAGGAAAGAAGGAAGGAAGGAAGGACGGAAGGAAGGAAGGAAGGAAGGAAAGATGGAAGGAAGGAAGGGAAACACTTTTTTTTTGTAGGAGTAGGTACAGTGCAACTGATGGGGAAAAAAAAAGAAAAAAGAAGGAAGAGGAAGAGAAAAGAGGCAGCAGAGAATAATGACCACGCGCATGGGCTCGGGAATCAAACTTTCTGGATTTGAATCTTGAATCTGCTACTTACTAGCTGTGAAAATGTGGGCAATTTGCTTTATATCTTTGTACCTCTGTTTTCCCCATCTTTAAAACAGATATCACGTGCCTGTCTTACAGGATTAACATATTCATATATGTAAAGCATTTAGAACAGCACCTGGTACTTTGTAAGAACAACTGAAGGCTATTTTATTACTTATCTATAGAAGTTCATTAATTTCTCTCAAGGTAGTACTCTAAGAAATGTCACTGTGAGACAACCATTTTAAGACACAAATCAGTTCAACCAAGCTTTTTACCTTAAGATGTCCTGGCAAGGATGCTGACAATGGAAACTAAAGAAAGATAGTGTAAAATTAAATTTACAGTTAGCAGAATTTGAAACACTGAAAATGAAACTCATTATCATATCCATCCTAACTCCTTCCTGTTCCCCAATCCCTCCTTTCTACAGAATGCCCACAACATAAGAACAGAGTCTGGGTTATCTTGGTAATCAAAGATTTGCAAATATTAATTACTCTCCCAATAACTTCATTGTCAATGACTGCTATAATCTTTTTTTATCATTTTTCCTCCCACAGGATGTTAGATAAGGTAGTTTTTCGGCAGTTAGCATTTCTAAAATGATAGCCTCTACATAAGTACAAAGGGATATCATTTTAAATTACAAATCTCTAGCTCAAATAATCTAAGTAAATTCCACAGGCTATTCAAAACACAGCTCAAGGCAAAATACTGTCCGCCTGCTGAGATAATGACTTAATTTTCCAATCAGTCTTTTTTTTTTTTACATTTTTTTCCAATCTACTGAAAATGTTCCTCAGCATGTTTAGAAAATGAAGCAGTCCCTAAAGAACTATACTAATTTATAAATAGCTACCACACACGCCTCTGTGAGGATCACTGACGATAAAGAATTAAGTATGTTCTCACTGTTCTAACATTCCTCTTTTTACTATCATTACCATCTTGTCAGTAGCCTGTTGAAGACCCGTTTCAACCTCTATCTCATATTCCTAGACAGAACTGTTTTCATAAATTGATGGCATTAATGTGGCCACAAAGGGAAACATTACCTTGGCATCTGCTCTCACCTTTCCTTCTACAACGGGGTCCAGCGGCTGCTGTTGCCTGAATGTTTGTGTCCCCTCAAAATTCATATGTTGAAACTTAACCGCGAATGGGATGGTGTTTAGAGGAGGGGTCTTTGGCAGATGATTCAGTCATGAGGGCAGAGACCTCATGAATGGGATTAGTGATCTAGTAAGAAGAGACATGAGAGAGAACCCTTGCCCACGTGTTACAGTGAGAAGGCGGGTGTCTATGACGAAGAAGGCCCTCACAAGACATCAAATCTGCTGGCAGCAGGACCTTGGATTGCCCATATTTATTTTCTCCAAACTGTGAGAAATATCTATTGTTTATCAGTCACCCTGTCTATGATATTTTGTTATAGTTACCGGAACAGAGTAAGATAGGTACATTCGAGCAATAAGATGATCACGCAAAGAAGCGCCCACAAATATATTGCTTATCCTTTAGGAACACACTTTGCTAAATGTCAAGTGGCAAAAAAACTTTCTGTACCATAAAAACCATTCCAGTGAACTTCATGAATCATAATTAAATTAATGTTTTTAACTGATTGAAAATACAAAGATTGAGCCTTTGCAGAATCCAAGGGCCACCACTATGATCACCTATGTCACTGTGAAAGTAAAGTCCTTGTGCCCTGGGAGGGAGCTGATGAAGCCATGGGCAAATGGTTGCTGGGGTGAATGGCACACCTGATCCCAACCACCATATATAATAAATATGACAATAATAGCTATTATTTATGGAGATTCAAAGCTAGCCAAGTCATATAATTATATGACTTAATAATATTATCAGAAAAACAGAAAGGCAACTATATTTTATCACGATTTTTTACACAAGAAAAGGGAGAATCAAAGAGTTTATGAAACCTGCCTGAGGTCACCCAGATAGCAAGGGAGAGAGCTGGAATTCAAACTCTTTTCTAAGAGTGATCTTTGCAAGAATTGCACTTTGCTTAGTACCAATAAGAATTCTGTCTAACTTCAATGCCTCAATTAAAATATTTCACCTACTGTCTCTCTGGCTTTCAATATGCTATTTGAAACCTATTCCTTAGGCAAGTAGAGTCAGGTAAACTCAATTATAAAATTCTTTTCAGTGAGAAGGAGAGAAGGAAGGAAGGATGGAAGGAGGGAGAGAAGGATGGAAGGAGGGAAAGAGGGAAGGAGTGAAAGAGGGAGGGAGGGAGGGAGGGAGAGAGGAAGGAAGGGCAGGAGGAAAGAAGGAAGGAAGAGAGGAGAGAAGAGAGGGGGAAGAATCTTCAGATACTGAGCTGCCTGGGAATAATAAAGTCTTAGAAAAATTTAGCAGAATTTCAGCTTCAGATATGGCTGATAACAATGACAATAGGGATGTGGCCTGAGGTCGAACAGTATGTGAGGTCCTCTGCGATCTTTAGAGATAAGACTGGGTAAACTGGTTAACTTTCCAGACCAGAGGTCATCACCAGAGCCATTAGCAGAAAGAGGGGCAGAGAAGGGAGAAAGACTTGGAATGGGAGGCAAGAAGGCCAAAAAGACATGTCATTTACACTTTGCAGTCTTGTTAAAGATCCTAAAGGCAGACAAAGATCCTAAAGGTGTCGGACAAATGTTATCTTAGGTCGGTCACATCTGAGCTAATGTATTAGTATTTTAGTTTAAGAGGCTACAGGACCTCCATTTTCCTCTGTTAAGTCTTGTTTCCACAGACCAGCTCAGTGCAAAGCTTTCCACCAAATCTCTGCCTTCACCCAACAGAAAGAAGGGAAAGATGAAGAAAGGAGATGGCTGTTTTGTAAAGCTCCCAGACTTTTCTCCTGTTCTTCTTCGTTAATAGAGAAAAGAGTTTCTCTATTCAAGGGAATAGTCCAAGCCCCCTCCCTTAATGGGAAAGGTCTGTGTAATGCTAATTAGATCCACTAAACGCAAAGATATTTTCTTTCAGACAAGGGAGCCTGAATTAAATTTAATTTAATGTAATTGTAGGAGATGAGTGGTTTTTTAAAAAAATTCTGCAAAGTGCTAATGTGATTTCACTGTAATAACAGTCTAATAAAGGAAACCAATATTTACAGGGAAGTATATTAAGTGAAACAAGAAATTGTTAAAGAGTATTTAAAAAGTGCCTTATCTTGTACAATGTATTTTATCTCCACTGCTTTCTACAGTGCCTATTACAGATGAGTTTTGGCTTCATTTTGCTTTCATGCTCAGAAGAAGTCCATTCCTGTGTTAAAATAACATTTAGAGAAATGCATTTTCCAACTATTGAATAGGCCTTTTATCTTGGCAACAGAAGATCTCAAGATGATCCAGAGTTTATATAATTCATTCCTTTAAGACAAAGTGGAATTTAGATTATCCTGAAGGGTGTCATATCATTTTATGTACCATCATATTATTTCACATTAACTAAGCTAAGAATAGTGCTTAGAAAACATGCCTTTGCATTCTACAGATTTCATCTAAATCTAGCTCTGGGTAAATTTCTGAATGTCACTGCACTGTTATAAAATAGCAGATGTAGTAAATACCTATCTCTTAGGCATATTGTGTAAATGGTTGTTAGATTTACCAAATTAAACTACAGGATGCTCAGTTAAATTTATATCAGATAAACAACAAATAATGTTTAGGATAATTATTTAGTATATTATAGTATATCAATATTTGTGTCCTGTGTTTTATTTGGCAACCCTAGTTGTGTAGATTAAGTTAAATAATTCATGTAGAACATCTAGCCTGATGCCTGGAACATACCAATATATACGTGTGTGTGTGTGTATATATACATACACACACACATATACAATCATATTTTCTGAGGAAAGTGCGATGGCAGATGAGAAGTTTATGGCATCATCTACCCCTTGGGAGTCTTTACAAGCTAGCTCGTTAGATGAGATGCCCATTCCTGGAGCAATCATAGGATAACAATTCAGTTAAGGCCAAAATCATAAATGCAACATGTGAGTGAGGATGGGGAAAAATCGGATGGTCTGAATTGTTGGATAAAAAATCATAGAGAGAGTAGATCTTGAATTGAGTCCTAAAGGAATTATATGAAAAAATAATAGTAAGGAGGAAAGTGTTCTGCATAAGGGACTATCTGAGTGTAAGCAAATGCCCCAAGAGGGAATAAGCCTGCCTGCCTCAAGAGTCGCCAAGAACAGCCCAGCCAAGAGGAGGGGCTGTTTGATAAGACATGGCAAAGAAACCTGCCTAGATAGGGGGAGGACAGATTATACAGGGTTTTGGATAGCGGTGTAAGAAGCTGATTTGCTAGCTCCATAGGGGCCATAATTCCCCTTCCTACAAGGAGGATAGCAAACCTCTCTGCCTTTGCTAGGATCTGGGGAATGCTGGCTAGTGACTTGCATTTGAGCTGAAACAAATGTAGGGAAAATAGAGCCAAGAGCCGGTTCTTGGGCAGAACTGAAACGGAAAACAAATCCAAGAGCTTGGGTCCAGCAGAGGCAATGAGATGATGGAATCAGCCGGAGAGGCCAAACCCAAGCATGGAGAAGCAAGTTAGAAACTAGGACCCTCAAAGCAAACAGGGGAAGATGGAATGGAATGAAGAAGGCAATGGCTGGAAAAGTTTCCTGAGCTACTAAATTGTAGCTGTGGGGTTTTGATGGGCTCCTAAAGCTGGGAAGGAGAGGGTAAGACTGGCAAGAAATCCACACACACCCAGAGGAGGTAGCCGGGGCAGGAATTCAGCTATAAATCACCAAGAGAAGCTCAGACAATGACAGCAAAAGTGAGAACAGCCAGAAGACATTCGGTAGAAGATATAAAGAACAAAACTAGGTAAAGAGAAGGAAGGAGGGGAAATAGATTGAACAGATATTTAGTAAGCATCCAATATGTGCGAGGTAACATTCTGGGCTTTACAAAGAAGACAAGGAAATGTAAGATATCAATGCCTTCAAAATGCTCCTGATCAAAAGGAGAAAGATTGAGGATGAGATAGAGAATGCTAAATAGCTAGACTCTAATAAGGCCAAGAAAGAGCATGACGGGGGTACCATGGGTGTGCCCAAGGCAGGAACCTCTCTTACCAAAATAGGGGTGAGGAGGGAATTGGAAAAAGGTATTCTGAGTTGGATCTTAAGAAATGAGTAGAATTTTAACAAGTGCAGCTAGTGCTGGAGGAATAGCATTTCAACCAAAGGTGACATCAAAAAATCATGGGAGTGTCACTGGATGAAATGGCACATTGGGTCCAGGACATATTGAGTCATGTAAGTAAGGATGCTCTGGAATTGGCTGGAAAAACAAAACTAGAGTTAAGGTGAAAAGTAAGAACTTCAATAAGATATGAGTCATCACTCATCCTGATCTAATCTGTTTCTTAATACATACATTTTTAACTTTTCTCTGTGCTAACTTAACAAAAATAAAAAAAAAAAAAACAAGATTACAACCCAGGCTGCTTTACATGCCTTAAGCAATTCAAGCAGCTCTTGGGCGTACAATGCGTTCTGAATAACTGTGCTCATATAATATTCTAGTCTATGCCAAATTATTTGTTTGCCTTAACTACTGGTACATTTAAAGCATACTAATTATATTGAAATATTTGATTATATAATTAGCGCTTTTTATAAACTTTTGATAATTTTCAAAGTAGGTATCCAATACTTTTTGCCATTTAGGGTACAAAGGTGTTTCATAAGGTGATACAGTGAGGCTAGTCCCATAATTTCCAAAATCTTTTCATAACAGGTATTGACTATGGGGAGACTTCTTTGATGCCATTGTTAAGGCAGTCAGAATTCTGTAGCTCTGAGAAAGAGTACCTGTATCATTTTTTTCTCAAAAATAGAACCAAAGTCTTTACTTCATATGCCGAGGAGCATTTGATTGGGGTCCTGAGATACTGCAGTCTTCTACTGACACACTCTGCAGAATGAAGTACTGTCCCCAAATTTAATTATCTTAGGGCATAACCAGACTATATGATAGAACTATGTACCCTTTTATCCACAGCCTCTAGCAATTTGCTGAAATGGAAAGGTGGCCTATTATTAAATAAATCTCCAGAAAAAAAGAGATTCCATAAATTCAATCAATAGTACATTCTAGTAGCTTACAACCTTCACACACATTGGGGTCTCCCTTGGGCACTACTGATAATCCTCTGGTCATAATTTAAACTAATTTCTTTTCATTCTGTCTGGCAGTCACCATCCACCTCTCATATTTCTCTCATCCTTCAGTTCTGTCTTCCCTTCTCTCCCTCCAGCTTTTCCCTAACAGGTTCTGCTTCCTAATTCTTGAATCATTTTCACTGATCCGTTCCTTACCTTTTCCAAATCTTTCATCTGTTGCAGGGTCCTGACACAGCAATTTAATACAAACTGATCACTGATCATTGTGTTACAAATTTTCCTCCCAGATTAGTCTGGATTTTAGCTTACAACACAATTAATGGAGCTATAGACACTCATCCAGTTTTTAATAAAGAACTGTCTTAGTGAACCACAGGCTCAGAAATGCCCTTATAACGTAATACCATTCCAGTCACCAAGATAACTGACTATTTTTATTTTCATCAGTTTTTTACTCCTTTCAACTCCTCTGTCAAAGCCACACACTTAATTATCTTTCCAGTATTGGTTTTTATGACATATTAGACTATTATGGTGTAAAGCGTTACTTTGCCATGTACTTTTCTTCTAAAGGACATAAAGCTTCTCTCATAAGTGATCTAACATGTCCTTAAAACACTCATCCTTGAGAGATGGAAGGTTTTCTTACTCCTTATTTTATAAACAGAGAAAGTGAAGTTTCAGAAGATGACATGATTAAGGCTCGACAGACTGCTAAAACAGAGGCGAGAACTGGGGGACATATCCCAGGCTCTCTGCTGCCTGAGGTAGCTGGAAGATAGTACTGTGTAATAACTCTGAACTTTGCAGTTCATTATCAAAATAGGAAATATTTCCAACACCAAGTAACGACGTTGCAGGCAGCATTGCCTGGTGGAAAGCCCACGTGGTCTGCTGTCTGAGGACAAAGGTCACCACTTCTTAGAGGTGTGACTTCCAGGAGATCACTTACACTCTCTGGGTTTTTGTTTTGTAAATGGCCTTGATAACAATATGTGATCCACAGGGTAACTCAAAGAGTATCCAACAACACTTCCAAAGTGGGTATAGAAGTTATCATTCCGAATGAGCAAACAACCCCCAAAGCCTTGAATTTTTAACGCATTATATAATTATTTAAAATTACTTAGTATACTCACAATCTGTTAATAAATAGAACCAAATAATCCTGTGAATACTACTAGTCAGTGTTGGTCAAATTACTATTTTTTCTTATCCTTAACATTTAATGCTCAAATACAGTCAGGTGCAGCATAACAACATTTTGGTCAACATGGGACTGCATATATGATAGTGGTCCCTGAAGATTAGTAGCATGTAGCTTAGGTGTGTAGTAGGCTATACCATCTAGGTTTGTGTAAGTACACTCTATGATGTTCACATAATGATGAAATCACTTAACGCATTTCTCAGAACATATCCATGTCGTTAAGCAATGCGTAACTATAGTTATTTTCTGGCAATTATTTCAGTATCTCTTTGAGTCAATAATGTATTAACCTGCACATAAATTTTTTTTTTTTTTGAGGAAGATTAGTCCTGAGCTAACATCCACTGCCAATCCTCCTCTTTTGTTGCTGAGGAAGATTGGCCCTGAGGTAACATCTGTGCCCATCTTCCTCTACGTTATATGCGGGATGCCTGCCACAGCATGGCTTGATAAACCGTGTGTAGGTCCGCACCTGGGATCCGAACCAGCAAATCCCTGGCCGCTGAAGCAGAGCGGGTGAACTTAACCGCTGTGCCACGGGGCTGACCCCTATCACGTAGTTTTTAAAGACAAAGCTTAGAGGTTACGCACTAGTTGTGCGTCCCATCACATTGTTCATCCCATCACATTGTGCATACTCTAGGTTTAGCATAAATATCTGTTGACTTATTTCTAATGTATTTATTACTTGCAAGCAATTTGCTTTTCAGTGTGCATATTCTATAGTTCAGTGTTCTCTCTTCTCTCTCTTCTTCTCTCTTTCTCACTAAATCTCAATTTCTTTCTCTTCCAGGTTTCCCATAAGCCACAATTGAAGGAAATAAAACAACCAGAAAAGTATATCATAAAAAGAAAAAAAAAATGTATACCACAAAAAGATCCACGTTTTTCTTTGGAAATAGCCAGTTATCTTCTAACAGTCTGATGTCCTGTGAATTTCTTCATTGAGCTCAAGGCAGCCTGCCCGCAGGAATCTCAGCACCACAATACTAATTTTTTCTAAAGCATTTTTTTCTTTCTTGAGGAAGTTAAAAACTTTAATTTAGAGTGTATTTCTTCTTTCTCTTCTTGGTGGTTACCAAAAGCAAAATGTAAGATAGAGAAGAAAGGTTTTTTGTTTCTTGTTTTCAAAAGCTGTTCTTTTACTCCGTGCAGCAAAAGTATAGCTCTTCTTTTCCTTCTCCTTCCTCCGTGTGGCAAAGGCTCAGGTGTATGGAACTTTTGCCTTGAAGACGCTGCCACATTTCACAGGAGGTATTCCTCACAGTGTGCAAACTTAGTGTGCTTTGCCCAAATCTGCAATTTTTAGCATTTGATCACAGAGGCTAGAATTGGAATGGATTATCACAAGGGCATAAAAGTGTTTCATGGACTATGCTTACTGAATAAGAACAGTGTCTACATCTTGCTTGGGAACGAACACATGATCTATAACACAGAAATATGAACTCTCCCTTCGGGCTAAAGATTTACAAATTTGCTTGTGATCTAATCCACCTGTTTGTAAAACTGTCCCAAAGACCTCACTGCAAGATGCCATTTAATGACACAGGCAAGGTCACGTGAAGGTTGAAGCCAACAAGTAATTGAAACCAAACCAAGTAACTAAATATTCTCTAGGAATCAACTTGAGGGAGTTCCCTAGTCACCAGAGAAAATGGATGCAGCTCTGTGACAAAGCTGGCACCTGGGAAGAGAGTGCTGCTGCTTCAGGCTCACCACTTAAGGACCTGGAGTCCTCCTGCTAGAAGCTACTCGGATAATTTGCATATGCTGCAGAATCCCATCCCAGGGCTCAGCAATTACCCACATTGGCAGAGATGATACTCAGGCTCAGCGCACATTTTTAAACTCCCAATTTATAATTCATTTTATGACAGCTAATTATTAGACTAAAGTAATTAGTATGTAAACCTCCAACTAAGTATGGCACATTTTAGTACAATCTAAAAGGCAAGAGCTCTGATACTTTTAGGTATCTTTTTTTCATTACAAACTTTAACTTTCCATTTCTAGTCTCAAAACACTGAAAAGAGTCCTGAAGAAAAGGCTTCTTCCTTCTACCTGTTAACACATTTGGATTAAAAAATAATTAAAAAGAAGAAGAAGAAGAACGCACTCTCAGGGAAGAAGAGAGGGAGAGAAGGAAGTAGAATTTATTCATGTTATTTATGAAACTGTACCATTTAGAAAGTACCAAGCATGGAGTTAGCATGAGCTCTTGTCACTAAATTATAGTGACAAGTCTGTGAAGTAACTGATATCAACACCATTTTACAGATAAGGAAAATGAGGCTTAACAAAGGAAGAGAATGTTAATCTTGCCAAAGAGAGAACCCCTCCACCTACCCTCCAGAAAAACAAATTCTTTTACAAGGACTTTGGGAGGGCCTTATATATTTTATACTTAGATAATTAAGTTGAAATTGTGAGAGAAAAAACATAGAAATAGCGTTCAAATGCAAATTTGATTCATTTTAGGACATCTAGTTACAGACTCACACACAATGTATTATTATTATTGTTACTACCATTATTGTTTCTGCTACATCATTTGTAATCAATTTATGGTATCGTCTGAGAAGTGGAAAGAAGTAGAAGACACTGGACTGAGGGTGGTGGCGGTTGGCACTGAATGGAGAACCAAAGGGGCAGAGTTTACTGTGTGCCTTTAATGTGCCAGAAACTGGGCTAGAGTTTACCTGTATTATCTCAAGTAATCCTCACAGCACCTGTACTAGTCCTATATGTTGTCCCTCAAAACTCATCAAACAGCTGAAAGATATACATGGAAAACAACACAAATAATTAATAACTCAGAAAAATCAGGATAAAGGGATAAAAATGATAGGACAGTTTTTAAAAAGCAAATCATAGGCATAATAATCATCATCTGTTTTGTGTGGGTGGAAGCTTGGTCTCTGAAGCCAGCAGATCTGAATCTGAGTGCAGGTGAGCAACTCCATTCCTTAATCATGGTGGAACCTTGAGTTAATGACAGAAACACACAAAGCCTCAGTTTCCTTCTCTGCAAAGCGGAGATGATAATGTGAGCATCATTAGCCCCACACAGGGTTGCTAGAACATACAAAATCAAGAATATAGACTACGTATTTAGCACAGTGCCTAAAATGAAGCAATGCTCCTCAAATACTAGCCATTAATACTAAAAATAGTGCACAATAAACAGTACACAAAGAGGTGTGCCAAAGATCCAGCACATTTACTAGAAGCTCACCATGATTTGGCTCATTCTCAAACCCATTACAGTAAGAGGCAAAAAGATCTGCTTCAAGATTTACAGGCTGTATTAGAAGAAAACAAATCAACCACTGAGGAGAGAGACAGCTGCTTTCCCTACTATTGAGGAGGCTGGTGAGTCACGTTTCCTGTGGCGGGCATTATTATCCCCATTTTATTGACAGGGAAACAAAGCCCTACAAAGGTAAACTCCAGGTTCAGAGGCACAAATTCTAAGCAGCACATAGAGCTCCTTCCACCTGAGGCCGCTGCCAGGTGAAGGTGTTTGGAGTCCACTGAGAGATCTGAGCGATGCCATCACGGGAACTCATACTTCTTTCATCTCTGGCATGCACCATGAACACATTTCAAATTCTCTTCTAAGTTTGATGTTGGAATGGGGAGTTTGGGGTAGGATTTTTATTTCCTGTTGCTCTGTTGATACAGTATCATCTCAGACATTTGTGTTTAACTTCAGCCGCCAGGGACCATAACAGTTCTAAACAGGTGTGTGGCACTGCTCTGTGACAACCAGCCTCACCCACTGCTACACTATTTTCAACCAGCATGGAGACATAAATCAAACTTCTCTTTCCTCTGAAGGCCCTTGGGATGTTTCGAGGCATGCCAGCCTTGTGAAAATAAATATTTGCTCTTTTATTAAACTTGCCTTGAAAGAATGTTCCAGTTATATATTGTGGCTGAATGGAGAACTTTCATTGTAAGTGATTTCAATTTTCTTTATTAGTTTCTTTAATTGACCAGTGTGTCAGTTTCCTAGGGCTGTTTTAACAAATTACCACAAACTTGGAGGCTTAAAACAGCCGAAATTTATTCTGTCACAGTTCTGGAGGCTGGAATTCCAAAGTCGAGGTGTTGGCAGGGTTGGTTTCCTTGCGAGGCTCCGAGGTATGGTTCATTCTGTGCCTCTCTCCTCGCTCCTGGTGGCTGCTGGCAACTCTTGGCCTTCACTGGCTTGGAGCTGCATCATCTTCAATCTCCGCCTGTGTGTTCACATGGGCTTCCTCTCTAGGGATTTCTCTACGTCTTCTCCTTTTCTGTTTCCTGTAAGAACACTTGCCTTTGGACTTAACGCCCACCCTAATTCCAGGATGATCTCATCCTGAAATCCTTAACTTACTTACATCTACACAAACCCTATTTCCAAATAACGTCACATTCACTGGTTCCGGGGTTGGGACTGGGACATACCATTTTGGGGTCACTACGGACCCATCACAACCAGTAATGACTGCTTGTCTGTGTTCACATCCAACAAAATAGAAACCAGAGGGTTGCTTCTAAGACTCCTGGAGAGTCTTCCTGCTGGGATAAGCTATGACCTCTTTGAGAAACTTCTATTCTCCACCAGCATAGTCTCCTCTCGGGGGTCAGGGAGGAGAGGCCGAGTTAGCCACTCCTTCAGGGTCCTCCAACAGCACATTTAATTAAGGATTCATGGCCCAAGATGGTGATTTAGCTGATGCTTCTTCACTAGTCTGTTGGCTTATGAGAAATAGGGACATCCTTTTTCATCTTAGTATCTTTAGCACCTGCATAGGTCCCAGAACATAATAATTAATGCAGTTAAGCTACAGGTAAAGTGGGGAAAAATTAAAGGAACTAGAATATAAGATGGAAGATAAAATAGCTTCAATTTTGTACAGTTCATCTTCGTTGCCTAAATCAAGCCATGGCATTTCTCAATTTTGACATGAATTTATTTCTAACAATCTAACAACCTTCTCTTTTTCCCTTTCATTCTAGGCATCATCTTCCCATGGCATCAGTTTCTTAATTAGATTAGCAAGTTATTGCACGCTTATTGGTTAACTCATAAGAAATCAGATGCTTAAATTGTAAGTACTGAAAATTCAATGTATATTACTGAAGATGAAGGGTTCTGTTGTCATGGCAACCGTACAGATTGAACAAGGGCAACTCGCTCATTCAGCAATTAGGTACTTCAATTACTAGTTAACTACTTAAAAGCACCTCAATGTATACAGCCATTTTAATTCTTTTATTCCTGTGAGATTCTTAACTTTTATATCTCTCCTGACATGTTAGTGGTTATAATGATGCATTGCCACATGCTGTCTTTCATTTAGCTATATTATGAAGGTTGCAATATTGACAGATTTTTAAAAACCATGGTCATATATTAAACTCTGCTTGAGTAGCACAGAGAGCAGCATGCTTTAAAATATCCCTTGACATTTAGTGTGTGGATGAGAAAATGCTGAACTCTCTGTAGTGCTTATTTCATTTTATTTTTGTCATCAGATGCTCATAGTTATCATTTCATCCTGACTGGCTTCAGGCTGAATCTCATTGCAGAATCTATCAGCTTTTGAGCATAAAAATTACCCATGAAGGGCCGGCCTGGTAGCATGGTGGTAAAGTTTGTGCATTCTGCTTTGGCGGCCCGGGGTTCATGGATTTGGATCTTGGGTGCACACCTGCACACTGCTCATCAAGCCATGATGTGGCAAGACCCCCCTACAAAAAAATAGAGGAAGACTAGCATAGATGTTAGCTCAGGGGAAAATCTTCCTCAAGTAAAAAGAAAGAGGAAGCCTGGCAAAAGATGTTAGCTCAGGGCCTACCTTCCTCATTGAAAAAAAAAACCCCAAAAAACCATGAAACTTGTTGGTAGAATGATACAGTAACTTGAGTAAATAATATCTTTAAAATTGTAGACCTTCAATAAGACCATTTGATTTAAATTGTATAATGAATGATGTCTTTTAGCGGAACAATGTTTCACCATAAGACACACTGGTGGTGAGCCCCATGAGGGCAGGGCTGTGTCTCCTTCATTCCCATATGAATCTCCAGTGCCAGGCACACAAGAGACACTCAGCCAACACTGTCTGAATGAACCAGGGAACTGATAAGTCAGGTACCTGTTAGGGCTGTAAGAGCCAAATGTCAATTTAATGGGGAGACTTCAAGCTCTCCTTTCACCTCCAAACATGTGACAGGCAATGCTGAACTTCTCAGACATTTTCAGACATGCAAAAATGCCACATCCCTGAAGGCCCACTGCACAGTCACCCAAGAATAAAGCCAGGAGAAAAGGAGAAAACAGCATGGTGAGAGAAAATAAAGAATTCAAATGCAGAAGCAAATCAAATGAGGAAGAAGCAACAAAAGAAAAGTGAGATTTAGACAGAGAAAGAAAACCAAGAGCCAGAAAAGAAGAGCTAAGTACTGAAGGAGAAGTGGAGAGAGAAATGGAGACAGAGAAAGAAAAAGTGCCAGCGGCTGTGCTCGTCTTACCAGGCTTGTGCAAGACACATGTCAGTGAGTGGGTTTATAATCATATCACATATTCAAATTTCAGGCTGAAAGTAACATTTCATGAAATTTATCTTAAGTCATAGTAAAAACTGCAAAGAGAAGTGGGATGCTACTGAATGGTGGTTACAGTTGCTCTGAGAAAGAGCGACCTTTAAGTTCGGGCTCTGCAGGCTGAAGTGAGCTCCACTACAGGAGGAAGGAGCTGGTGACTAGTTAGGTTTCGGGTACAGCTCCCATGGGCAGTGGCTGCCCCTTGTCACTGTCTCTCAGAGCCCAAGAGGCAACGATGGCCCACCCTTCCCTCTCGCCCCTGGCTGCCTGTGCCCCAGCATCGAGCAGCACAGGCTTGGAGCAGCACAACTCAGCCTTAAGCGCAGGGGAAGGACTCCTGGAGCCTCCCTCCAACCACACTTAGCTTGTTCATCCTTCTTTCCCCTTCTTTCATTCTTCACTTCTAGGCTCTCTTGACAGAATCTAAAATGATCCTAACGTTTCTAGCTAGAGAGTTTTACAAAGGGCTAAGAAGAAGTTTGTGTTTTTATTTTTAATCTTAGCACTCAGTAGAGTCGTTGGCATAGAATAATTATAAAATGGTAATCAATAATTTCACTGAACACTCAGTAGAGGACAGGCATTTCATCTTCAGAGAATGAATGAACAACCGAATTAACAAGCTTCCGGGCTCTGACACTGAAATTATACCTTGCTAGTAGTTTGGTTCCACTAGCTATTAAGCAATGAGAATCTTGACAAGTCCTGGAAGACTGGCTCTGTGTAGTCAAACAAGGTCCAAAGAGGGATTATGCGTCTTTCAATCAGTGGCATTAAAATGCTATGTAGAATTTGCTCTTAGTAGATATCCTTTAAAGGCCGACAATGCATAATACGTTGTGTATTTACTAATTTACTGAATTATCTCCATCCAAATGTCAAAATCTTTCCTATCTGTTTCTTCAAAATAGCCCGATCGGTGAAAGGAATGCTAGGGGTATAGATGAAACAAGACTGGCCAGGGGTTGATGGCTGTTGAAGCTGTATCATGAGTACACAGGAGTTCATTATACTATTCTCTTTCCTTTTGTGTATGTTTACCAATTTTCATAATAAAAAACTTACAAAAATTTCCCAAGATAACATCACTAATGATTATCCAACACCATGTTTAGATTCTCACTCATGCAATTCTTCATCGGACATTTACTGAGGAGTAATACATGCTGAAATGACTTTATGTGCAAGCACAAGGATGACCAACAACTGAGCTTGCCTTCAGGGAGCTCACAATTTAGAGGAGAGATACAACGTATACCTCTATTATTATTATCACACGGCAGAAGTTGAAAAGTGCTGTCACTGAATATAGGGCCAAAGAGTGAATTCAGCTTAAATCAATTATAGTTTTTCATTCTAGCCAACTACTGCATATTCACTTTGTCCTTTACTCATCAACCATAGCTCAATTTTATGACGTGGTACCAAAACAACTGTTAAGAACGCACTGACTACAATTATCATCACCAACCAAAATGTGGATTTCAGGTACTTTGCTGTCAGAGACATTAAAGGAGCATATATATTCAGACAAAAGAGAGCAATAGCACATCACAGGCTGACAAGGAGATGAACACTCCGTCGTAGCTCCACATAGCATGAGCTGTTGGAAATCACTTTTCCAACCAATTACTGCAATGGGCCACTGAGATGGTAAAGGCTTGCAATTCCTACTGCATATACCAGGTTCCTAATGAGCGGATGAGCATTCTAGCTTTATTAAATATGCAAAATGATCAAATTAAAGTGGGAAACATCAATTGAGTAGGGATGTGTTCACTAAATTTCTCATGAATACAATAGGATATATGGCAAAGTTAATTTCTCTTGGGGAAAAGAACAATAGAACAACAAAAACAAAAATTATAGGAGCATCAGTGTTTCTGCTAAATTTCCAGTACAAAATGAAATCTACCAAAATTGCCAATTTCTCTTGGGGAAATAGGGGCAATGGTGGTTTTGGTGTTCCATTGTCATCCTTCTTTACTCTTCTTCCTGTGGCTCACATTCTCTCCCACCATCCACTGCATCAAACTTACTTAAAACAAGCAAGAACCTGATATATCATTTATATTTGATTGAAGGCTATGTATACTTACGTGTACTTGCATAGACTTTGCATTTTAACCACAGTAGTTAGCATTAATTGAATGTTCTAAGAGGTCTGCCTGCATTACCATATTCCTTCTACCTCATAGCAATGCTATGAAATAGGTATGCTTGTTTTCTTCATTTTACAGAAAAGGAAACTGAGGCACAAAGAGGTTAAGTAACATAAGATCATGGAACTAGTAAGCAGTAGAGCAGGGATTGTTCCCAGGCTGACTGATACCCATTCTTAGCCACTGGGCCCCATACTGCTTCCATCAGAAGCTTTTACTTTATTTGAAAACATAGGCCTTGCATACCTGCTCCGTGAATTCAGACATGCGACAGCTGATGGGGTAGACCCACTTGGGGAAAAGAAGACCTTTTAACTCCTGAAAATAAAGCTGTATCCAGCATGTCCCCCAAAGTAAAACTACGTTAATTTTCATGAGGATGCGGGGGGGGGTGTCACTTGTTCACAGTCTAGTGAGGGGAAAAGATAATTAAAATACAGTGACCTGAAAGTTGACAGGCATCCAGGTGGAAATGCCACCAGAGGTCAGAGCACAGTGTGAGTAACTGTCTAGAAACATCTGAGATGACTTCACAGAGGGGACCATATTTCAGCAGAGTTTTTGAAGGATGAACCAGAAACCAGCAGGTAAACAAGGTGAGCATGACATTCAGGGCATGGACAAATGTAAAAAAAGAGTGAACAGGAGTAGAAAAGCAAGCAGGACCAAGAGAGTGAAGGTCCCTGTATGCCAGGCCAAGGAGTGTGGACTTTACGCTATTAGGAATGGAGACACAGTCAAGGAGTTTAAAGACTATATTATAATCAGTCTAGTCAAAATGATCCAACTGTTGCCTGAGGTCTTGTTACAGTTTTGTGTATCTGGGCCTAACAGGGACAGATTTTCTGTTCTTTGCACTGCTGGCATTAATCACGACAAAGCATCGTCACATACAACTTTTGGCTCGCTCTAAAGCATATGCACAATATAAAAATTGCTTGACAGTCCACTTCCTCAGTACCTGCTGATGCATTCAGGATACTGTGAATACTACACCAGGGGGTCACCACCTAACTCAGCGACAAGGGGCAGTGCCAGTGTTAATCTGCATAGCAAATATCCATAAAATTTAAATTCTTCTGATCTTGAGGGGAAGTTAAAATAAATGTATCCAAAAATTACAAAATGCATTTTGCTTGCCTGCTACTGTAGGATCTCCTGCTCCACTCTTAGCCGGTTGATTTGCCTAAGGGCAGAGACACTATTTATTTGCTTCTCACTATATTCTCAGTGCCTAGAATAGTACCAGGTGGCCCAGTAGACATTCAATAATATTTTGTATTGACTGAACCGGGTGAATTTTAAGCTGGGTTTCAAAGTAGGTTAGATTGAGGGAAAGTCATCTTAATAATTTCTTGAATTTCTCAGTTAAAATGAGTAATTTATCCTGATGCCTATCATTGCTCAGATTTCTTGGCTGAAACTTAAACAATACTGAGACTTTTTCATTACTAATAATATATTTGCATAACCCTTTAGTTTCTGAAGTTGGCTGACAAAAACCTATTTTTCAATGAATCACAAAATATTAGGGTGGTTGTTCAAAGGAGAACATGATCAAAAAGTTGGGAGACCACTGTGTTAGTTAGTACATCTTGTTAGTTATTTACAGTCCCTTCCACTTTCTCACATATTTTCTATTGCTTCTATATATCCAATATTATGTACAGAGAATTCATTTTATATTCAGAGAGTAAGGTATCTACTTAGAACCAATTAGAAAATATTTTCTGAGCAATTACTTTGCAGATGACATTGGACTTGGGGGAGAAGAATCTATGGGTGGAAGATAGCAGAGAAACAAGAAGCAGAAGCCCCATTCTCCAGCTCCTTCAAAATCTAGGCCCTGATTTCAAAATATACTGCAAAGCTATAGTAACCAAAACAGCATGGTACCGGCACAAAAACAGCCACACAGATCAATGGAACAGAACTGAGCACCCAGAAATAAACCCACACATCTGTGGACAGCTAATCTTGGACAAAGGAACCAAGAACATACAGTGGAGAAAGGAAAGTCTCTTTAATAAATGGCCTTGGGTAAACTGGACAGCCACATGCAAAAGAATGAAAGTAGACCATTATCTTACACCATACAGAACAATTAACTCAAAATGGATTACAGACTTGAATGTAAGAAGTGAAACCATGAAACTTCTAGAAGAAAACATAGGCAGTACACTCTTGGACATTGGTCTTGGCAGCATATTTCAAGTACCGTATCTGACCAGGCGAAGGAAACAGTAGAAAAAAATAAACAA
Organism: Equus quagga; assembly: GCF_021613505.1. Lineage (NCBI taxonomy): Eukaryota > Metazoa > Chordata > Mammalia > Perissodactyla > Equidae > Equus > Equus quagga. The sequence continues at coordinate 44,170,841 of NC_060280.1, read as the reverse complement.
ATGGTAGTACATCAAACTAAAAAGCTTCTGCAAAGCAAAGGAAACCATCAACAAAAGGAAAAGACAACAATTGGGAGAAGATATTTGAAAACCACATATCTGATATGGAGTTAATATCCAAGACACATAAAGAACTCATACATCTCAACAACAAAAAAACTAACAACCTAATTTAAAAATGGGCAAAACAATAGACACATGAAAAGATGCTCATCATCACTAATCATCAGGGAAATGCAAATCAAAACTACACTAAGATATCACTTTATACCTGTTAGAATGGCAAAAATAACCAAAACAAAAAGTAACAAATGTTGGAGAGGTTGTGGAGAAAAAGGAACCCTCATACACTGTTGGTGGGAATGCAAACTGGTGCAGCCACTATGGAAAACAGTATGGAGATTTATCAAAAAATTAAAAATAGAAATACCATATGACCCAGCCATCCCACTACTGGGTATCTATCCAAAGAACTTGAAATCAGCAATTCCAAAAGTCCCATGTACCCCTATGTTCATTGCAGCATTATTTACAATAGCCAAGATACGGAAGCAACCTAAGTGCCCATCAACTGATGACTGGATAAAGAAGATATGGGATATATATACAATGGAATACTACTCAGCCATAAAAAAGGATAAAATTGTCCCTTTCACAACAACATGGATGGACCTTGAGGGTATTATGTTAAGTGAAATAAGCCAGATAGAGAAAGACGAACTCTGTATGACTCCACTCATAGGTGGAAGTTAAACATGTAGACAAAGAGAACTGATTGGTGGTTACCAGGGAAAAGGGGGGGTGGGGGGTCACAAAGGGTGAAGTGGTGCACCTACAACATGACTGACAATAATGTACAACTGAAATGTCACAAGGTTGTAAACTATCAGAATCTTAATAAAAAGTGAAAAAAAAAAAAAAAAAGAAAGGGCAAAAGATCTGAAGGGACATTTCTCCAAAGAAGATATGCAGATGGCCAACAGGCACACAAAAGGATGTTTAACATTAACTACCAGGGAAATGTAGATCAAAACTACAATGAGGTTATCACCTCACTCCCATCAGAATGGCTATAATTAACAAGACAGGAAACAACAGGTGTCAGGATGTGGAGAGAAGGGAACCCTCATATACTGCTGGTGGCAGTGCAAACTGGTGCAGCCACTATCAAAAACAGTATGGAGATTCCTCAAAAAATTAAGAATAGAATTACCATATGATCCAGCTCTTCCACTTCTGGGTATTTATCCAAAGAACATGAAAACACGATGAATGCATAAAAACACATACACTCCTATGTTCATTGCAGCATTATTCACAATAGCCAAGACTTGGAAGCAACCTAGGTGCTCATCAAGGGACAATGGGTAAAGAAGATGTGGTATATATACACAATGGAATACTACTCAGCCATAAGAAATATGAAATCCAGTCATTTGTGACAACATGGATGGACCTTGAGGGTATTATGCTAAGTGAAATAAGTCAGAGGGAGAAAGTCAAATACCAGATGATCTCACTCATAAGTAGGAGATAACAACAACAACAAACAATCACATAGAGACAGAGATTGGATTGGTGGTTACCAGAGGGGAAGGGGGAGGGAGGAGGATGAAAAGAGTGAATAGTCGGTGGTGAACATGATATAATCCACACACGAATCGAAATACAATTATGCACATCTGAAATTTATATAATATTATAAACCAATGTTACTACAATAAAAAAATAATAAAAGAAAATCTAGTCCAAAAATCAAAGCTGTTCATAAAAATTATCTCAGTTCACACTCACTATAGTACTGTTAGATATTATGTCCATTCGACAGATAATATGACTTGAGGCTCAGCAAGGTTAAGTAATACATATCAAAGTAACTGGGAAAACATGAATTAAAATAAGTATATTTTTACCTCAGCCTTCTATATGCAAGAGGTTATTCTAGAAAATACGTGAAATGCAGAAGTATGAGAGAGAGAGAGAGTGAGCGAGCCAGGATGGTTTCCACAAGGCATTTCCTGGCTTGTACAGCGTATGCGACTACCTCATATAGGATGCAGCACCTATACATATCACATCTGAGTATAAATATCCAACGACTGACTTATATACATAAAAACAATGTCAGCTGGTGAAAGGCTGAAAAGTGATCATCAGAGTTCAATAGAGCCAGGTAAGACATCAGTTAATACTGCCAGTGGGAGGGCACTGCATCCAGATATCAGGGCAGAGGGGAGGATGGTAACCACTGCCGAGGGCAGGGGATTTATACCCAATTTAGTGAATGGATGTAGACCTTATTAAAATCAACATCCCCAAATACTCCTTCTTCATGGGTAAGAGACATTTCTGTTTATTGCTTAAAATTATCAAATGGTTAAGGTCAATTGGAAACAAATTTACTACTCCCTCTGAGAAAACAAAAGAAAAAAGTCGTGGGAACTATGAAAAACAGGATCTTTTATGGAGTTGGATAAAGTCCTACATGTAAAGAAATATATTTCAACACTCTAAAGTACTTCTAACTGCATGGATTTGAGTGGAAATTTTACGAATATTAAACAAATAAATAATTGACTTTTTTGTTTAAATGTCATATTTTCCTTCAAAGCCCTCTCAGAACATTATTAATACATAAGGCAGATAACATTATTAATATGTAAGGCAGATAAAAGCGTCATAATGGGACCATTGTGGGTAAATACACACACACACACAGTAGAAGGATCTGAGAGACCGTCAGTATTGAAGGAGAATAGCCATAAAAGTGTCAGTGACGCTATATACCCCAGCGTACTGTAGTGACAGAAACATCTGTGAAATTTGGAAAATTTTTTTTACAAGTCCCTCAGATAGGCTATTAAGTAACTGAAAGAGGAATTTTCTTTCCTACTGATAAGTGCTGCCTAACCAATTGTAAATCACCTTTTAAATATTCTGTCAAAAAAGTTGATAATATAAGAAGATAGGGCATTGACAGGTATTCTTTCTTTTCTAAAAGCTTCAGAATTTTTTTAATGCATGAAAAGCTTTTGCAGTAAATATTCCAGTATTGCTGCAGAATGGTTTATAAGGCCAATCTGTGAAAGCAATAGAATAATAGCAAGGAAACATAAGCATCAGAGAAAACACAGAAGCAGACATGTAGGACTCACTCACAAACTGACCAATGAGAAACAGCAAATCCCCAACCAGAGGTCGCCCAGCACCTACAATGAACAAAAGTGATGTTTGATTGGGGGGAAGAAGGGCTTTAGAAAGCCCAAGGCTCTCTAAATTTGGATGATATATAATTTAGATAACAAAAAAATTGGATCACAAAAGTATGATAATGCACAGCATGAAAAGCATTTTTCAACAAATTCTAGGATTCTAAAACCAAGGAATATACCTATAAAAAGGAAAATATGTTTTAGAACAATAAAAATAAGCAGGAAAACACAAGATTAAATTTTTATGACATTGGATTTTGGCAATGAGTTCGTGGATATGACACCAAAAGCACAAGAAAAAAAAGAAAAAATAGATTGAGTTTCATCAAAATTAAAAATTGTCATTCTACAATGGACCGTATCAAGAAAGCGAAAGACAGGGGCCAGCCTGGTGGTAGAGCAGTTAAATTTGCGAACTTCATTTCAGTGGTCTGGGGTTCACCAGTTCAGATCTGGGGTGCAGACTTACGTACTGCTTATAAAGCATGCTGGGGCAAGTGTCCCACAAATAAAGTAGAGGAAGATGGGCACAGATGTTACTCAGGGCCAATCTTCCTCAGGAAAAATAGGAGGATTGGTGGTGGATGTTAGCTCAGGGCTAATCTTTCTCAAAAAAAAAAGAAAAAGGAAAGTGAAAGACAATCCACAGAACAGGAGAAAATATGTGCACATCATATACCTGATAGGGGACTTGTATCCAGAAAATATAAAGAACTCTTGTAACTCAAAAATGAAAGAAAAATAACCCAATTAAAAAGTGGGCAAAAGACTTAAATAGATATTTCTCCAAAGAAGATATACAAATAGGCAAGAAGCATCTAAGAAGATACTCAACATCATTAGCTGTTGGGGAAATATAAATCAAAACTATAATGAGATGCCACTTAACACCAAGTTGGATGGTTAAAAAAAACGTCAAATAATAACAAGTGTTGGAGAGGATGTGGAGAAATTGGAACCTTCATATACTGCTAGTAGGAATGTAAAACAGTACAGCCACTTTGAAAAACAGTAAGGTAATTCCTTAAAAAGTTAATCATAGAGTAACCTATTTGACCTAGGAATTCCATTCCTAGGTATATTCCTAGGAGAGTGGAAATATATATCCACACAAAACTTGTACACGGACATTCATAGCAGTATTGTTCTTAATAGCCAAATAGTCAAACATCCACTGATGAATGGAAAAACAAAATGTGGTATATGCATATAATATACAGC